>NC_090762.1:65288524-65291024 GCF_036898095.1 Palaemon carinicauda | reverse complement strand
TATATATATATATATATATGGTGTGATTGTGTTTATACACACACGGCATGTACACATATGTACATATATACTGTATCATCATATCATCATCAGCCGTTGCTAGTCAACTGCAGGACAAAGAACTCTGATATGTCCTTCCACATACATCTGTTGATGGTCTTTCTATGCCAATCTAGACTCACAAATTTTCTTAGCTCATCAATCCGTCATCTCATCCTTCCCTGGCTTCGTTTGTAATCTCTAGGGACATATTCTGTTATTCTTCTTATCAAACTATTATCTGTCATTCTTATTATATGCCCTGCTTCCCACGTCTATATCTTTTTCTTAAGTATTGTTAGAATATCCTCTAATTTAGTTTGCTCTTTTTCTGTCTCTTAGTGATATTTGCAACATTATTCTTTCCATAGCTCTTTGTGTTGTAGCTAACTTGTGTTCTTAGGCTTTAGTAAGTTTCCAAGTTTTTGATGCATAAGTTAATACTGATAGGACCATCTGTTGAAATACTTTTCTTTTTAGAGAAAGTGGCATTTTACTTTCCATATTTTCATTTTATTTACCAAAAGCTATTCATCTCATGCTTATCCTTCTTTTAATTTCGATCTCACGTCCTGGGGAAACACTTAGTATCTGTCCTAAGTCGGTATATTCACTAACAATATCTAGAGGTTTGTCCATAACCCTTTTTTTTTTTTTTTTTTTTTTTTTTTTCATTGAACATTATCTTAGTTTTACTCATATTAATTTTCAGTTCTACAAATCTTCTTTCTCCCTTTAAATCTCCTATCATATTTTGCAACCATGATTCACTAAATAGAACTATGTCATCAGTAAATCTTAAGTTGTTAACGTATTCCCCCTTAATAGTAATTCATACATTTTCCCAATCCAAATTCTCAAAATCTTCTAGGGATGTTGTGAATAATTTAGGAGAGATAGGGTCTCTGTCTAATCGCTTTCTCAATCAGAATTCTCTCACTCTCTTAATGTAGTTTTAAAATTGCTGTACTTACCATATAAATATCTTTAAGTGTTCTAACATAAGATTCATCTATTCCTTGTCTTTAAAGGACTTTCATTACTGCTCAAGTTTTGACTGGATAAAAATCTTTCTCATGGTCTATAAATTTCATACATAGAGGTTTGTCATATTCTGATGACTTTTCCATTAGCTGGTTAATTACATGGATATGGTCAGTTGTTGAATACCCACTTTTAAGGCCTGCCTGCTCTCTTAGTTGATCAAAGTTTAGCTGTCTTTCTATACTGCCTAATATGATCTGTATACATATTTTATATATTACTGAGAGTAATCTTATTGGGTGGTAATTTTTCTATGGCCTTTGTCTCCCTTTTTAATGTGAATTAGTAAAAGGATAATGTTCTTCCAAGCTGTAGGTAAAGAGAGCATCCTTGCAGGTATTTTTTGTGTGTATCATGATCATCATCATAACTATCTCCTCCTAATCTTATTGACGCAAAGGGCCTTGGTTAGATTTCATCAGTCGTCTCTATCTTAAGTTTTTGATTCAATTCTTATCCATTCACCATCTCTTACTTCGCGCTTCATAGTCCTCAGCCATTTAGGCTCGCGTCTTCCAACTTGTCTAGTGCCTTCAGTAGCCCAGCTGAACGTTTGGTAAACTATTCTCTCTTCGGGAGTGCAAAGAGCATGTCCAAACCATCTCCATCTACCACTCATCATGATTTCATCAACATATGGCACTCGAGTAATCTCTCTTATAGTTTCATTTCCAATCCTGTCCTGCCATTTAACTCCCAATATCTTCTGATGGCTTTGTCCTCAAATATACTAAATCTATTAGAAATTGTTTCATTGTGATACCATGAATTATGTCAATATAGTACCACTGATCTCACTAAACTGATATATAGTGTGATTTTAATATGTAATTTCAGGCGATTTGATTCCAAATTTTACTTAACCTAGCCATTGTCTGATTTGCTTTTTTTTCAATCTTTCACTAAACTCTAATTTTAAAGATCTACATTGGAGATCACAGTTCCTAAGTATTTGAATGATTCTACCTTATTTATCCTTTCTCCTTCCAATGTTATTTCTTCTTCCATTGCATCATCTCTGCCTTTCTCCTATTCATCTTGAGCCCAACCTCATATGATATTTCATGCATTTTGGTAAGCAAACATTGCAAATCCTGTGGTGCTCTGCTAAAAAGGACAGCGTCATGAGCCTACTTTAGGTCTGCTAATTTTCTATCACCAATCCAGTCCAATCCGTCTCCATCATCTCTGACTGTTATTATTGTTATTATTATTATTACTTGTCAAGCTACATCCCTAGTCGGAAAAGCAGAATGCTATAAGCCCCAGGGCTCCAACAGGAAAAATAGCCCAGTGAAGAAAGGAAATAAAGAAACTACAAGAAAAATAATGAACAATTAATATAAAATATTTTAAGAACAGTAACAAAATAAAAATAATTATTTCATATATGAACTATTAAAACTTAAAAAAAAAA
>NC_090762.1:65251024-65283524 GCF_036898095.1 Palaemon carinicauda | reverse complement strand
GCAGCCTGTGTCGAAGGTTCAAGCATCCCCAGACTAGGTACTCTCCTTCTGCAATAGGGTATTCCACAGTATGTCTCGAGAAGTTATCGTTGCACCATAAAAACTGGTATTGTGGGGCTACATTTAGAATCGAACGTTTTCTCCAATGCAATGTCTTTGGACCTCCAGCTGGAACTTTGAAAATTTCGTCAGAATGCAGCAGCCTGTGTCGAACGTTCAAGCATACCCAGACTAGGTTCTCTCTTCAGTAATAGGGTATTCCACTGCATGTCTCCAAAGATTATCGTGGCACCCATAAGAACTGGTGTTGTGGGGATTCAATATGAATCAAAAGTTTTCTCCAACACAAGGGCTTCGGAAATCCAGCCGGAATTTTGAAAATTCGTCAGAATGCAGCAGCTTGTGTCAAACACTCAAGCATCCTCAGAATAGGTCCTCCCCTCCTGCAAGAGAGCATTCCACAGGATGCCTCCAGAAATTATCGTGGCACCATAAGAACTGGTGATATGGGGCTTCAATGTATTTCAAAAGTTTTCTCCAACACAAGGTCTTTGGAAATCCAGCTGAAATTTTGAAAAATCGTCAGAATACAGCAGCCTGTGTCAAACACTCAAGCATTCTCAGACTAGGTCCTTTCCTCCTGCAAGAGAGTATTCCACAGGATTCCTCCAGAAATTATCGTAGCGCCATAAAAACTGGTGTTGTGAGGCTTCAATTAAAATCGATCGTTTTCTCCAATGCAATGTCTTTGGAAATCCACCTGGAATTTTGAAAATTCGTCAGAATGCAGCAGCCTGTGTCGAACGTTCAAGCATCCTCAGACTAAGTACTCCCCCAGCAAGAGAGCATTCCACAGCGTACCTTCAGAAATTATCGTGTCCCCATAAGAGCTGGTGTTGTGGGGCTTCAATGAAAATCAAACGTTTTCTCCTATGCAAAGTTTTTGGAACTCCAGCTGGAATTATGAGAATTCGTCAGAATGCAGCAACCTGGTTCGAACTTTCAATCATCCTCAGACTAGGCCCTCCCACAACTAAGAGGGCATTCCACAGTATGCCTCCAGAAATTATAGTAGCGCCATAAGAATTGGCGATGTGGGGCTTCTGTTAGAATGAAACGTTTTTTTCCAATGCAAGGTCTTTGAAACTCCAGCTGGAATTTTGAAAATTTGTCAGATTGCAGCAGCCTGTGTCAAGCGTTCAAGCATCCTCAGACTAGGTCCTCCCTTCCCCAAAGAGGGCATTCCACAGCATGCCTCCAGAAAATTTTGTAGCGCCATAGGAATGGGTGATTTTTGGGCTTCAATTAGAATCAAACGTTTTCTCCAACGCAAGGTTTTGGAACTCCAGCAGTAATTTTGAAAAATCATCAGAATATCAATTGTTCAAGCATCCTCAGACTAGGTCCTCCCCTCCACCAAGAGGGGATTCAACAGCATGCCTCCAGAAATTATTGTGGCGCCCTAAGAACTTTTGTCATGGGGCTTCAATGTAAATCAAAGGTTTTCTCCAACACAAGTTCTTTGGAAATCCTGCTGGAACTTTGAAAATTCGTCTGAATGAAGTATCGTGTGTCAAACGTTCTAGCATCCTCAGACTAGGTCCTCCCTCCACCAAAAGGCATTCCACAGCATGCCTCTAGAATTTATAGTGGTGCCATAAGAACAAGGTAATGTTGGGCTTCAATGTGATTCAGACGTTTCCTCCAACCTCGTGTTGGAACTTCAGCTGGAATTTTGAAAATTTGTCAAAATGCAGCTGCCTGTGTCGAACAGTCAAGCATCCTCAGCCTAGGTCCTCTGTCCACCAAGAGGGCATTCCACAGCATTCCTCCTGAAATTATAATGTCACCATAAGAACTGGCTTTGTGGGGCTTCAATTAGAATTAAACGTTATCTCTAACGTAAGGTTTTGGAACTCCAGCTGGAATTTTGAAAAATCTTCAGAATGCAGCAGCCTGTGTCAAATGTTCAAGTATCCTTAGACTATGTTCTCCCTCCACCAAGAAGGCATTCAACAGCATGCCTCCTGAAATTATAGTATCTTAATAAAAAATGGTGTTGCGGGGCTTCAATTAGAATCCAACGTTTTCTCCAATGCAAGGTCATCGGAACTCCAGGTGGAATTTTGAAAAATCGTCTGAATGCAACAGTTTGTGTCGAACGTTCAAGCATCTTCAGACTAGGTCCTTCCTCTACCAAGAGGGCATTCCACAGCATGCCTCCAGAATTTATAGTGGCGCCATAAGAATAAGGTGTTTTGGGGGCTTCAATTAGAATCAAACATTTTCTTCAGTGCAAGATTTTGAAACTCCAGCTGGAATTTTGAAAAATCGTCAGAATGCAGCAGCCTGTGTCAAAGGTTCAAGCATCCTCAGACTAGGTCCTCCCTCCACCAAGAGGGCATTCCACAACATGCCCCCAGAAATTCTCGTGGCACCATAAGAAGTGGTGTTGTAGTGCTTCCATTAGAATCAAACTTTTTCTCCAACGCAAGGTTTTGGAACTCCAGCTGGAATATAAAAAATCGTCAGAATACAGCAGCCTGTGTCAAAGGTTCAAGCATTCTCAGACTATGTCCTCCCTCCGCCAAGAGGGCACTCCACACCATGTCTCCAGAAATTATAGTGTCATTATAAGAACTGGTGTTGTGGGACTTCAATTTGAATCAAAAGTTTTCACCATCACAAGGTCTTTAGAACTCCAGCTGAAATTTTTAAAAATCATCAGAATACAGCAGCCTGTGTCAAAGGTTCAAGCATCCTCAGACTAGGTCCTCCCTCCACAAAGAGGGCATTCCACAGTATGACTCCAGAAATTATTGTGTCGCCATAAGAACAGGTGTTGTAGTGCTTCCATTAGAATCAAACTTTTTCTCCAACACTAGGTTTTGGAAATCTAGCTGGAATTGAAAAAAAAAAAAAAACACTCAGAATGCAGCAGCCTGTGTCGAATGTTCAAGCATCCTCAGACTAGGTCCTTCCTTCACAAAGAGGGCATGCCTCCAGTAATTATAGTGGTGGCACAAGAAGTGGTGTTGTTGGGCTTCATTGTGGATCAAACATTTTCTCCAGTGCGTGGTCTTTGGTATTCCAGCTGGAATTTTGAAAATTCTTCAGAATACAGGAGCCTGTGCCGAACGTTCAAGCATCCTCAGACTAGGTCCACCCTACACCAAGAGAACATTCCACAGCATACCTCCAGAAATTATAGAGGCACCATAAGAACTGCTGTTTTTTGGGCTTCAATTAGAAAAAAAAGTTTTCTCCAATGTAAACCCTTTGGAACGCCAGCTGGAATGTTTGAAAATTCATTAGGAGGTAGCAGCCTGAGTCGAAAGCTCAAGCAACTTCAGACTAGGTCGTCCCCTCTACCAACATGGCACTCCACAGCATCCCTCCAGAAATTGTTGTAGCGCCATAAGAACTGGTGTTTTGGGATTTTATGGGAACCAAACGTTTTTTCCATTGTAAGGTCTTTGGAACCCCATCTGGAATTTAGAAAAATCTTCAAAATGCAGCAGCCTGTGTCGAACATTCAAGCATCCTCAGACCAGATCCTCCATACACCAACAGGGCATTCTACAGCATACCTCCAGAATTTATAATGGTGCCATAAGAAGTGGTGTTGTGGGGCTTCAATTAGAATCAAACGTGTTTTTTTTTCCAACGCAAGGTCTTTTGAACTCCAGCTGGAATTTTGAAAACTTGTCAGAATGCAGTAGCCTCTATCGAACATTCAGGCATCCTCACTCCTCAGACTGTGGCTGTGGGGCTTCAATGTAAATCAAATGTTTTCTCCAGTGCAAGGTCTTTGGAACTCCAGCTGGAATTTTGAAAATTCGTCAGAATCCAGGAGCTGTGTCGAACGTTCAAGAATCCTCAGACTAGGTCCTCCCCTCCAGCACGAGGGCATTCCACAGTGTACTTCCAGAAATTATCTTGGAGCCATAAGAACTGGTGTTGTAAGGCTTCAATGAGAATTGAACGTATTCTCCAATGTAAGGTCTTTGGCACTCCAGCTGGAATTTTGAAAATGCGTTAGAATGCAGAAGCCTGTATCGAATGTTCAAGCATCTTCAGTCTAGGTCCTCCGCTTCAAGTAGTAGACATTCCACATCATGTCTCCAGAAATTATCGTGGCGCCATAAGAACTGGTGTTGCGGGGTTTCAATTAGAATCAAACGTTTTCTCCAATGCAAGGTCTTTGGAACTCCAGCTGGAATTTTGAAAAAATTCGTTAGTTATGGGCTAGAAAAGCTGTTGCCTAAAGTTCAATAAATGGTGGAGCACTTTGACAAAGTGATAAATTCCATGGTTTCCTTTAGATCTCGATCCCTGAAGACATGAAAATATACAGAAAACTTCAATTGTAGCCTCTAAATAATTGATGCTACAAGTGGTGTAGCATTTAATGAAAATTGCATTTATCTATCTATCTATATGTATATATATATTATGTATATATAAATACATATTTATATATATATATATATATATATATTTTATATATATATATATATAATATATATATATATATATATATATATATATATATATAATAGTTGTAGGTTGGCCAGGGTACCAGCCACCCGTTGAGATACTGCCACTAGAAAGTTATTGGATCTATTAAATGGCCAGACAGTACTGCATTGGTCCCTCTCTCTGGTTACGGCTCATTTTGTTTTTGCCTACACATACACCGAATAGTCTGGCCTATTCTTTCCATATTCTCCTCTATCCTCACACACCTGACAACACTGGGAAATACTAAACCGTTTTCTTTGCACAACGGTCAATTACTGCAATGTAATTTTTCAGTGGCTACTTTCTTCTTGGCAAGGGTAGAAGAGACTCTTTAGCTATGGTAAGCAGCTCTTTTAGGAGAATGGCATCCCTAAATCAAACCATTGTTCTCCAGTCTTGGGTAGTGCCATAGCCTCTGTACCATGGGCCACTGTCTTGAAATACAGTTCTCTTGCTTGGGGGTACACTTGGGCACGCTGTTTTATCTTATTTCTCTTCCTATTGGTTTTATATTGTATATATGGGAGATATAATTTAATGGTGTTACTGTTCTTGAAATATTTTATTTTGATTGAATTATCAATATTTGTATAATTTTGCGAAGACTTAATTCATTCCGTTTTTCCTTGGAATATGGGAATGTCTTGCAAATATGAAATGCTCCTTCGTTTTGTGTTTGTTCGCCAGATCATGAATACATTTGATTGTAAGGAAACCTTTGCAATATAATTCATTACTATTGTTACTATGTTTGTAAAGTGTCATATTATTATTATTATTATTATTATTATTATTATTAGTAGTAGTAGTAGTAGTAGTAGTAGTAGTAGTAGTAGTAGTAGTAGTAGTATTTATTTACCATTAACCTTACTTATTGGAATTCATGTTTAATATTAGAGATGAATGAATTTCTTAAGAAAGGTTATGTTGACATTAATTGCGCAGAAAATATTTCTTTATCACCGCAAAAGGAAATATCTGAGTATTTATTACTGCCTTTTATGAATTGTGCAAATTTTTATAAAAGAATGCTTATACGCACGCATAATAGATTACGGCAAACGAGACAGACTGATTATCTATCGTATCTCAGTCCTGGTTGTTCATCGTGTTTCAGAAACTTGGGGGAAATCTAGTCGTCCCTGACATTTCAAAGGTTTTTTAACTGGCAGTAGCAGAAAATTCTGCTATCCAGACTTCCTAGTTATACCTACTTGTAGTCTAATATAAAATTTATTTTATCTATTTGAATGTATCTTCATTGAACGTGACATGAAACTTATTTTACCTTTATTTGCCCTGGGTGTTTTGATCATTTCGTTTTCAAAATGACCACCTTTATGATTCCTGTTCATTAGCTGATTGTTATTTGTTCTCCTCAAAACAATTATTTCATTATCAATAGTATTTAACATGTCTGATGTTGTTAGTAATTACTAAGACGCGTTAGGCCATAATAGCAAGAGAGATAATCTTAAAATTCCATCGTTTACAAAACATTAGAAATTTTTTTTTGTTAATATAATGATCAACTGCATTTCCATGAGTTTTGTAACAGAGCACAATAAACAATGAAATCCTTTTTAATCCAGCTACAGCCTAAACTAACTTCTCTTGTGGCTTATTGAAAAGCTTGTTTCTCTTCTCTGAATACAAATTTGGATGTTGCTGCCTTCCTCCAACCTCAGGGTGTACAGCAGGTTTTGCCAATTAGCAAGTATTTCATGGGGCTGCCAACTTGAGTGTCAGTCATTTTCATCACTTTCCTTTGGCCGCATTCGATGTTGAATACATAATTTGTCTCTTGTTCTAGGGATCAAAATCCCTTTTTGATATAAATAATTTTTTTTCTAAGGTCTTCAGGTGGCATTGCATTCTATTCTGTCTGAATTATTAGTAATTAGTTTTCCTTATATATATATATATATATATATATATATATATACTGTATATATATATATATATATATATATATATACATATACATATATATATATATATGTATATATATACATATACACACATATATATATATATATATATATATATATATATATTATCAGTCATCGTCATCATCAGCCGTTACTAGTCTACTGCAGAACAAAGGTCTCAGACATGTCCTTCCACTTGCTTCTGTTCATGTTAAGCTAGTTACAAAGTTACAACTCAAAGATCTATGGAAATTTTAATGATGGGAATAACGCTAAAAGACAGAAAAGGAGCAACTCTGATATGAGAGCAAACTAAAGTAAAGGATATTCTGACATGATGTAAGAAAAAGAAATGGACTTGGAAAGGACATATAATGAGAATGGCAGACAGTAATATGAACATTAAGAATAACAGAATGGCTCCCTAAGGATTGTTACAGAAGCAGGGTAATGAAGATATGACGATGGATTACGAGCTTGGATTATTCGGGTATAGATTGGCTTAGAAAGTCCATAAGCAGTAATGAAGGGGAATGGCATGCCTGAGGCGTTTGTCCTGCAGTGAACTAGCAGCGGCTGGTGATGATGATGATGATTTATATATATATATATATATATATATATATATATATATATATATATATATATATGCATATATGCATATATGACCAGCAATGTATACAGATGAACATATGGCTCCTATCATCTCAAGACATTGTTTATTCTTCAGAGGGTGAAAAAGAAAATCTCCTCTATGTTGTAGGCTACATTATCTGCCGATTGCAGTTTCAGCAATTGACTCATGGCTTTCATGAGCGCTACAAGGAACAATGTAAATGACATCAATATATAAGGTAGCACAATAGAAATTTTGATATAAAATCTGAATATTTGTAATGAAATTGAAAATTGAAAGATTTGCACGCCTTTTAAAAAAAATTACTTTGAAGACAAAAACAATTTTTCACGAGGGTTCCACATGATGACAAGGTCCGCTATACCTGCTCCAGACAAAGAAGTCACTCCTCCAAGGACTTTATCGGATACCCAACATAGTTAACACTGGAAGGCTTTTCCATCATCCTCTGAATATGAAATATTGGAAACCGCCATGGTCCTCGATTCAATGTATTCTCTTGGAATGGCTTTATTCACTATTCTTTCTTTTTTTTCAGCTGATGTTGCCTTGGTTTGGTCCCATTTTCCTTCCAACGAAGTGCACTGTCCCTCTGTTGTGATGAGTTTGAGGTCAGATACCTCGGGCCGTGAACAGGTGCCCAATTTAGCATAAAATGATAGGCATTTCTATCATCTTCCGAGTGTCTGTACTTGTAAACTACCCTGGATGTCTAGTTCCTAGCTCCCTTTGAGGTAGCATTATTCTTCATTGTCAGTTTAGCTTGTTGAGGGCAAGGATTTTTGTGCCTACACTCCCAAAATTTATTTCAGGCACGGTCTTTGACTTATGTGATTATCAACATGCATGAACATGTAGCCTCTATTATCTCAAGACAGGGTGAAAACAAAATTCTCTTTACATTTATTCTGCTAATTACAGTTTCAGCTTTTGACTCATGGTTTTCCTCTGGGCTCCATTGAACAGTAGAAATACATTTTAATTTAAAGGGTAGTGCCATAGAAATCTAAATATTAAAACTTGATTGTTTGGGATATTTAGAAATCTTCAAATATTTTTAAATGATTTTGAAGATGAAGACAATTTTCCAGGGGGCTCTACAAGATAATATCTACTTTACGTGGTTTAGACGAATAAGTCTCTCTTCTAGTGCATTTACCGGATGCCCAACGTAGTTCATGCTGGAATGCTTTTACATCCCCTTTGAATATACTGTAAAGTATTGAAAACTGCTATGGTCTTCAATTCCGTGTGTCTTCTTGGAGTGGCTCTATTCCCCTGCCTGTTTATGGTTACCTTTTCCTTTCCAACAAAGTGCACAATCCCACTGTTGTGATGAGTTAGAAGTCGGATCCTCAACACCATGACCGGGTGCCTAACGCTGCTTAAAATGAGAGACTTTTCCCTCCTCCTCATAGCGTCTTTGCTTGTAACCACGCTGTCATTAAGATGACTGCAATTGTTGATGAGAAACAACGCCACCCCACAGAGATCCAGCGTAGTTTACAAGTATAGAAACGTGGAAGTGGACGGTTAAGCTTCTCATTTTAAGCTATTTTGGCCATCTAATCATGGTCCTGATGATCCAACTTCAATTTGATGATGACTCACATTTTTCTAGCAATTTCCAAATGGTGATAACCGAGTTGTTACCTTACCAGAAAAGTGTATCTAAAGTTTTTGGCAATGAGAACAAGTACAAAGATTTTAAAACAGTGGTTTGATGAGTGCATTTCGCTCTTTGAATATTCATCCCAGAGATCTTTTGATTTTAGAGAGGATATACTTACTAACTTGATGGGGACAGGTAGTTATTTTCTGTTGGATGGCAGCATATGTACAGTATGTTTAGATGGAAATTTAAGAGATGATATGTTATTTTCAGTGACTCGAAAAGATTTACAGGAACCTTTCTCCTAATTTTCAAAACAGGAGACTAAAGGTACCCTGACACTTGCACGAATTTGTGGCACGCATTGTCACGACTCGAGTCGTGAACTGGCGTGAACTCGTCGTGAACTAGAGTGAACTCGTCGTGAACTGGAGTGAACTCGTGGCATGTCGTGACGAGAATTTTGAAATGTTCAAAATTTTGGTCACGACAAAATTTCGTGAATGCGGCGTGAACTATGCGCGAACTATGCGCGAACTGTTCGTGAACTCGTCGGGACGATGCGGGAAGTGCGCAAACTATGCTAAAACTATGCATGAACTCGTCGTGAAATCGTCGTGCCAGTTTGTGTCAATGTGGACAGGTGAGCTGTGATTCTGAGGTAATTTTTTTTTTTTCTCCAGTTCGTGCCACAAAATTTCACGACTTGCCACGACAAATTCGTGGCAAAAAGTCGTGCAAGTGTCAGCCTGGCATAAGTAACTTTCTTTGGGAAGTCTTATTGTTTGTAACCAGAAGACGCTTGAAATTACAGAAACGACTCTCATTTGGAAATACAAAAATGAATATATTTTTCTAAAGTTAAATATTCCTCCATGGCATCTCGAAATTGGCCCTACCCTATGGTGTATGAAAATTAGATGGCTTGTCAAACTCACCCATTTTGTGATGACTATTTGGTCCATTTTATAGTTCGGCTTGTACTGCCTGAGTCTTGCAATCTGAAAGTATGTTTCCTCTCTGATTGCTGGGATGAGGAGAATACTTATTCTTTCTCCAGAGTCCTTTAGAGAGGATTTTATGTATAAATTACCTGTTATATTTTGATGTATAGTGACTTTTTTTCCAAATGACTTACTTGCTGCAAATTTTGCTAGAATTATATGAAAAATTATGACTGTATTTATAGTGAGTATCGTGTGAAACGATATTTTACGAAGCATTTGTTTTTTTTCTGGAACGAGATTCTTTCAAGATATATTAAGCAAATGATTATGTTTGTGTCGGTGACCATTGTTGTTGTAACGCGATACCTGTCTAAAGAAACAAGTCGACCAACCAACCAACCAGCAAGTTGAAGGAATGTGACCTACCAAGTAAAAAAGAAAATGGAATTAAAGGTAAAAAGAAATACTGTATTCATTGTGGAGGAGAAAAGGTCTACTCTTATGTAAAATGTAAACTGTCTGCTTCTCTAAGGAAAGTAAACTGTATTTAAACATTCTTTCCTTCAGAAACGGTGGCTGTTGAAGCTGAAAGGAATTTATTGAATACAAATTCATAATATAAATGGCCGTGAAAACATTCTATTATTTGTACATTTTAAAATGTATTTGAATGTAAATTACAAATATATGTAGTTACCTAAACTTTAAAACATTTCTTAAACAAATTTATCGAACTTATAAAATCTTCGTAAATTTAAAATTTCGAAAGTCTGTCAGTCTTGTAAGGCATAACTGTGGAATATGCCTCTTGTTTGTGCTGATCTCATTTCTGCAGTGAGGAAAAGCATCATCCACCACAGAGGAAGCAATTCAAGAATCCTAAGTTTACAGGATTATTGTTTGCTGAATCCCTTTGTTTCGTATAAATGTCATAAGGTAGAAGGAAGCACGTATAATCAGTAAGGTATGATGCTTAAAAGGAAACGTTGTTTTTTTTTTTTATATGCCTCAATAATTCGTAGTGTTTCACTGGAATCGTGTTGTCAGAACCTAGATGCCGTAGTGATACTAATTGTGACTTCCAATTCCATTGTAAATAAAAAAAAAAAGTTAAGAATTTTGTAGACCATAAAAACTTAAATCTAGTGTACTATACAATTTAATGAAACAGACTTATAAAAAAAAAAATTCTATTTATGTTTATTTCCTAGAATATTTTTAGAAAATTATAAAGTAATCTGAAGTGGAAGAATAATCTTAATATTAGATTTTATCTCATTTTAGCTCGTATAGCAAATTAATGTTGCTAAGGAGAGATACACAGAAAGATTATACATAATCTTAGTGTTATCATACAGTTTACTATAAACAACATGTCATCTTCACCCTCTTTTTTTCTTTTTATGTAGTTTTTGACCTTTGTTGCGCCATGCAACATGACCAGTATCCAGTAGCTTCCCTTTACACTTATGCAACACATGGGAAGTCATGACGTATTAACTCCATCTGGTTTTATTTACTTTATCATATGAAACTCCCACTGATTTGTTCTGCTGACTAACAGATTCGGGTAAAACGGTTGTCCTTTAACGTGAAATATTAGATATTATATATGCTTGTTATATATGATTATAGATTACAATGATAATGATTATAGTAATGATAGTAACAATTAGAAGAAGAATCTTACTTGTGGGTGAATATTATAACGCTATTTACTCCCGGAAGGTGAATTGTCCCATTTGGAATTTCGTCTGTTGTTCCACATTAGCCCAAGATGAATTAATGAGCAGAATCCTTTTCGAACGTGAAAGCTGGCGGCTTTCACAGGACGGTTTTCGAAATGAATACTTTCTCGTCAATCCCGGTCTTGGGGTCGCAGCTGCTGAACATGAAACTTCGTGACGTCACTAAAGGCACTTAGTGCGCCAGCAAGTAAGAAAGGTCAACCACTCAAGTATTCAGGTATTCGCACAAGCCGAGATCTCCCGGGAGTACCGTGTAACCTTTAGGTGGGGAATGTTTTGTTGTTTCATTTGTCTACTTGAATGATGTCATGCATCGCGTATTTTATCCACAGGGTATCTAAGATAGTAATTTACGGTTATGTTTACTTGTATCTAAAGTGTGGTGTTTTTAAGGAGATACATGCAAAGTTTGAATAAGCTAAAAATGAAAAGGATTCATCTTTGTGAAAACCCCACGGTAATGAAATGCCAGGGTTCAGGGAGAAGGTCGTGCAAGGACACACGGATGTAAATGAGGTACCATCTTTGTTGTAACCTCAACTATTCTCTCTCTCTCTCTCTCTCTCTCTCTCTCTCTCTCTCTCTCTCTCTCTCTCTCTCTCTCTCTCTCTCTCTCTCTCTCTCTGAAGACTTACTGAGGCGACTCTTGTTACATGGGCTGTAAAGTAAGTTATACAAAATTTTACGGCGTTGTAAAAATAAAATAAAAAGTGTTATGTCAAATATTGAGAACAAAAGTATAGGAACCACATTAATGTATATATGAAAATCACGAAATATGGACTTCCAGTGCTTAGAAATAAAAATTTCATATCTGAGACGCTTTTAGTTGAATAATTTATTAAAAAACAAAAACACATTGTTTTATATATATATATATATATATATATATATATATATATATATGCATATATATGTGTGTGTATATACACAAATATATTATGCATTTCTGGCATCAATGTGTTTCTTACAGAAAAATACAGGGATTCATATAGGAAACACATTAACGCCACTTAGGCAATCACTTACAATGAATATATATATATATATATATATATATATATATATATATATATATATTATATATATATATAACTGTGTATATATATATATATATACAGTTATATATATATATATATATATATATATATATATATATATATATATATTATATATATATATATATATATATATATATATATATATATATATATATATATATATATATATATATATATATATATATATATATGCCCATATTCTTGTGTTTAATTAGGTTTTGTTAACTGCCTGCTGAGTCATGCCTTATTTAGCTCATGCCATATGAGGAAATGAAAATTTATAGGACAATATACTTACCTTGTCATAACCGTCTACAATTGTTTTGAAGAATGAATTTAGTAGATTTCAAACTTACCACATTACAAAACAAGAGTGATGTTTTTTTTTTCTGTTTAATAAAATGAAGTATTATCAATTCAAATGGACCCAGTTAAAAAGCGCCGTGCGCATGACTTCCAAATTTAATAATTGAAAAACAACCTTGTGGATGTGTAGATAATTGCTGTTCTTGAACGGTTCACAGATAACAGAATGGGGTTCACGCTAAGCTTGAAATATATTCTGAAGCTTGTACAATGTTAATGTTGCTGCTTGACTCAACTAATTGCATTAATCCTCTTTCCCCTTTTGATGTTTATTTCTTAGAAGGGAGCACGGTCTTTATTTTGACGTGAATCTAAGTTATTGAAGGGTTCCTGAATTCGTCCATAGTCGTAAACTCTTTAACGTAAAATAAAAACAGTTATTTTGTATTTAAATGATGATATGAAGTCCAGAGAAAACTGATGTCGAGTTCTGCTTGACAAAAAAGAAGTGTAATCCGATCTGGTCCGTGTCATGTGTTTATCGTTTGTTACCAACATCTTTCCCCGAAAAAAAAAATAAAAACTTTTTATCAGATGTTGGAGTCTGTATGTCTATTCATGCACCCCAGCGTCATAAAAACGACTAGTCCTTGGTCTAATTCTAGAAGATGTAATTTTTTATCTACTTAATCTAAGTAAATGATATGCAGTTTAGCTATCTCACGAGATGAGTGACAACTTTCTTTCAGCTCCCAGTGATATATGTGACGTGTTTGTATTCCTTGATGCCACAGTCCTCCTCAAAATGAATGTAGGAAGAATAGAGAATTTATTTCTTTTAGTTTCTTGGAGAAAAATTTTACTGGAAATTTCAGACAAAAGAGTAACAATAGGTACCAGATCTGTGATGCATTTATTGTTCTTCTCTTATGGCAACAAATATATATATATATATATATATATATATATATATATATATATATATATATATATATATATATATTCAAATAAGCCATATATTTTACTCTCTTGATATCTGGATTCTCTCTATACGTCGGGATGAGAGACCTAAGGGGGAATCAACTCAAAGATAATAGCTTCTGGTCGGCCCGGGAATCGAACACTGGTCCGAGAAACTGTGACGACAGTAACATACCTTTCAGCCATCTCGCTTCGTGGCTAAATGGTATGTCACTGTCGTCACAGTTTCTCGGACCAGGGTTTGACTCCCCGACCGAGCAGAAGATATTTTTTGGTTGATTCCCCATTAGGTCTCTGATCCCGACGTATAGAGAGAATCCAGATGTAATGGGAGTAAGATATGTGGTTTATTTGAATATGAAAAGCACGTCTAAATGTGTAAATTTTATCATATATATATATATATATATATATATATATATATATGTGTGTGTGTGTGTGTGTGTGTGTGTATATATATATATATATATATATATATATATATATGTATGTATATATACAGTATATATATACACACATATATATACTGTATATATATATGTATATATATATATTTATATATATACAGTTTATATATATATATATATGTGTGTGTATATGTATATACATATATATATATATATATATACATATATATATGTATGTATATACGTATATATATATATATATATATATATATATATATATATATCTATATATATACAGTATATATATGTATATACATACATATATATATATAAAATTTGTGTGTGTATTTTATCACCAACACACGTATCTTTCATGCATTCAAAAATTGAGGGATTTTTTATTTTATCAGAAAAGAAGAATTTTGCTATTCTGATTTCTTCATGTGGATAAGTGAACTTTATTTTTAGAAAATATGTGGTCCAATACACGTATATGTATGTATCTATTTAGTGTGAGTGTTGTTATGTGTGTATGTAATGCACCTACAGCTTTTCTTTCCTAAAATTCTAAAATTCGTTTCACTTAATTGGAGATGGTTTCAGAGGGAAACTGTAGTCTTTACAAATTTCATCCTTACCACCGTATGGTCCTCGATATACATTCAACCTTGGAACTACTTTGCATTTTCTTCATTTTTCAAGCTACCAATTCTTCTTTACATATAAAACATTTCATAAAAAAAAATCCATCCATATAGCGTCTACCTTTTTGCTTTCATTTACAATCCAAATCCCCAGTTGTATTACTTCAGTAAAGGAGAGATAATTGAACAATCCCTTCATATGTTAAAACATTGAGTTACATTTTATCTCCAAAACTCCTGGATTACCTTTCTTCAGAATCTCGGAAAGGGATTTAGTGTATTTTTCGAGTGGTATTTTTAGAAATGGAGCATTTATTACAATAAGTAGATGGGAAAGTAACTTCTTTGGCTGAAAACTGGCTCGAGATAATGTTTTACATTGTCTCCAGAGATGTTTAATATTTTGAAATTCCTTATGTCGCCACTTTTTTTTTCATTGATATGTAATTATGGCCCATATTTCTATTTTGCTGTTTTTGTGATTTTCATGCACATACTAAATTTGTAAGAGCTTATTTTTATCCATGAACAAAAATGGAAAAGAAAAATTATATGATCTTACAGTTGACCGTTTTTATAAATGAGTGATGATGAAAGTAGTGTTATAAAGTTGTTTTTTATCATGTAGGAACAATGAAAGACGCTAATTTGCTCAAAATGAAGAAGGGTGTGTAATTCGGTTGTTATAGGAGAAAGCGGTCCAGTGAGGTTGAGAAAGGGTTGAGTAGAGAAAGCAAAACTTGAATATACCTATATGAAAAAAAGGGAGTAATAGTTTCCGTACTGTAGGTGGACTGATAAAATCTTTTGATGGGGACTAGTTTTTCATGCAGAGGGGTTTCCCTAACGACGTGGTAACTTGATTTTTCTGTTACCTATTATCAAATTTATGTATATATATATATATATATATATATATATATATATATATATATAAATATATATATATATATATATATATATATATATATATATATATATATATATATATATGTGTGTGTGTATATATATATATGTATATATATATATATATATATATATATATATATATATATATATATAAATATATATATATATATATATATATGTGTGTATATATTTAGTTTTTAAAAGAAGTCAAACACAAACTGTTATTTAACTTATTTTTCAAAAGAGGTGACTTAACCCATTACCTAGATACTAGTGAGCAGTTAAATCTGTTTAGTTAGTATAAGTTTAATTTTTTCTTATGTTTTTGTGAAATTACAACATGTTTCTAAATTCCTAACAATGGATTTTAGATTACTTCTTTGTAAAATATTTTTCAAATTGTCGTTATTTGATAATTTGAGGCGTATATACAGTAGTTGTATGTAAATTTAGTATACATTATTCCTTTAGAATATTTCAATAGTAATAATAAGGCCTTACAATATAACAAAGTTCTTGAAAGCTGCAGTTCATGCAAAAAACAAAAAATAAAGTAGTAACGTTAATTCTATGATAATTAGATTTAAATCCAGTTTTCATGAAAAACACGTTCTTGTTAGTTACTATAGCTTTGGTACAGGCGACATTTCCCTTTTCCCTTTGACGTAGTGGGATGACCTTCATTCAGAACTGAGGTTATGAGTGGCGGGTAATATTGCTCGGTGAGATTGATAATCACGATGTCATACTCGAGTGACAGGCATAGAAGCCCACCCTGATTGACTGGCGTCCTTTGGAGTCTATTGACCATTTGTCGTCCGTCAACTCGATTATCGCAATGAAAATGTGGCACATGAATGTGCCGCTTCATTGCCCAAGACGAGTTCTGAGGTCCCAGCTCTATTTACGTGTTGGGTGTGTGTGTGCCGCTGATGTATTCATTGCTTCGCGTGAATGACAATCTTTTTCTATTGCAGAAGATCCTGCACGGCAGGGAGAGGAGTGTGGGGGGGGGGGGGGTTCGTTAAACTTGAATTAAAAACTAACTAGGTTTCTTCTGCATCTTGGTTTCAGATGCAAAAGACTTGCAAAAGACTTCTTCCTGCAAAGTCAACTTGGTCAACATCTCAGAGGTTTATACCCAATAGCCGGAAAAAGTTTGTAACTTTATAAGTCTTTTCTTAGGTATTACATTCGTTCGTGGAAGGATTGTTATTTATCAAATTACACACTAATCTCTTATATGTCTTCAATCAATAGTATATTTTCTATATTGCATTATGCAATCATAATTTTTCTTTTTAGGAGATCTTTCTTCTATCGAAATACTTACTGTACTTACTGTAAATTTTTAACTTGACTTTTATTTTCATTATCACCATACTTACGTGCTTATTGCTATTGTTACCTTTAACACTATATTAAGGAGATAAAAAATGATCGATCTTTCGAGTTAATATAGTTGGGAATTGTTATATGTACTAGAAAATTTTAACGATTTCACAATGTACTGGATATATATATATATATATATATATATATATATATATATATATATATATATATATATATATATATATAAGACAGCAGGCCGGGAGGAAAAAGGAAACGAAGATTGGACATCTGCGTTGTCACCATTTTAAAAGTAATAATTAAGTTGTTCCTTCTAATGAGTACTTGGAGGTTAAGGGTGATACAATTTCATTCAATGGACCATGTCTATTGAAACAGAGACTTTCTTAGTGAGGTAGATTACTTTTAGAAAGACCCGCCTACTGTTACTTAAGAGGTAAAATGTGTTCATCTATGTGAACAAGAAATTTGTTACTTATGTTATTTCCTTATTTCACTTGATGTTTCGGTTTTAAATTGATATCCTTTGATTAGAAGCATTTGTTTTTTTTTTCTCTCCGTAACTAAAGACTGAAATAATAAGAGAAAATCAGAAGTTGATGTGACATATAAATATTTTAGCTTAGGAATCCATTAAGTCTGTGAATCGGTATCATTGTTATTCTTACATTTTATTCTTTTCCTTACTGACGGTCATGATATTAATTTAGGAAAGATACCTTGATATTCTTCTTTGAAGAATCCAGTTATTGTTTGTGAATGATTGTGTTTTTAATCATGACAGTCATATTGTTTCATCTAAAATCATTTTAGTAGGAGGCTCTCTTTTGGAAAATTTACGAATTCCAAAGTGGATAATAACATTGCCTTCTAAAGAACATTAATTGGATATAGTGGTTGAGATGGCTCAATAGATTACTAAAAAACTTAGTAGCATGGATGAAGAAACAATTTTTCTTTTTCTCAAATCATAAACAAAATTTGAAGGGTATCGGTGGATTGCAACCCTATCAATGGAAAGATTATGTTCTTAACCTTCAATTCGAAAGGTGAATGGGACAAGACCGTCTTCCCACCAAATATTGAATGGAAATCCAAGTTAGATCACCTTGAAGATCCAATGAATCTGTCCTTAACCGACGGTCAAAAGTTCCCAAGGGATTTCTTTGAGCAACACATACAATGACCAGCAAGCGGGTGGGCAAGGTCAGGTCTATTGCAGAGGCAATATCACGCAGGTGACTTGTGTATACTTACGTTTCATGTAAAAGAGACATGTTGAAAGGCGAAACATTGACCAACACTCCGAAGGGGTGTAGTGCCGTCAGTGCACCTCACCCGGTGTACTGTAGGCATTACTAGCTGCACTTACTTTATATCCTTCTGCTTCAACTCCGTTCAGCTTCCTTTCTTCCATTTTGCTGCCCAACACCTTCTAACGTTTACTTCACAGCGTAACTCCAAGGTTTCCCCCAGTTATACGTGGGGCTGAATGAACTCACGGGGCCCAGCGTCGGGCTCCATAGCCTAAATCCACGAATCCCTGGATGTTGATTGATGTGATTTTTGTTATCAAGAGTACATTATGTAAATTCGTATGATAGAGAAGATTTATCTTTTCACTGATTTCTTCAAGAAATGAGAAGTAAATGGAAATTGACATTAGTTAAATGATAGAGCATCATCTAAGTCGACTTATCTTTTTTGTATGCAATTTGAATGAAACTTTTTTTTTTTATTTAAAAAACAAAGAATTAATAATAAATTTCGGGTGCGACATAGCATTCATTATACATGATTATTATGTACGATAAGATTCGCCATTTGTGGAGCTTGCTATTCTTTTGACATAAAAAAAAAGTTTAGACAAAGAGGTCTCTCTGCTGTTAAGCAGAACACGTGTTCCTAGAGCATGTTCTTCTTGACTGATAAAGTACTTTGTATGAATGGCGTTTTGTTTGTTCCTTTTTTCTACCTTCATAAGAACAGCTGGTTATCCATCCTTCAGCAACAATGGAAGTATAGCACTCCAGACTAGACTATCATTGCTTAAATCTATAGTTACCTTTCTGGCCTTGGCCGTGGAAAATGCACGTTGCTTGGGAACCGTCACCCTTTTTGGGAGATAGTAAACAGGGCGCCTGGAATTGGCTGTGATGATGTTGGGCGAAGATTAGCTCCCAGGTCATTGGAAACTTGTTATGTGTAATGCACCAGTTGATGAAACGCTACATTCCTAACATTTTAGAAGAGGAGTCCACAATAATGCCATACAGGTTATGTGGGCCTGCGTATATAGTTACACGCAGACAAACATATGCACATACATATGTATATAAATGTGTATAGATATATTTTACATATATATATATATATATATATATATATATGTATGTATGTATGTATGTATATATATATATATATATATATATATATATATATATGTATATATATAATATATATATATATATATATATATATATATATATATATATATATAGATAATTAGATAGATATATACATACCTACATATATTAATGCACAAACATACACACATATATTAAATATATATATATATATATATATATATATATATATATATATATATATATATATATACATACATACTTTGTATTCTTGGAAAAATATAAATCAAATGAGTTTCGATAAAATAATGCGGATTAGGTTAGGTTAATATATATATATATATATATATATATATATATATATATATATATATATATACACATATATACATGTGTATATATATATATATATATATATATATATATATATATATTATATCCTTGGAAAGATATAAATAGAATGAGTTTCCATGAAATAATGCCTATTAGGAAAGAACAATAACCTAATGATGGAATTTTGACTACAGTGACACTTTTGATAAAAAGAAAACGGAGATGATAAAAACGATAACCCCCCCCCCCCCCACACACACACACACACACGCACCATATGAACGGTGCTGATGAATAATACCATTATCAATTTTGTTGTCCCAGATCAAATTTCGCCAAACATTTCAAATCTGAAAGGTTATGTATTTTTTCGTACTATTTTGTTTTTTTTAATTCCGTTTTCATGCCCCCAATACCTATAGTCTAACAATTGCTTTCATTATCCACCATTTGGCAAAATTTGAATATGAGTAGTCATTACATATCTTTAATTTGTAATCCGTATTCAGAATACTTCCTATTGACAGACAATAGTTAACTAATTTGAACTGGCGGTTATGTATTTTCTTATGACAGTTCGTTTTTTCGAAAGATGCCTAAAAAGAAGCCATTGAAGGCTTTCAATTAAGAAGTGTTTATGAGTGAACTGTAGGCCAAGAAATACTTCATTCGAATTAGAGATGGATTAGAATCTGGATGCATATACGTGGCTATATTTTTTATTCTAATGTGTGCCTACGTTGTAGGTGGTGGAGATAGAGTGAAATACCCTGTAGTTGTATTTTAGATCTCCTTTATCACCATCCTCCATTTTCTTGAGGCAATGAATAAGCTGAAGCTACCATCACTTTCCATTGTCATAGACCTTGAAACTAATATAGCGTTATTATTGTTAGTATAACCATGGAGATTCATCCATCACTGTTTTGATTAAACAGTGACTCTCCCTGCCATTAAGTTACAGTTTCTCGTAATGGAAATTACAGCCATCTCAACTAGTATCTTGAATGGGAAAGATTACGAATCTCGTCTTCCTCCCTTGAAAGAAGTCCTACGTGCTTCACGTTACGTTGTAAGATTTTTGCCATGCGAATGTTGAGGGTATCGTCGCCATTTCGCATGGGCCTGCGTCAGCAGGGCTTGGTTCTGCAACATAAACCTCATTGTTGGGGCTTTGATCCTTGAAGGACATATCTGTGATGTTTTTTATTTATTCCGTGATGGTCAGTAGATTAATAATTCCTGTCATGCATTGTTTTCAGGCATTGTATCGCAGATACATTCATTGATACTCTGCAACTTTTTCCTTACTGAGAAATAATGTGCCTTCTGCCCCACGCCGGTTGAACATTTAGATAATTGAATTTTTTGCTTTTAAGATTTCTCCCTTTTCATAAACATCAACTGTTATATTTTTCAGCCCGATATAAAACAAAAATATTGTGCAAGTAGTTGTCATAGGTGGGTTTACAAAGTTAGTTATTCAACGCAACCTTCATTTCTATCCAATTTCTAATCTGTTGCCCCCAAGAATTTCCCAAGAAGTCAGCCACACTATTGTGATGCTTAGCTTGTTTTCTTTTCTTATCTTTTATCTATGATGCCGTGAAACACCTTTTTATCAGTGCTTGGAGCTTTCATTCCATCTCTCCTATTTTCCTAAAGTGCCAAAACCTCTATTGTTTCTCACTGTGGTCAAATTCTTGTGATTGCAAATTTCTATACATGTGAGTCACATTCCTGAGCAGAAAAGTCTTGGAAAATTGCTCCACCAGTAGCAGTGGAAATACAGTATTTTGAACATTTCTGATATGAGTACATAGTTTTATTCATTGTTTATCGAAGTCGGAAAAACAATATAATACAGTTCAATATATAAAAAAATAAGTCTTTACCTGTTCCATTGTTCTGCTGTAGTGTTCTTCCCCTCATAGCATATTTCACTTTTTAGAACAAAATAGTTTAAAGGATTTATAAGAATTGAGTTCTGTGAAGCTTTGTACGATATCTTTTCCAAGCAACTTTTTATTTTACCATATTCTATAGAATACATTTTTTTTTTTTTAGATTAAGATATATACACTTATAGTAAAAATACATATTTTTTGTTTTTGTAACAATCCCTTGTTGAGGTATATCTAGATTAAGTTTTTATTTTTATTTTTAGAAAGGATACACCTTTATTGTTCTAAATTTATCCTTTCACGTTTTATGAAAATGAAATTAGAAAGACGTTTCTTCGAAACCTATTCATTCAGGTTATCGATCACCTTTTGTTCGAGTTTATTCAATCCTTTTTGGGTATTATTAGAGTCATTGTTTGCATTCAAACTTTCCTCTTTGCAACAAAGGGAAATGATTAATTAAGAATGGCCTTCGCAAATAATAAAAGAAAGAGACAATGACCGGTCTAAAATGGTCAACTAAAGAATCTCCCATATGCTAGAATCCTTGAATAGAAAATAGAAGTTGTTGTTCTGATTCTTTTGGTATACGGATTACAGTGAGCCTTCGAGTTGGAGGCCATTTAACTTATGAAGTAATCCTTTGTTTATAGATCCATGCTTTGATCGGATCTGTAGTAGAATATATTTAGGTGTATACTAGTACATTTTTGTTATGTCCCTTTTTAGAGTTATGTGTATTTCCTTTACACATAGAATTCTATTCTACTTTTACAATAGATTAGGAGATTTACTCTTATGATCTTGGAGTAAATTTAGCTACATCGAAGGTCCCATAATACAGAAATATTCACTCGGTGTTATATATATATATATATATATATATATATATATATATATATATATATATATATATATATATATATTGTGTCCATTCAATCTTGTGCCATTCGGCAAATCTGAAATGAATTGGCCCAGAATAGACATCTGGCTTATGCAATAATCCAGAATGTTTTATATAAACTCTTGCTTTCTGTTTAAGGATAACATTTCGTTAGGGACTTGAAACAAGATAGTTTTGTAGAAATGAGACGATTTCACCTTATGTTTTTCCAACCAGTATAGATCGTGAATTATTAAGTTTCATGGACAAAACGATATAGAAGAAACAGACTTGGCCTACCTGACGTATGTTATGTATGTTCATGCATTAGTTTAGTTATTTTTAGTTTCATGTTCCCTGCAGTAATAAACTAAGAAATGAAACATATATTATTTCAACCTGCTAAATATGAAAAAATTACATATTTTGAAAACTGTACTGAAGTTTATGGGTAGACTTCTATCGTATAATTATCACTAGTCAACAGGAGTTGTAAAGACGTTTTGGGGGCAATAATGTCTCTTAGGTGATCTATGAATGGGTCTAATACTATTGTTAATAGGACTTCATATGGAATCTAACTGCCACTGCATAACAGGAAAAATACAACGATTTTCCTGTCAGAGTATATTTTTCCATTGACATCACTTCAGAATCAGTTTGCCATTATAGGGTAAATTTTATATCATAAAATCCTTTTTGGTTAGAAAAAATGTGTCAGTGCCCACCAGGGGTGGAGCGATTGTAATTTTAATTTCATTGAAATGTAATTAATTACATATTTTGTAATTGTAATTGAAAATTGAATTATAGTAACTCATTGTAATTTTATTAATTACAGGAAAAGATCATTTGTAGTTTAATTTTAATTATAAGATTGTGGTGGTAAGGTGGAAAGTGACTGGTTACTTGCAAGGCTTGAATTTGCTTATACTCAAAAAAACTGTAGAGATGAACAATGTAATTGATCTTCTCTTTCAGAGAAAACAGAGCAGTAAGAAAATTAGGCAAGTGCAGATTTCTAATTCAAAGTAGCTTGTGAATGTCCTCGAATCTTTTCGTGAGGCCTTGGAATCTGTGGAGGGACAGAAGAAAGTAATCTTAACTGCTATTGGTCCGGTGCTGGAGAACATAATTCGTAATGCCTAAATAAAATACTGTGAACAGTTAGTTAAAGTATTACCGAGTTCCGTGAAGAAAAGATTGAATCAATACATGGAAATGAGAAATGTTCAAGTGGCAGTCTTTTTTTTTTTTTTTTTATGTAAGGTTCAAATTGGACTAGGTTTCAACACTCGAGTAAAAGGAGAAAGTGCTGCCGTATGTCAACGAAATGCCTGAAGAATTTAAGGTAGCTCATAGAGGCTTTGATGGGTCGCTAACCATCAGGGCAAGAGACTACTTAACCTTGTCGAGGTGCGATGGCTTGTTCCGACTGGTATATCTGCCTGGGGAGAGAGTGGAGCTCCCTGTAACCAATTGGGGGCCATAGGTAGCTAGGAGGTACTAACTTGTAGATTCGAATCCTGCTTTGCAGGTTGGATTGGGGCTCACACCCCTTATCTGTAAAACTACCACTCGTGACTGAAACTTTGACTGTGAATAACCGGACGGCCTTTAATATTGACGACACTGGAACCCCACAAAGGATTACGGATTGGAAAAGACCACTAAGAATTGCCACATGGAACGTAAGAACGCTCTACAAAACGGGAGCTGCTAAAGTATTAGAACAGGAATTGGCCACTTATAAAATTGACATAGCAGCCTTACAAGAAATCCGATGGACAGGAATAGGATAGCTGGAGCAGAAGGGAGTTATACTTTACAGTGGAAGAGATGATGGTAACCACGTAGAAGGAGCAGGTTTCTACCTGATTAAAAGAGCATATGGAGCCCTTACGGAATTCATCCCAATATCCAGCAGAATAGCAAAAATTAGACTAAATGCAAAGTGGTTTAACATAACGATTCTATGCTTACATGCACACACAGAGATAACAGATGATGATGAAAAAGATGAATGGTATGATCATGTACAATCTGAAATAGACCAAATACCACGACATGATCCATTGTTAATTTTTGGTGATATGAATGCAAAAATTGGTAGAGGTAAATGTTTTCCAAGGCTCTATCGGCCTCCATAGTCTTCATCAAGAAAGCAATGATAATGGGATTAGATTGGTAACATTTTCACTCCAAAACTCTATGGTCATCGGAGGTACTATTTTTCCCCATAAGGACTCCCATAAAGGAACTTGGATTCACCTGATGGTAACACTATAAATCAAATTGACCATGTAATGATTAAAAACAAATTTAAATCAGCTCTGTTTGATACTAGGCCTTTCAGAGGTACAGATTGTGACTCTGACCATATGTTAGTGGTTGGAAAGCTCAGAGTTAAATTAAAAAGTAAAAGATTGGCAACAATAAAAACCATAAAACCAAATATAGAAAAACTAGAAGAGAGACGTAAGAAATGCCTATGCTATAAATGTACATAATAGATTTGGACTACTGGAAGAAGAGGAAATAACATCGGACTGGGAGACAATAAAGTCAGTAGTGACTGAAGCAGCTATGGAATTTCTAGGACTACGTATCAATGCACGTAAAAGGAATAATTGGTTTGACGAAGAGTGTAGAAGTGCTGCTGAAAGAAGAAAACGCTGTAGGATGAAATGGATAGCAGACAGGGCTAACATTGATTAGAGAGAAGATTTAAGAGTGTCCTGAAATTTAGCAACAAGCAAAAACAGAAGAAAGAAAAGACAGAAGGTAGGAGAGGAACTGAGAGAAATTGAAGAAAATAGAGCGCATGGAAAAACGAGAAAGCAATTTCAGGGAATTAATAGGATGAGAGATGGATTCCAGCCAAGAATGAACTTAATCAGAAATAAAGAAGGTAACATAATTATTGGAACAGAAGAAATACAAAGGAGGTGGATTGAACACTTTAAGGAGCTTTTCAATCGGCCACCACCTCATAACCCAGTGGATGATATGGAGATAGAGGGAAATATCGATGATGTGGAGGCACCAACCCGAGAGGAAATTACAGATTCTATAAGAAAACTTAAAAGATAATAAAGCAGCTGGGATTTATAATATAGCTGCAGAACTAATCAAGTAGGGGGGCCAGGCTCTTCATGATGAAATTATTAGCTTAATGTATAGCACATGGGAGAATGAAGTTATGCCATCAGATTGGGAGGAAGGGATTTTGGCAGTACTACATAAAAAAGAAGATCGCACTATATGTGGAAACTACAGAGGCATTTGCATACTTCCGGTTGGTTACAAAATCTTTGCAAATATTTTGTACAAACGATTACGAGTTTATTGTGAAGATATGATTGGTGACTATCAGGCAGGTTTTAGACCAAACCGAGCTACAGCTGACCAAATTTTCACCATAAGGCAAGCTCTAGAGAAATATTGGGAGTTCAACAGAAATTCTTACCATCTATTAATAGATTTCAAGCAAGCATATGACAGTGTGCATCGACCATCAATATGGAACATACTGAATTTCTTCCACAAACCAGAGAAATTAATAAATCTGGTCCAAATGTGCTACCGGAGTACGACATGCAGGATCAAGGCCGGGGGAATACTGACAGAGCCCTTTAACATCCATGGAGGACTAAAGCATGGATGTCCTCTACCAACACTTATTTAACGTAGTACTGGAATGGATAGTGCGAAATACACCTCTTACCAGATTACCCATCCAGCTGGATAATACCATTGTAGACAGACTTAGATATGCCGATGATGTGGAACTTTGTGGAGAACATCTACCTAGCATCGAAGAAACATACGTACAGTTTAAAAACAGTCCAGAACGTACAGGCATGAAAATAAACAATGCAAAAACTAAGATAATGGAGGTTTCAAGAACACCAAATCTAGTTGTAGATATGGATTTTAGGGGTTCACAACTGGAAGGAGTATCCACATTTAAATATCTTGGCTTCACCATAACATCACAGAACATGATTCAGGAAGAAGTTAGACTAAGGATTGTAGCAGGGACAAGATGTTCATGGGCACTTGATAACACATTAAGATCCAGAATTTTATCTAGGCCCACAAAAACACAAATATATACCGCCATTATCCGGCCAGTGGTCCTATACGCGTGTGAAACATGGGCACTCACTAGGCAGTTGGAAAATAAACGAAGTTTTTCAACACAGTATCTTGAGGCGGATCTGGGGACCGGTTTGGGATGACGAAGCTGGAGAGTGGCGCAGGCGCCACAATCACGAATTGATAACTCTTTCAGCATTACCGCCTATCTCCAATATTATTAGATCGCAGAAACTTTGATATGCAGGACATATTGCTAGAATGGAGGAGAGAAAGCTGACTAGAAGAGTTATGTTAGGTAAACCCATAGGTACCAGACCAAGAGGAAGGCCTAGAAAGAGATGGATGGATAACTTCACTGAAGATTTGGACATCCTGGAAATAGACCCCAATGAGTGGATGGAGCTTGCGGAGGATAGGGCTCTCTGGAGACGAACGGTCAAAGCGGCAATGGATCAGCCTGGTCCGAGGCCCCCGGAGTAAGTAAGTAAGCATAGAGGATCAACAGCGCATACAGGAAGTAGAAATTGTGAATGCCTGACACCAAAACACCAAAACCATTTTCCTTCATATCAGAATGTTCATCAAAGGTGAATTTCAGCAATTGATCACAAGGAAGCTCCTCAGCGAGTCTTTCATAATGTTGAAGCAACATGTAGAGGAGGACACTCCCATTTTCCAGTGATCCAGTGCTGTACTAGAAAGAAGTGTCATGAGTTTTAGATCCACTAAAAAACCTTGCAAGAAAAGTATTTGGTTGCAATGCAACATCTGCACCATCTGAGCCTGTTATCAGCATTGCTGGAAATTATTTTACTGTAAACAGCTCGACTTGGCACAGATTAATTGCGTTCAGTGTTACTGATTAATTGAAATAATTAATTGTTCTAAGAATACACTGCTATTTAGGAGCATTACTTTATATTTATGTTTGCTTTGTATTGCGCGAAAAAAATTGTGATTTTTGTTTCTCCTTGCATATTTCTGGGAATGAAATGTTATTTTTTTTTCTGGTAATGATGGTAAAGGCTAACATTATATTGCACCAAACAAATTTAAACTTAATTATATGTTTTCTACTAGTGTACTACGGGGAAGTTAAAAACATTAAAATTTCTACTTTGATACCACGACTTCTAGTTTTATCTGAACTCGATTTAATGATCTTACTCACGTACCTGTATTGTATCCTTGAATCCATTTAAACCTCCCCTCGTTCCATGTATTTCAAGAGGATGCAAATTTATCAAGCCTTTCACCTTATGGTAAAAATTTCAACTCGTGAATCATCTTGGGCATCCTTCCCTTTACCAATTCAAGTGAAAATATCTCCAACAATCCTACAGTAAGATGATCAGAACTGAATAGAATACTCCAAGCGTATCCTAACAAGTACTAATAAATAGCGTTTTGATATGATATGACCTCTGCTGTTCAATCACTTAAACTTCTGGAAATAGATTATGAAAACCTGTTACCTCTATTTCTCGCCTCAATAGTATTTAGGCGAGCTAATCTTTTTGGAAACAGTGTATAGGGTCCATACATTGTTTCCTTTGCCAAAGATTAATAAATGCTGAGCTCTTCTTCTTCTTCTTCTTCTTCTTCTTCTTCTCCTTCTTCTTCTTCTTCTTCTTCGTGGTATTATTATTATTATTATTATTATTATTATTATTATTATTATTATTGTTATTATCATTACTATTTTTAGTATTGATATTATTATTATTATTATTATTATTATGATTATGATAGCTAATTAACCCCTTCAGTAGGGAAAACAAGTCATTAGCCCTAATTATCATAGCTTTGCATAGGGTACAACAAACTACAAGTCGAAGGCTTTCCATTTGACACAAATGTTTAAGTTAACAGATATCTCAATTTTCGGAACAGAGATGTTCTGTTTTACTACGATTTTCATAGTATTATGGTCAGGGGGGTCTTTGAAACTAGGACGTTGACTTCAGTTATGGCACATATTTATGTTGAAACTAGTAGAGTAACTTTCCATAAAAAATCATTATACTACTTTATCAGCAGCAGTTTCTAAGAAAATGGTCAGAATTATAGAGAAGGTATGTTTTCGTGCTGAGGTCTTGCATAAGGCAAGGCAATCTTAACAGACAGATGGACAGTGCTGAGGGATACCAAAGGATGATTTGGGGTTGAGGAATAGTACCGGCTTGGTTATAGTCTAATCGACGAACATATTGTTACATAACATTTCATGGCAAAATCATTTGAATCGGTGGAACTTCAGAAGCTCAAATTTGTAGCGATTGTTTTCATGCTGAACAGGCTAATATGAGTCTTACTTCGTAATTTATATATGACATCTATTTTAACGTTGTTGCTGATCTCAAGAGATCTTATATTTTTCAATCATTACTTCTCATATATTTTATTCATTTCCTTATTTCCTCTCATCATCGGGTTATTATTCCCTATTGGTCCCCTAAGGCTTATAGCATCCTGCTCTTCCAACTAAGGTTGTAGCTTAGCTAATAATGATGATAAGAATTCCTTTGACTGCTTTTAAGAAACCTATTTCTTGTTTTTAGTATTTACTAACCTTATATTTTTAAGTATTTTCTTGTTTTAATTCCTTAATTTCTATATTTTTCCAATTTCCTCTAGCTCATGATTTAGATGTCGGGTTTCATCGCTCCAAACGCTAACAAGCCTATAAAATCCCTTAAATACTATTAAAATGAAGGATTTGGTTTATGAGTTTTAGTACAGCGATTGAAATGCAGAATATCTGTTTTATGTAGACTGAATGAACTTAAACAGAAATATTCTTTAGATATTGTGAGGGGAGAGAGAGAGAGAGAGAGAGAGAGAGAGAGAGAGAGAGAGAGAGAGAGAGAGAGAGAGAGAGATTGAGAATCATCACTTTGTGACTATATCGTGACATTATTTCAAGACAAACCTTTGCTAGCAAAGATTTAATCGCAATGTATTTTGTTTAAGACAAAACGTGTAGTTTTAACTATGGGTGTCATTTGAAAGTTAGCGGGAAGAGGTTCTTTCCGCACTTGGTGGAGAATTGGTAATGTTACTCCATTGAGTGAATGTTTTTCTGGTAGTTCTAGGCTAGCACTTCAACTTCCGTATCATGTAAAGTTTTTTTAACGTCTTTTGCCAAAACATCTAAATAGGTATGCAGAAGGTAATCATATGTTCCCTGATTTGTAATTTGGCTTTCGTAAAGGCACTGAAGAATGAGCCGCCCTTCTTACAATCTCCAATGCTGTACAGAAATCCTTTGATTATGGTCATCAATTTCGTAGGATTGGCCTTGATTTTAGTGCCTCCTTTAACCGTGTTAATCATGAGGCACTTGTTTTCAAACACAAACAGTTGAGAATAGATTGATATTTTTCTTAGCATCATTATTGAATTTTTGTGTTGTAAATTGCAGAGTTGATGATGATGGCCACCATAGTGAGTATAGGAATGAAATATCTGGTGTTCCTCAGGGTAGTGTTCTTGGCCCATTCCTTTTCATGCTATATACACATGACATGTGGTTTGACCTAGAAAACAAGCTCATTGCATATGCAGATGATGCTACTCTCTTTGCATCAATTCCATCTCCTGAATGTAGATCTGGGGTTGCTGAATCCCTTAGTGGAGATCTAGTTCAAATTAGTGCAAGGTGCAACCTATGGCTTATTAAGTTAAATCCTAACGAAACTCATAGTATGATTGAAAGTACCAAATCTCAGCATTAATAACGTTTCTTTAGCTCTATACGACTCTTAAAGATTTAGGTGTGATTCTTGATAGCAAATTTACTTTTGAGAAACACATTTGGTCTGTTTCTTCGTCAATTACACAAAAAAAAAAATGATTAATTGAGAAAGTCTTTTAAGATTCTCCGTGGTCAATCTATTCTGAAGAGGTATTAATTATTTCGTATTGCCTCGTTTCGAGTATTTTTTTCCGTCTGGTCTTCTGCTGAATCTCATCTTAATTTGTTGGATATGAAGTGGTGTATTAAATTTCTTATTCCTGATCTAGATATTAATCTCTGGCATAAGATTTTTCATAATTCTGACCATCCTTTGCATCCAGATCTTCTCAGACAGTACCATTATTATTAATATTATTATTATTATTATTATTATTATTATTATTATTATTATTATTATTATTATTATTATTATTATTATTATTATTAATTGCTAAGCTACAACCTTAGTTGGAAAAGCAGGATGCCATAAGCCCAGGTACCCCAACATAAAATAGCCCTGTGAGGAAAGGAAACAAGGACAAATAAAATATTTTATGAACAGTAAAATCATTAAAATAAACATTTAATATATAAACTATAAAAACTTTAACAAAACAAGAAGAGAAATTAGATAGAATAGTAGGCCCTAGTGTACCCTCAAGCAAGAGAACTCTAACCCAAGACAGTGGAAGACCATGGTACAGAGGCTATGGCACTACCCAAGGTATGCGGTTAATTCTAATGGTCATGCCTTCTCCATCATGAGGCTCAATACTACAAGGTATTCTAGGAGTTTTATTCCAGCTATGAACCAGATTGGGGAATGGTCTTCCTAATGAGGCAGGTGAATCGTAGGAATTTCCGAAGTTCAAACTTTCAGCGAATATTTGTATGTTCAGCAGGCTAACATAAGTCTCTTTATAGTTTATATGTGACAGATCTATTTTAACATGGTTGCTAATCTTAAGATAGTTTATATTAATTATTCATTATTTATCTTGCAGTTTGTTTCCTTATTTCTTTTCCTCACTGGGTTACTTTTCTCTGTTGGATTCGTTGATTTGTTCATTCATTCTGTTAAGGAATAAATCATTGCAAAATTAATATAGTTATTGGAAATGTATTCGTATATTTTGAAAGGGAGAGATAGATAGATAGGTTAGACCAACGAGAGCTAAGATCTAAAATGCAGATAAGACTGCCATGCTATTCTAAAAATATTTCTTTCACATAAAATTCATCATATTATAGGCTTTTTTGGGTGCACAAGGAATCCTACCGCTTCACGATTCCAGTCTGCACGGAGTCCCTAGTTGAAAGAGATCACTGTCGAGATCTGGTGGTGTCAACAGTATATGTGGTTTTGATAGTGAGGAGAAAAGGTGTGTTATATTAGTCGTAAAGTTCCCTTTCATGGCCAGCGATGCGGATGGTTGCGAGATGTGCGACGAGATCCGGGAATCGTCCGATAGCGCTGCCATGTAAAAGATGTAAAAGATGTTTTGTATGCGAGAGGGGCTTGACGGTTCTGTCTGGTCCTCCAGGAGGAAGTGGCTCTGGTCATTCTTGTTGATTTTTATAGTTCGAAACTATTTTCGTCAATGCAACGTAGCAATGGGAGACGCTCTCGTGTCTGTACGAGTTGATGTTCAGGTCTTGAACAAAATTGCATTTTGGGCAACGTGATTGGATGCATGGACATAATGAGCAACAAATTTTATTATATTACATTCGCAGTTAGTCACCATGAGAGGGTGCAGATGATTGTGATAATAGGAAATGAAGCTTGGAGAAAGAGAAACATTAAAGGTTTTTCATAACTGTCAGAAAATTAAGTTTTCATTAATTGCGTGGAGTTGTTTCTGCTTTTATTCCCTAAGATTCCAGATAAAATATTTTGATATCCATCGTACGTGAGAAAATTTGTTTTAATCATAATAAGACCGAATAAGTTTTTAACTAACTTTTTCCATCTGCTGATATCATCATTGTCTCCTATGCCCATTGACGCAAAAGGCCTCTTGATATACAGTGTATATATATATATATATATATATATATATATATATATATATATATATATATATATATGTGTGTGTGTGTATATATAT
>NC_090762.1:65238524-65241024 GCF_036898095.1 Palaemon carinicauda | reverse complement strand
GAGAGAGAGAGAGAGAGAGAGAGAGAGAGAGAACATGACGACGAACCTGAATTATTCGTCAGCACTTTTCACCATGGATTTATTTTATTAATCAAGTGTCATGTTTTACTTTTTCTCGGCAAATAATTTCAGAAAAAAATGCATTTTATGATTATGAAGAGGTTCTTTTTAACATTGCCCTGGTCAGAATAATATTTGTTGATTTTCTAAAGAATAATATGACTGTCTTCAAAAGTCAAAGTCAAAGGTTCCAGAGTGAGAGCTGACTGGTAAATATTCACTGAACCTTAATGACGCATAAAATTCCTGTACCTTTAGAAAGGAAATTGTATGTTGACAAAGGTTGTTGAAGTTTGTATCATGCTTTTGCTGTCTTGGTTTAAACTTTCAGTATAGCGCTAACTTTAAATATTTATCCTACTAAGCACTTTTCAATTTTTATACAAGCTTCATCTTCTCTCTCTCTCTCTCTCTCTCTCTCTCTCTCTCTCAAAAAAAAAAAAAAAAAAATATATATAGTAGGAAAGAAATAAAAAAGGACCTATGATGTAGATGATCCATATTAATAAATATAAAGCTTTTAAAACAATTAAAGATTATAAGCAAAAATTTCAATGAGGAGAAGGCAGCATAAAATATTCCATGAGAGAAGTCTCTCTCTCTCTCTCTCTCTCTCTCTCTCTCTCTCATGAGGTGGACGGAGGAGTATACTAAGGACCCTCCTCTCCAGTAGAACAATAACGAGATTCGTTAGAAATAATCTTCTTTTTTCCTTTCCTTTTTTTTTATTTCTTTGCTTGGTTGGGTGCGTCCCTGGTAGAGATATCTCCTTAGGGATGGTGAGGTCACTTAGACTTAGATTTAAGCATTGGTATCATTACTATCTGTCATTATACCATCATTATCCTAATGATCTTTGCCAATATTGTTTTTTGTGTATTATATATTGTAGATTATTATTCTTGTTTTTATAGTTATTACAAGTATGTCAGCATCATTATCTAGCTTATCATACATATTCTCTATTTGTGACCTTGTTCTTATATATTATCAGATCAGTACTTTTTATCTCAGCAACATAGATGTGTAATGTAAATACTTAAGTTTCATAAATGATATTTGCTTTTATATTACTGCACTCAAAGGAAAGACAACTATTGCCAATCGTCCTATTCCTGCTTCAATGATTATAGGCTTCTCACGGTAAAGTCTATTGTCTAGCTAGGGCGGAATAATATTTATTGATGGACCAATTTAAAAGTGAGTCCCGGTATATTTACCCAAAAAGAAACTTTATTATACAAGTTTGGTTTTTCTTATAAGCGTCGAAAATGTACTTTCTTGTTACTACCTAAGAGAGATGAGTGTGCAAATTCTTTTTGGTGTTTTTTTAGTATTTTACCGAATCCTTCCTAGAAATTGTGAATAAGCAAGTTAAATATCATCAAATTAACTGATTTTCTCTTGCGTTTTTTTTTTCACTTACAATCATTCAGTCATTCCTTATGCCTTTAATTATACATTTCCCATTTCTTATGATTCTCATTCCAGCTTATTCAATTCCTTTCACGGAGAGAGGCTGAGATGTAACTGGTGTTTGTTTATCCGTAAGAAGTTTGACTTAACACTTTATAACGGGAGACACGAGATATCTCCTTAGTTATGCTAGATGAAGAAGTCTGTGATAAGAATGGGGTTACTGGTATCTACCTTCACAACTGTTGGGTTAAGACGTACAGCCATTCATAGCGAGGCACAGAGAGAGAGAGAGAGAAGGAGAGAGAGAGAGAGAGAGAGAGACTTAAACTCTCACAAGCAAAAGCACTTGTATGAGAGGAATGGACTGATGTTTACATGTGACCCCCTTTTACATAGAGGAAGGAAGCCTTTGGATGTTGTGTATGTTTGTGAGTTGATGCCAGTGGTGGGTGCGCCCGGGACTCTCCCACTAGGAAAAGTGATCCCGTTAGAGCTGGGTTCGCTTCTTCCATATACCGGTGTCGAGATGGGGTCGACGGGAAGGGGGATCGGTCGTTGGTGGTAGTGCCACTACCAAGTCAGTGGCCAAAAGAAGCTACTCTCTCTCTCCCAGGGCGAGGTCGTCACTACCCCCTGTCTTCTCTCTTCCTCCTACTCCTCTAATTCTATACTGTACTTATTTTTTCTCCAGCCTCAGTGTCTCTGCTTCCCCAAGATTTTAAACTCATGGTCCATTCTGTTTAGCGTTGCTCTTGGCCTTTCTAAGGCTTAGTTTGCTGTTAGTGTAAGGTATTTTTGTTTTTAGTTTCGTCTTCATAAATGTGACTATTGTGTCATAGCTATTACTATGTAGCGCCTCTCTTTACCATTTGTCTGTCATTTATATAATGCTTTAAATCTCTCTCTCTCTCTCTCTCTCTCTCTCTCTCTCTCTCTGTGTGTACCCTTTCATTTAACATTTTTGATCATACTGATTTTCTATCTCATTTATCGGTACTTCCTTCTCTTTTGTTCCTCCTCC
>NC_090762.1:65233524-65236024 GCF_036898095.1 Palaemon carinicauda | reverse complement strand
TAGAATATGTATAGGGGTTAAAGGGTTGCATATATCTCGTATACGGGGAGAGAAAGAGACTAGATATTTAGGCTCGACGTCTGAACACATTACCTGCCTGGTTCTCAGCATGTCTATGGGGCCAGGTTGCCTGCCTACTGCCATGCCTAATGAATATTCAGTGAACTTATATCTCGACAGTCTTTCTTTTCTTGATTAGTCACCCATCTAGAGACTCGTTTGAGAAAATTAAACATTCCGAAACGAATGAACGTTAGCATCTTGAATATTTGCATAATATCTATTGTATAGCCTTCTGTGAAAACCACAGATCAAATGTCCTTCACAGTAACTAAACTTGAATAAATCTGTGGTTTTCACAGTGGGCTATGTAATAGATATTATGCAAAATTCACGATGATAACGCTCATTCGTTATCTGATCTTCCCTTCGTGTGCAGAGAAATGACGATATGTGAGTTTTGAACGAATAATTGGTTGATACTGTAATCGATCATTGGATATCTACAACTGCATTTAAACTGGGGAAACAAAGTTAGTACCATATTTATTAGATTTGTTTAAGAAAAGGCATTAAGTAAGGCTTATTATTGTAAAAATAGTGATTATTCGTGGTGTGTAATTCTACTCTTTTCATCCAATTTTGAAGTGTTCATAGAATATTAGAACTTATAAACTAAAAAAAAATAAAATTTGCGAAACATTTACAGACGAAAGCCTGAACTACCAACCACTGGAATAGCTAAGTAGGTCATTGGGTATGTGGAGTAATACTTCCTCATTCAGTGACTGAAGTCAATGGTAATTAGAGGTCTTAAATCTTAACTAACTTACAGTTACGAGCGCTGAACCAAGGCTTGGGTTGGGCTTACTTTATAGGCGTTTTTTATTTTGCTTATTGTCTAAGTATGTTTACTGACAGATGAGTATTTTGCAGACTTATTTTCTAAATATTTTTCTGACTTACTTTGTATTTTGTAAGTATTTTTCTTGTTACGTATTCAATATCCATTTTTCTTGGCTAACTTCATATGTAAATATATTAACGTGTTTTATAAGCACTATTCTCGATTTATTTTATGTTTTAGAGTTATTTTATAAGATATTTTCTTGACTTATTTTATTTGTAATTTTCTTGATATATTTTATAATTGTTTACCCAGAATACAGTACTGTATTATGGGCATTTTGCTTTAATAATTTCAAGAGCCTTTTTCTTTGTTACTTCAAATGTTGAAAAATAGGCTCAAGACGGCTTCCTGCTACAGTTACTATTGATGCTTATCCAAAAAAAACATTTCCTCAGTGCATATATAATTTAGGTTAATATGTTTCTAAGAGGAATAGAATTCACTTAACTGTAAAAAAAAAAAATGAAACTGAAGGATATAATGAGACTGTTGAAAGGCAGCAGCTCTTAAAGCTGAAAGTTAAAAGAATGAAAACTAGTGATTACTGTACTTTCTTTTTCATTGTTACATTGAGTTTATCTCTATATCCGTATTTGTTTAATATCCATAAAAATTAAGTAATTTGCGATGTTTATGGAAACTTGTGAAGAGAGCGACAAGAAATGAAGATTAGAATACTTTCATCTCTCTCTCTCTCTCTCTCTCTCTCTCTCTCTCTCTCTCTCTCTCTCTCTCTCTCTCTTCGATTCTTTGACTGAAACTGGCTTGTTCCGTCTTTGAACTCTAAAACCTTCGCTTCTCCTCTTTACCTAGCATAACTGGCGTCTTAGGTTGCTGTCATTTTTGTCAATCGTTCTTCTCCTTCTTTGGATGGTTTGGTGAGCACTGGATATCTTGTTTTTAGTTTTTTTTTTTTTTTCACTTTGTATGTAGTCAAAATGATAAATATGAATGTACATCATGACGCGGTTGATATAATAGAAAAGTTACGAAAGTTTCATGTTATTTACTGTCATTTACTTAAAACAATTTTAACGGAATTAGTGGACATTTTGAGGGGAAGTACCTATCTGTTCGTAAAACTACAAAGATGTAACGATTAGTACATGAAAACGTTGGCAATGTAATTTTATTGGCCAATGTTATTAATTTGTAAAAATTTTCATTTTAGTTAAATAATTCCGTACTTTATCAGGAGATAGAGGTAGAAATGTTACTGGTGGAATAAAATCACGATGATAAAATTGTTAACCTGTTATCGTTCATTCTTTCATGAAGAAATATCATCTGTGCATTCTTTAGTGGCGGAAAGTTTCCTCCTTTATGGGTCATGGTTTATATAAGGGTCACAGCAACGATTTTATTATTATTGTAAGAAAGCATTGTAAGAGAAAGATTGGGAGGATAGAAAGTTAAAGAATATCTACATTTTTGTAGTAATAAGATTTGCCTTGCCCGTGATCACCTGGGAAATCGGTAATTCCTATGGAATACTCAATCATATTGAGCCACTTTAAAGATGAAAGTGTATTGTTAAAAAGTAATTAACCATGAGAGAATATTAAGTTGCTCTGGTGGAAGAATTGTTAA
>NC_090762.1:65221024-65226024 GCF_036898095.1 Palaemon carinicauda | reverse complement strand
CTCGGGGACTTGTTCCCATCTGGAAGAGAACAGGTCTGCGTCTGTGGACCATTCTAACTCTATCGGCTTGAGCCCGAGTAGAGCATCTGCTGTCACATTGGGGATCGATTGTACATGAACTGCTGATAGGTGCCATCCCTTTAGGTAAGGGATGGTTAATGTCACCTAGACTGTATGAGACTCTCTCTAACCTTGTCGGTTCCGACGTCTCATTATCACTTCGATGTCCCAGATCAGCCTGAGGAGGTCTGATCTGCGTGGAGAGAGTTTCCCCACCCATGACAGGACCATCATGGTCTTGGGACTTTTGGCCTTTGACCATTGTTAGGGAAGCGATTAAGGAAAGACCGATATCGGTCTTTTTAGATCTCTTCTAGCGTTTGATGCGTATCTTCTCCCGACTCTTAACGCATCTTTTAGCTGTGCTCTTAGCATTGGGTCTGTCACTATTGCGAACTGGAGAGTGTTCAGAACTCCTCCCTGTTAGCGTCTTGGAATCCTGACTGATTACCATAGTCTCTTGACCGACCCTGCGATCTCCTTTTACATCCCCAAGGGAAAGGAGAGTTGGTGTGACCACAGGTTTCGATGGTTTTTTAACCATTGAAGCCTTTGAGCTGGAGAGAATCGAGACTTCTTGAAGCTTATCTTGCATCCCCGATGTTCTGGGAACCGGATCACTTCCTTGAATGCTCATAGACCAGCCACTTCGGGTGCTGCCCACCCTTGCCTTTCGTCCAGGTACATTGTTGCCTGAACCATTTCTAGGCTTGGTTCTTGCGTGACTGTGTCTGCCAATCCCGTGAAGATACTTAGGACTGTGTTTAGTCCTACAAGTATCTTTCCTAGGACATACGTTATCCTCTGTAACTTGAATCCTAGGTAGGAGGGGAGAGGGTGACTGACTGGAAGTTGCCAATAGACATCTTTCAGGTCTGACAAGACTGCGAACACCCCTTTTTGAAACAAGGTCCTTATGTTCAGAAGGATTAACATTCTGAACTTGCTGTTTTATTTGAATTTGTTGAGTGGCGACAAATCCAGAATGACTGATTTTTCTCAAGTCCTTCTCGTGAACACCAAACAGCCTTCCCTGGAATTCAATGGACTATATTTTCCCTACCACCTGTATGCTCTAGAGCTCTTAAGGTATACTCTTCCAGGAGGGTTTTGGAGCGTAGGAAGAGTTGAGGAAATGATGGTGGAGGCATGTCTATTTCCCATCCTAGTCCCATCTTGATTAGGCCTTGGACCCAAGGATTGAAGGTCCAGCGATCCTGAAGGAACCTCCCTCCTACCAGAAGCGTCTCTTTGCTTCGCCTGATCAAAAGGTTTACATATTCAACCGCTTGCCTGTGGCACCGCGGTCACTGCAACTGTGGGATGTTGTTGAACTGCCCGAGGAACATTTCTAGACTTTTCCGTCTTCCTTTTAGGTTGGGGATCCACAACCATGGAAGACTTTCTCTGTGAAAAGATACCCCACTTTTGGAGAAGTCCTACGTTCTCCGTGGTGGCCTTCTTAATCACCTGTCTAATTACCTCGTTTGGAAAGAGGTCTCTACCCCAGATTTTGGAAAATATCAGCTTCCTGGTTTCGTGTTTCGCTGTTGCGACAGCGAACACAAACTCCCTACAGGCTCTCCTAGCCTTCATAAAGGCATAAAGGTCTTTTACTAAGGTGGCCATATGCACTTTGGCCAAGACCATGAGCATGTCTGGGGTACTTTGGTGGGCTGAACACAACTCTATGCAGTTCTGTAGGGATAGGGAGGCTGCAAGTCTCTCCTTTGTCTCTTGTTGCTTACCCAAAAGAAACTCAGATAGTTTAGGGAGATTCTCGCTAAACTGTCGTCTTGCGACATCCGCGTCTAGTCTTCCTACTGAAAAGGTTAAGTGGACTTCCTTCCAATCCTTCTCCTGCCTGGGAAAGGCTAGTGACAGGCTTGCACTCCTCGAGTGCAGGACATGGTCTACCTGCCTCCACTGCCTTGGCAACAGATTTAAATGCCTTCCTTGTAAAGGGGAATGATATTGAAGCAGGAGCAAGAAAGGAAGGGTGTCTGTTACTTAGTGTGAATACTTTCGATACCGAGTAACCCGCCTTTCTCAGGCTACTTGACAAGATAGCCTGTGCCTTATCATGGTCGAGAATCATGACCTCCTTCAGTTCAGTTTCTTTTTTTGACGTTGGTTCATGTCTCAGTCGAATGAAGCAATTAGGGAAAGCGTCAAAGCTTGGCCAAAACTGGATTTCGTCCAAAGGAACAGCACCCATCTTCTCCGAGATGTAGAGTTTGCCGTTTAAAATTGGCATAAGCTCCGCAAACCTCCAGGGATTAGTTTTGGAGCATGTCGGAAGGTCTTGGTCTCCGGGTCGTTTGTATGACCCTTGGGGAGCGACAAGTGGAGCTTCATAGAGCTCTATCTTGCATTTCGCTTCCTCCTTTTCGTCTTGTTTGCGAAAGTCTTCTATTAGACCTTTCATATTGGCCAATAATTGGTCCACTTCGTCTAATAGAGGGGTAGAGGGTGGAGATGTCAATGTTAATGGCTCTAGAGCCGGCACAGACGGAAGCAATTCCAATACGACATTATCCACCTCTTCCCGAGAGGGCTTCCTGCCCTCCGTCCCAAGGGCTACCTGGCCGCAGGGAGGTGTGAATCGTGCCTGGGGCACCACTATTTCCTTACTTGCTTTTGGGAATAGTAGGTTACGCATCCTATCATTAGGTAGGTATGGTCCCGGAGAGATTTTATGGAAACCTCTCACCCAGTTGCGTAGTTTGTTACGAGCTGCATCCCTAGACTCCATCGACTTGGGATTCTCGAAACCCTCGGACATTAAGGTCCGACATACTTTGCAAACTTGAGGGTTCCAATAATGCAGGGATTCGGAAATAATATTGCAGAGGGCATGAAACCTGCATGTATTATGACCATAAAAGTACTTACTCTTGATAATGCAGAAGACTGCAACACATGTCATCTGGGGTTCCTTCTGTAAAGAAAGGAAAGCAGAATGAGTATACAATTGATTATCTCACTGATACGCAATATGTAAAAGTCTTTTAACTAAAATAGCTTAGGATAGTAAGTTAGAAAGGGATAGTGGGAGACACATACTTGTGTATCCCCTGCAAGCAAATGCTGTTACCTCCCCTCAGTATTAACTATAAGGAGATTCCCCTATCAAGGAACTCTAACGAAAGGGTTCAAACCCCTAGCGGTAGAGAAGTGTACAAGTCACTGACCCTTTTTATTCGTTAACACTGTGGGGTAAGGATGACTGATTTCTAATCAGAGTATTGAAGGAATTCTATTCTTTCAATATAGGAACGGTCCCAGCAGAAGCCCGCACAAGGGTACCTAAAATATGTTAGAAACTAACTACTGTATAGTCATACTATAGTTTTCTGTTTGCAGTATATACTATATTGCAAAATACTGACTACTGTATAATTATATGTAATGTAGTTCAACCAGTGTGCTGCCATTGTGGCAAGCATCTGACAGCACGGTCCAGCCGGCATGACGCCGACTGGACTAGGAATATAAAAGACTTATATTTGTGTATCCTACCCAGCCCATTTGCTGTGACCTTCCCTTACAATATTAAAATCATCATAGAGTTTCCTGATCAGGGAAACTCAAGGATAAGGGTTCTAACCTTTTAGGGTTAGAAGTGTAATACCAGCAGCCCTTTAAGATATTTAATATTGTAGGGTAATATGAAAACTGATTTCTAATCAGAATATTGAAGAAATTCTATTCTTTCAATATAGGATTGGTCTCAGCAAACACCCAGGCAAGGATACCCAAGATATATTGGAAAATAACAACTAGTATAATATATACAATAGTTTTTCTATCTGCAGTTTATCCTATACTGCAAATATACTGACTACCTGTATAAACATATACTGTAATTCAGGCGGCATAGCTAGTCCCTGCCAGCGCAGCCAGCATGCTAGCTAAAAGAGAGAGAGACAGCATGGAGTGAAGCCTGCCTTATTACTGTGTATGTATACACCAATTAAGGATGTAAATGTCTAATTTACTGCCTTTCTCCAGAAAGAAGGTTCAAATGGAAGGGGAGAATGTAACTTTCAGGCTTCGATCCAGCCACAAGTACCATCGCCGGCAAGGTCCGGTCAGCACATAGCTGGCAGGCTAGCACCCGGCAGCACTAGTACAGTCGGCATACTGCTGGCTGAGTCAGCACCTATCTGTGCCGGTCTGGATACCCCGGCAACAGAACTTGTGGCCAGCAGTCCAAGGGAGGACTGAAGAACCTTGGTGACAGAAGGGACTTCCCACCAACAGCCATCATGGCTGCCAGCAGCCGTCATGGCTGCCGACAGATGGCATGGCTACCAGCAGCTTGCATAGCCACCAGCAGCCATCATAGCCGCCGACAGTTTGTATAAAACATGGCCGCCGGCAGTTGTCATGGCTGCCAGCAGCCGGCATAGTCGCAGGCAGTCGAACAACAGCTGTAGAGTAGGAGTCTGGCCGGCCCCTGCAATCCACAGGCAACGGTGAGGTTGCAGGATGACGGCTCAAAGAAAGACAATGGCTCGGCCATCACAAAAGAACAGAGGGGGAGGGAAAAGGGTCCTGTATGAGGTGTGGAAGGAGCCGGCAAGGTTGCCGGTCCTACACACCCTTAAGAAACTCTGTTTCAGTATCGGCGCCATCCTAGGCAGCAGGAGAATTCTATTCTCCAACCTAGGGTCTGCCAATACAGTTAAGGGGACGGCAGCAGTGCCATCTTCTCTCAACAAAGGAGAAACAGAGTTCCAGTGCCGGCGCCATCCTAGGCCTCAGAAGAATAACTACTCTTCAGCATAGGGTCTGCGAGCACAGGACTTATCTACTAGACCACAGGGAGAAGGTGGCGGCATCATACAACCATTTTAGGTGCGGCCTAGGGAGGGCTAGCCTTTTATGTCGGCAGCCTAGCCGGCAGGGGAATGATTGTTCACCCTGCCGGCCAA
>NC_090762.1:65213524-65218524 GCF_036898095.1 Palaemon carinicauda | reverse complement strand
ATATCGTTAGTAACATATATCCGTAAACAACCTAACGGAAAACGGTCGTTTTGTTATGGACAACCAATTCGGATAACAACCGCTTTCCTTGCTTTTCATCTTCCATACAATAGTTTTTTCTTTCATTATAAAAATACAATTAAATTTTATTCATTCACATTGTGTAATTAATTTGTTACGGAAATATAACAAAGGTATTCAAAATATAGATATGAGACTTATTTTTACATAAATCAAAATGCATAGTTTAAACATTCTTATGTTACGTATTTAGATATATTTTCTGTATATACTTTGGAATTCTAATTAATTTTTCAAGAAAAATATAACAACATAGCAGCTATTGTTGTTTATTACACATCCATAAACAATACAAATAACCAGTTATCAATAAAATGGCAGCATTTTTATCAATATTAGATTTTCCTGGTATATCAAAGAATAATAGTTTCAAGAAACTATAACCATTTAGTTTACAACATTTCCTGAGAACAGAATTAAATCATTTAAAACATTTTTCTTTTCCCTACAAAAGTAAAAGAAATGCATCTGAGACTTGGTTTCGCCACACTGGTCACATTTTGAATCTTTTAATTTCAACATATGGAGCCTTTGTTTTGTTGCTAGGGACTCATGAATATACCTAAACACGAATTCCCTATCTTTTACTTTGATGAATGTACTATTGATGTTACCAAAAATATTTTTCCATCTAAGAGTGGGATATTTATTTTCTACTTATGCAGTTACCTTCCTCCAAATGATTGAATACATTCCTCTGTTATTTATATTTGTGAATCTTTTGGCCTGATATGCTTTCCTAATACAATCTACTGCTAGATAATAATATTCAGGGGTAAATTCTGCTATTTCTAATTTTTCCAATTTTATCGTACCATTCAATCTTATAGAACAATAATACTTTGTTAATCCATTTCCTTTAATTATACTTCTGAAACAAGTGACGCTGAATATTGATCTTGCCTTTTCTTCAACACTTATTATCCTCAACCCTCCTCCTAACTTTGGCAGATGCAGGGTAGCCTACTACGCTTTATAGGTCGATACATGCCACATCATATATGCTTGAAAATAATTGCATTTACCCTTGGAGCTTATTTTCTACTTGACGAAAGTGTGTGAGCTACACACCATATCTTGGACAATATCAAAAGAGTTAATTATTGAGGCTTTCTGGCAGTGTTAAATACCCTTCTCACAACATGTTAACTGCTTTTTCATTTTTTTTTTCTCTGTGCTTGACCAATTTATTCCACAAGTCTGTGTATACGAATTGCTGAAGAAAATTCCCATAATTTTTACACAGTTCACAACTTTAGAAGTAGTTAACTGCCAGTCTCCTCTGCCTGACCATTCACTAATACACAAGATGACAGATTTTTCTTCATTTAACAATGATCTAGTCGCAGCTCTTCTTTCTTTCTTTCTTTCTTTCTTTCTTTCTTTTTTTTGTCAGAAAATCCCTGTATTTTACTTTTGACATTATTTGGTAGCGTAGGTTGACTCATTTTAGTATTGGTTTTTAATGCTAATTACACTGGCTCTTGGAAAATTATATACAATAACATTGATAGGGGACAACCTTGTCTAACCGAGCTTTTTACATTAAAGGTGTCTGTAAACAGCCCAATCGCACGTAGCTTACTTTTTTCATATAATATTTAGAGCCATGAAATGAACTTCTCAGAAGATCCAAACTTTTCCATAACTCTGAAAAGGGGAAGTTCACTCTATCAAAAGCTTTGGACCAGTCCGTATTGAACAACCCTGTTTTAAAATTATATTCTTTCATGATTTATTATCTCTCTTATTATATTGTTACAATGAAATATCGATCTACTTGGAGCGTCACGGTGTTGTTCTGGCAATATATTTTTTCTAGTACAAGATTCAAACATTTGCGATTGTTTTTGCTAGAATATTGTAATCAACATAGTTTACCATAAAACTTCGTTTTCTTTGATGAAAAGTTCACTATACTTTTGCTATAACTAATATATTTTAGGTTTGGCGAACCCGACGTGAAATAAGAATTATCAATCGAAATGTTTTCCGTGTGGGGAAAAAGAAAAAAAAAATTCTGTGACAAACGTCGTTCAGTTCTGTTCCGGTTGATACTTTACTTTAATTGCTGATTAAAACTTGTTTACACCTATGTTTAAAAATGTAGATATTGCCATAAATTGCGTTAACACAAAAAATATTTAAACATTTTCATCCTAAGTGAGCCAATCTGTAGGAAGGTTTAGCGTTAAAGATAAGTGTAGTTATAATAGAATAACGAAATCGATATGAAATTGCTCATAAGTTTTCTTTTTTTCTAAAAGGGATGAGAAAGCTGAATGAGAACAGAATTGTTTCCTGACTCATTATCAGTTGATTGTTGCCATAACTATTTTTTAAGTAATTGTCGGATGATGGAGATCCTGGTGCCATTGCGGTATTAATCATTCATAAACATCATATTCTCTGGAGAGTAATGAGATTTTCTTATTCATTTCGCCCTTTATCGTTCATCATTTTCTATCGTTCTCAAGTAAATTCAAACCAGTATTACAGGTAATTGGTTTCGTTGGGGGTAATGGCTGAAGAAGGCCTCTGTAATAAGTTACGTTCTCCAACTCCAAATACCCCCATCTAAATCAGTAATTTTGTGCAGTTGCAATTTCCGTGATTATTTAAATGTATGACGATAGTTGAGTACATGAAAAATATTACCAAAAAATCTTTAACCGAATAAAATTGATCGTACATTTGTTGAAATTGAGAATAATTTCAGACATGAATGGTTTAGACTTAAACCCATAAAAGTATATTTTGATATTTATTTCTTCTCTCTATTCGAGTATAAGTCTGAATCAAGTAATGATTTTTCTTGCATATGTTAACGCTTATTAATTATCTATTGAATTTCTTCATCATAACATTTAAATTCACAAAATGTGATTCTATACGGGTTATGAGTGCTTCCATTGCTAGAGTTAATGAACTTATAGAGATGGAGCCCAGGTGATACAAAATGATACAAAAAAAAATTATAAATGTTACATGTGCGCTGTATTTTTAAGTTTTATCCACTCGCTGTAACTTCCCAGCGTTTCATTTATCCATATGAACAGTCTTCATTTTACAAAAGAGCAAAGCTAGAGTATGAGCATTTGTGAATTATTCACCTAAAAAAAATCCTTCAAATCTTCAAATCTAGGAGTTTTCAAGGTGATTTGTTCTAATCACCCCTGGATTCTGGACCTTCTGACAATTTTAACTTAATCTCCAACTGGCCTGTCAATTTTAGCTAATGGCCATCGTTTAAAAGCTCCATTTTCTCCTCTAGAACATCAACTTCCCCAACTTACGAAATTATGATATTTTTATTGAATTTTCTTGAGGCTTCTTAAATTACTCATGCTTTCATGTCACATAATAATCTAACTATAATCAATCCGGACAAATTCTTGCTTTAGTTTACAATGATTTATATAACTTTGAGGGGGTCATAGATGTAAACTGGAGTGGTCAATATTTTAACATTTTCTTGTAGTTGAACAATTTCTCCTGATTACTACTCCGTTTCTTTCTAATGTAGTCATACCTTGCAAGTTCATATACCAGTAATTGGATGTTTCATGTAATACAAATAAGGATGTTTTATTTTTCTCACCATCTTGAAAAGTAACACTTTGTGGATGTAAGGATTCTCATTTAAATGGATTACATGACATTTTTGGATAACTATCCTGAGGAAATCAAGAAGTTAATGGTAAGAATAATCAATTCACAGGATGTCCACAGTTATCGTAGACAGTAGCTATTTTTTCCTTATCAAATTATACTTTTATTTTATTAAGGAAAATTTTCCTGTGACAGATGCTGAATGCTTCATGTTCCGCTATTTTAAGAACAGTCCCTATGACCTGCAAAATTGTTCACACACTTCAGTTAAATGGTAGCAGGCTCAAATGGTTTTGTTTCATACATACACCTGACAACACTTAAGATTACCAAACAATTTTTCTTCACCTAAGGGGTTAACTACTGCACTGTAATTGTTCAGTGGCTACTTTTCCTCTTGGTAAGGATAGAAGAGAGACTTTAGCTATGGTCTGCAGCTCTTCTAGGAAAAGGACACTCCAAAATCAAACCATTGTTCTCTAGTCTTGGGTAGTGCCATAACCTCTGTACCATGGTCTTCCACTGTCTTGGGTTAGAGTTCTTTTGCTTGAGGAACACTTTTCTATCTTATTTCTCTTCCTCTTGTTAAAGTTTTGATAGTTTATATAGGAGATATTTATTTTAATGTTGTTACTCTTCTTAGAATATTTTTCCTTTTTTCCTTTCCTCACTGGGCTATTTTCCATGTCGGAGCCCCTGGGCTTATAGCATCCTGCTTTTCCAACTAGGGTTGTAGCCTAGCTAGTAATAATAATAATAATAATAATAATAATAATAATAATAATAATAATAATAATAATAATAATAATGCTGTTTGCTTGATAAAATGATGGTGGTTGATAATACCAAATATATGCCAATCACTAATGCAGTCAATCACTATGCAATCAATCCCTAATAATCGGAGAAAAATATATGAAGCTTAGAAACAGGATTTAGAGGACTTACTACACTGGGGACAGAAAAGACTTGGATCCAGTTATACAAGTTGCCAAGGTGATATCATCTTGCTCATTGAGATCAGATTAAGCTGAGAGCACTATTTGGGACTTATTCTGTCATCAGAATAGAAGAGCAGTATCATAGCTTTAGCATGGAATAAGCTTAACTTAAAACCATTCGGGCCACATTGCTAACCTTCAGTATTCAGTTTTAGTACAATGCCACAAAATCTTTGTTTTATATGAGGTGAGAACTTCTACAGATTGCTAGAATTTTGTCCAGATGTTTTCAGTCGTTCTGTAAAATCATATGTTCCTCCTCTTTTTAGGGTTAGGGGTGAATATGTGTTTAGTAGTAATTGATAT
>NC_090762.1:65196024-65206024 GCF_036898095.1 Palaemon carinicauda | reverse complement strand
AACTAGTCACATCAGCAGTTGATGTAAATGACAATAAAAAAAATTAATAAAGCTTTTTTCCATCTCTTATTCTTCAACTTGTCCATGTGGAGGGATAGGAGACGATTTTCGACTGCCGTCCTGGTTCCTACTGGATGACCATCGATATTTATACTGCCCATCTATTGAGGAGGTCGCTGTTGTCTCTCGTGTGTTAGATGAGTTTAGTGTTCCTTTCCTTTCAATTCTTTTCCCTGTTATCCTCGTGTACATTTCATCCCATACTTTTTGTTTGCAGTCAAAAGCTATGAATATGAATGTACCTTGGAGGCCATTGAAAATGATGAAGAGGTACTCAAACACTAGGTTTTCTGTGTGGAAGGAAACAAAGGCAAATATCCACGTCAAGCCCATGATAAGAGCAAGCTTGCAGTAAAGCACAAGTCTCACTCGTTGTTTTTTGTTTGCGTGAATCCTTTTTTGGATCCTGTCCCGAAAACGCTCAGCACATCGAGGGGATTCAGAGTAGCTTGTGGTAGAAATTTTCATCTGTTTCAAATTAGGGTCGGGATATTGAGTCGATTTGAGGAACTTCTCTTTTTCTTCCTTCATTTTATTGACAAAATTTCCATTCCTCTGGACTGTGGCCGAGGCAAATTCACCAGACTTGTGCTGCTTGTAGATGTCATACACTGATACTGCAAACAACAATAAGTTCATGAATATGATTAACCCTGATGGCAAGGTAAAGAAGGTAACAAGACCCCACTTTCTGTTGAACCAACACCTTTGAGTGCCAAATCTTGGATTCAGAATGAAGTCTGAAGAAGCAAACTGGTCTATGAGCAAGGCCAGGATTGTGGCTACCATAGGGGCACACCAAGCATAGATCGAGTACTGAATGAATATTTTCCTTGATTTAGTCTTGTAAGTCTTAGAGTGGAAAGTCCTGCATATGTCAATGCTCATGACATTCATCCACATGAAGGATGAGGTGAGGAAATAATAAATAATAACGGCTACGGCAACGCAAAAGTGATAACTCTCGTTAAGATAAAAGAGTGTAATGAAAACTAACTCGCTGACAAAAAGAGACAGAGTCATTGAGCAGAGATTCATACTAGGAATGTTCCTTCGTTTTGGCAGGAGGATGAAAATTATCATATGGAACACCATGCAAATGAGGGATATCGAAATAAGAACGGTTGAGATGATGTTCATCACAGGACTCCACATATCAGCTGGTCGACAAACCTTGATCCAGGTGTCGTTTACAAGCTCATACTCTCCTATAACATAGGTCGTCTTTGTTTGATTCACGTATACGCTTCCATTTGGGAACACGATACTATCATTACGCTGAAACTCACGAGTATAGCAAGTAGAATTCAAGAAAGACTGGTTACCGTCCTCCAGGCTATCGTTGTTTCTCACACATTTCCCTTCTTTCAATGTAAATCGAGATCCACAAGAAACATTTTCACACCTACTGTAAATCATATTCCACACTTGGTTCTCCTCACATTGACCGCTGGTGCTGAAGAGGTTTGTCAAGCTAGGAACAGGACGTAATGCTGGTCGTAAAAAGATCTGCGGTAGGCATTTTATATTAAGGTCTGGTTCATTATTACACAAAGCACAGTGCCAATTTTTGTATACCTTTCTCCCGACCGTGACATAGTAATTATAAGATGAACACTGTATTTGGGTATCTTTATCACCCCAACCATCTTTACAGCTTTCAATCAAGCCAAGTTCACATTGTCGACCTATGATGTCATCATATTGGATACCTAAAGAACATTTTACGTCACTTTTTTCTAAGGTAGGACGTTCTGGGTAGTTTGTTTCTGTGTTCCTCTCAGACCATGTGAATTCTCCTAGATGGTAGGCCAGATAGCTCAAGTCTTTCATCGAGGTTATATTCCCAGTACAACTTACTATAACATTGTACATCTTGACTGCGAAATCGTTGTGACATTTAGCGCAGAACTCATTCACATAAACGATGTCAGACATTTGAGAAACAACTGGGATATCCATGAGGTATAGTTGAGGGTCGTTACCAACAGAAATTCTTTGGCATTTATTCGCTAAGTCCGTGGGTGTGTGCTTCGGACATTTGTTTACCATATATACCTGAAATGGATAAATAAAATTTAGAATATTTTAGAAAAAATTTTCAATGAATTGTTATAATAAAATAGGCCTACTTTCTAGATTTAAATTTGTAACATATGTTAGATTTGCTGGCTAACCATGACGTAATAATTTTTCTATAAACAATAATGTACTCATTTAGCTTAATTTAGTATAACAAGTTGTTGGTAGATGGGGCAGCAAATTCACCAACCATCCCCGAGTTACCAGAAACTTTAGTATCACTGAAGGTTTGGCCAGACAGTCTGATTTGGGATCTTTCACCGTTATGGTTACTTTCCTTTACTCCCGTGTGTACTTCATAGTGTGACATATACTCTACACAACTTCTCTAGTCTTTCTTCGCAAATCTGAAAACACTGGATGTTGGTATTTACTGTTCAGTAGTTATTCCAGTAGATGAAGAGTTTCATGTTGTTTATTCATAAAGTTACTCAAATCTCAAAATGTTGAAAAGAACTTTTACACAAGCTTTGAATATATAGAAGTAAACTTTACGCCAAAAAAAAAAAATCCTTTATAACAATCTACAAACCTAGAACAAACACTGGTATCTTTTTCACAACAGTGACGATTTAACAGTAAATGAACAATACGCGATATGAAACGTTGAATACTCTGAACGAACAAGGTAAAACGACAGTGGAGGTCCCGTAGAGAGTGGGGTTCCCCTGCTGTATGGGACCGGAAAAGCAGCCGTCAAAGTAAGTAAGTAAGTAAAGATCATTGATATGACAATACTGCAATGCTATATTTGCAAGAGTCTAGGTCTGAAGGTCCTACAGACCGAAAATACTCATCGGCCTAGCCAGGACCAGAAAAGACGAGAGAGTGGCAGCGTTAATGACTCGAAAGTTATCTACCTTCTTGTAGGTTTTTTAACCCTTTGCTCTGTATATCTCAACGCAATCAATCGACACCTGTTGATAGTGTAAATGGATACTATTCCTGAATATTTTTTTTTTAGAATATTTGATTGCTATATCTATTGCAACCTTAGCTGAGTCACCTTTTAAAAAAGAAAGTTACAAGTTACGAAAAATTAGCAAGATGGTTTATGAATTACTCTACAGGAGCTGATTTCACAGTAATCTTCCAAGAGTATATAAACATACAGCTTTGTATAGAGTCATAGATAAAACGACGAATAGAATCAGCATTGCAGTAATGATTAAATCAAAGAGAGAGAGAGAGAGAGAGAGAGAGAGAGAGAGAGAGAGAGAGAGAGAGAGAGAGAGAGAGAGAGAGAGAGATTACTGGCGTCAAGAAGTCTGGTTCTTGTAAGCCCGCCCTCTCATTAAATTTGTCTTGAACGGATTACTCCCAGGCACTCGCCCACCAATGACTTCCAACGTCCTTCACTGTTTGTGTTTAACTTTTGGGATACATAGTCTGTTTTATTTAGCATTCGATGTAATCGGTGGATTAGAATTCTTTTCATCTTTGGGGATAATCTGGGCTTTTAGAATTCTGAATCTTGTTTCAGGTAGGCTATGTCATCTACTGACTACTAATTTTCTTAATAATGATTTATTGGCGTTGTAAAGGCCTAAATTCTACAGGCATTTAGAAGCAAAAGCTGTTTATTTATTTAATACTTTAGAACTATACTTTTTATATAATTTCATTTTCTTAAAACCTAAAAAGAATGATTAAGTAAAAAAATTAATCTCCTTCAACTACAGTTAACTAAGCTAAAAGTTAATCTTTTTCATGCAAAATCAGAGGTAAGTTGTCTTACTCAATCTTTAGGATCTTCATCGCATATAAAAGCAATCTCAGAGTGATTAAAGACAATTTGAGTCAAGTCCCATTTATTTATTATCACATTTGAACTCCTCCGGGAATGTTAGGCTACTTATTCAGTTATACAATTTAACACAGTTATAGATAAATTAAATAATCGCAATGTTTGTGTATTATAATCCTTTGCGAATTGGTTGTTGAAATTATCTCAAGTCTCTGAGATAGTCTTAAATTATCTATGAAATACTTTGACTAGCCTAAATTCTTTGCGAATTATTTCCAAAACCTACCTGTCTTGTTTTAGAAGGAGTGAGATGTCCACATGTCCAAGAAGTTGGAGGATAATAATCTCGTCCTTTCATGACTCCTCCTCCTCCTTTATCATTTGCAGAAGCTGTTTCTTCCTCTCCCCCAAGACCTTCCACTTCACCCTTGCCATTTTCCTCCTCCTCTGAATCACCATTTGTTAATTTTGGACCGCTGGATGCATGGGCGTCCTTGCAACAATCCCCGTAGATGACGCAGTCGGCATCGCATTGACACGGCAATCTGGTAAAAAGGGCGGTTTTTAGATTTTCCTTAGATATGAAAGTTAATAAAGATAGACTCTCTAGTTGGAGTATTTATAAATAGTTGTATTTAATACCTAATAGCTTTTTTCATTTTTCAATTTCTACTTGCCTCATTGAGTCATTTTTCATGGTATGCCTTTGTTTAACTCGTATTTCATCTTCTGTTTTCTATCTTTTTATTTACATATTCATATTTATTCTTTATATCTCTTCGTGTATCTATATTGTATAGATATATTAAATGCTGATTTTGACTTATTTAGTGTAAGGTTCGGGACTACATCTGGGGGTTTTAATTTTTGTTGGTAGTTCCTATATTCTTTATATTTCCATATCTATTGTTGCGTTCGTTTTATTTTGCAAATTGTTAAATTCTTAGAGTATTTTCAACTTTAATTTTGTTTATGTATTTATTTTGTAAGCCCTGAGATTTGATTCTGTGTTGTCCCTCTGATAACTTAAAAGACTGTTATAAAGATAAAGGGCGCATATCTTACCTGGCATGGGTATTTTCTACTAATTAGGTAAAATTCTTAAAAAGAAAAAAAAAAGTTTTTGCTTGCGTAAATGTATTTGTACGTGTGTTTGAGAGAGATGTTGAAACCATTGAACTGGTCTTATGACAGATAATATACGCTAAGCACAGATTAATTTGGGGAAATCTAAAAACTACGTCATGGAAAGTATGATAAAGGTATGAATAATTCAGCTTATCACTTGATACAATTGTTTTTTAAACTAATATTCAATAGCTTTTATCTATAGTACTTATAAATTTCACCTTCTTATGTAAATATCTTGAATTCGAATAGTATTTTTTAGGGAAACAGGCTTCTTTTCCGATCCATGTAAATTTTATTTTAAGAGAAATTTACATTGATAATATAACTATGGGTATGTGTAATTGTTTTTTCTTATTCAAGTAGAAGTATGCGTATTATAATTGTGGTCAATTTTCCTTTTCATTCAATATTAGGTAATTGGATATGTTAGTGAAAACGATATCTTTGTAATAGCAACAAAAGTTTTAATGAATATATTTCTATTTGCTCTAAATCTCTCTTCCTCTAATCACCACTTATCTTTTTTAACTCTTTCTGCCTCCATATACTCGTAAACACTCCCTGCTTACTATCTGTGACCACACCCATCTAATTTTACTTATTTTATCGACACCTTCTGCTTTATGTCTTTCACCTTGACTAATTTTCATAAATTTTCTCATTAAATGTTAATCAGACTTCAGTTGCATTCAAAACTCAATGTGGTCATAATTAATGAACTTTCATATATTATTTTTCTGCGTTACATCCAAGCATATGCAAACCTCTAAGGGTTACTATTCTATACCCCCCACCCCCCTTTTTTGCAATATTGTTAAAGGGACTGTGGGGCTATAAACCCAATGACACATTGCCCTTCTGATAACTTCCACATTACAGTGATACAAGGGTTACATAATTTCCTTTTACTAGCAGTACACAGGGGTGAGAGTGGTTGCCATATGGGGATATATATATATATACATGTATATATATATATATATATATATATATATATATATATATATATGTGTGTGTGTGTATATATATATATATATATAATGTATATATATATATATAGGCTATGTGTGTATATATATGTATATATATATATATATATATATATATATATATATATAATGTATATATATATGTATATATATATGTATATATATATATATATATATATATATATATATATATATATATATATATATATATATATACATATATGTGTGTGTGTGTGAACCAAATGAAATTTTCGTCTGTTAAGATTTATTTGTAGGTCTATCTAAACTTTGTTTCCATGCCTTATTATTTTACCAGGCTTTGTGCTTTGCTTATCTGGGATTTTTTTTTTTTTTTTTGTATCATTATCCCACAAGCTATCTACTGCCGTTTTCTATTTAACCTTAATTGTTATTATTAATAATATTGTCATGTGGGTCTTACCGTAAAAATTCGATGTTGCTTATATTTCTAGACATTCTCTCCGAACATGACCAAGATATGTCACAATCGTCAGGCAAAATACCTGTCCTTCTTGACCCTGCCTCATCTGAAGATCTGACAGTTCTTGTACGGAGAGTTAGCTGGTCATCTGTTGAGCTAATTTCTCTTCTGTGATGATGATTTGAGTCAGCATCAATAGCCTTTTGGGATCCGGTTTCATTTGATCTCGTAATGGAGTAGTCGAGTTTACTTGTTGGGCTGATCCTCACAGTCCTTGTTTGTTTTTGGGTGTCATTAATTTCTTTATTGCCTTTATCTCGATTGAAATCTACCTGATAAAATGAAGATCGATATCCCCCTCCGTGGTTGCTATGTAGATGGAAGAGAGGCGGGGTTACGACGTTCCCAATGTTCATGTTGGTAGTTGAACCAGAATCCTCCTCCTTCGTCAGCTTCATCAAAGGGACGTTTTTATGAATCGCTTCGTTCCCGGTTATTTGCAAGCCGAAATTATTAATCTTTTCATCCTTGGGAGAACTGTTCCGTCTTGGAGTTGACTTCAGAGTCCCCTTTCTTTTGTGAGGTACAATTATGTCATTTTCATTAGCGTCCCATTTCATCCTGGAACTATTCACCGAGATGCAATTACTCCCCAAGACTCGCTGTATCCTTCCTCTGCGTGTAAGATTTACCACATGCTCTGTATTCCCAAATATCTGAGATACATCTCTCTTCGTCAACTCGGTTGATTGATGAGCTGAGAGTGTCATTGGGTAGCATAATAGCTTCAGCAGGAAGATAAGTGTAACCCAGTGGAAAATCAGTGGTGTGGTCTTACTCCCCCCGGGTCGTTTGGCGTAGAAGGTCGACGTTTGAGTCATGTTACCTAGAAAGGATAACGATATCGTTAGTTATGATGATAGTTATATTTAAATGCGGTATTTTCAAGACTAGTCGATCATTTAAAATTTCATAATAAGAATTTCTATGCAATGCTTTACCGGAACAATTCCTATGAGATTATGTTAATGTATTTGTATATGCAGTGTAGGGAAATTCTAGTGAATGAAAATGATTATCAAAATTCGTTAATGTTATAGCTACTCTCTAATCTTCCAGTTCACTCATTTTAATTACTCTTACTTTATAAGTGAAATCTTGGATTCCAAGAAGTAAGATATTTTTAATATATGTTTTATGGCTTTATATCTTGTATATTCTTCTATCCGTTTACTTCCGTAATTGTTTCAGTAAAATGGAGAAGCATAGCGACAAGTAATTGTGAAGCATGACGTTGGAATTTTATTTCTGCAGTGTCTAGGATATCGTCTCAACTTGCCCACCATGAATAATCGAGAGAGAGAGAGAGAGAGAGAGAGAGAGAGAGAGAGAGAGAGAGAGAGAGAGAGAGAGAGAGAGAGATGCAATCTAGTCAGAAAGCGAATCCCTGTAACTGACGTTCATGATTGCCTGGATTTTTTTCTTCATTGATACCATAAACTAAGAATTATTAAAAGATAATAAAAATTTTCATTTACAAGATAGGATTCTTTGATTATTATTGTATTTCGAATTGTTTATTTGTTTAGTATTTTTGAAAATGGTTTGTCATTCTGTACTAGTTCATTTTAATATTTAAGTTTACCGGTTTGTTCTTCCAACAAAACTATTTTATATATCCACCGTTGACTGTGTCATTCATAAAGTTAATTACATGTCAGGGAATATCATTTCAAACATGAATATTCGACACCTTTGCAATAACCTTTGCTGTCATTAATAGAGAAAAGAATACTATAAAAAAGATATTTCTATTGATTGAGGTATTCTTGTTTTATCATTTTCAAGTACTTTGTTGATACAAGTTATCATTATTTTGCGAGACAAATTTTCTAGTTTATATTAAATCATTGATGAAAATTTCTATAGCGTTTGTCTTCCTACCGATGAGATGAGTTAAACAGCAACTATTTCTGATAAGAAAATGCATATCTTTAAATGCATTGGCTTCGAGTCATCAACGTGGAAAATGAATATTTGATTATGCATAATTTAGACTGGGAAAAATGAAAAAATTCCAACTTCATGAATACGCTCTTGTGTATATATTTTCTCCCAAGTAGATCTAAAGATTTTTTGAAAGATCAATAAATCTTTCACAAAAAAACAGCTTCCTGAACGAACCTTCAAGTACAAACACTTGGTTTGTATATAGCATTCTCTCAAAGAAGAGTGGAAAGAGACTAATCATGAGTATTCATGATTAATATGATTTCTCATACAATTTAGTAGTTATATTTTATGCTTTAGCTAAAGAATTATGTTAGTGATCTAAACCGTTGCCTTCTCAGCTTGGTGTGGGTCAGGTTTAAATTGGTACAAACATTCACTTCCCTTGGGATTTAGTGTGGAGGAGATTGAAAGATGAGAACGCAAGATAAGCAAGACGAGGAAAAAAGTAGAGAAGGATTTTATGTTGGAAAAGAGCTAACATTGTAGGAAATTTTTTATGCATATCTTCTGATATATATATTTTGTTGGAAACAATCATCAAGCTCGTTGGGAGTAGAGTAATTTATAAAAATCTCTAATTGGTTGTCATTAGCATGATCAATAGCAGACCCATCCATAATGCTACCTTGTTTTTAAGCATGAAATTAAAGGCTGGTTTGAACAAAAGGGGGAAAATATTGATAATTTGAGCAGTTTGTAGTATTATATTTCATACAAGCAAAAGCGAAAGTAAACAATAAGATTGTTGTCAAGAGGCACACTCGAAAATTTGAAGATTGAGAGTTAAAAATGAAATAGAATTACATATTAAAAGCTGAATGTAGAAATTGAAAGTGGAAAATGGATAGACTTCAGTGGAAGCATATATGTATATGCTAGTCCACTGCAGGACAAGGTCCTCATACATTTCCTTCCACACGGGTCTGTTTATGATCTTTCTATGCCAGTCTATACTCGTAAATTTTCTTAGCTCGGCAATCCTTCGTCTTCTCTTCCTTTCCCTGCTCCTTATGCAATCTCTAGCGACCCATTCTGTTAGTCTCAACGTCCATCTATTATCTGTCATTCTCATTATATGTCCTTTCCATGTCCACTTCTTTTTCTTACGTGTTGTTAGAATATCCTCTACTATAGTTCTCTCTCGTATCCATGTCTCTTAGTGTTTATATATATATATATATATATATATATATATATATATATATATATATATATATTTACATATATATATATATATATATATATATATATATATATTTACATATATATATATATATATATATATATATATATATATATATATATATATTTACACATATATATATATTTACATATATATATATATATATATATATATATTTACATATATATATATATATATATATATATATATATATATATGTATATATATATAGACATATACATATATATATATATATATATATATGTATGTATACATATATGTATATATATATACATGTGTGTATATATATATATATATATATATATATATATATATATATATATATATATATA
>NC_090762.1:65188524-65191024 GCF_036898095.1 Palaemon carinicauda | reverse complement strand
TGATGCACAACTTCTCTATTTCTTATGTTTTCATTGATTTTTGTACTTATGAATATTAGATGAAACACTGTGAATCTCAACTACAGTTCATTTATTGGTTTCACAAATAAAAGTCATACTAAAGATTCCTTCCTAATGGAAGATATTCTAAGCCATACTTTTCGCCATTTTCTCTCTTGATGAGCTTCGGAGGCATATTGAATCTAATATTAAGGCCTCCTGACTAGTACACTGGTAACGTGCTTGCCTAGCATTCGCCGGGCAGCAGATCGATCCCAGATCGGGACCGTAAGCTTAAGCTGTTTACTGGGGAGGCCACTGGAGTAGTTGGGGCCACAGTCAGTGGTTGAGCTTGTCCGGCTGACGTTCTGGTGAGCATCTATTATGATGAAACTGGAACTGAAACCAGGGACCTTTTACGTTTAACCTTTTAATATTTGGGCGAGTGGTAGGATTAATAAGTTTCCCTATATGAAAACTACGTCCCCTGGCATAAAAATTTGAAGTTTGGATATTTAGATAAGTATACAGGAACTTGCCTTCAATATTAGATAGATAAAATTTGCTACCATAAAACTAACCTGTAACTGTCAAGTCTTATTGGAATGCTCCACAGTGATCTCCATACTTAATGAGGCTTGTATTTTATATCGTTTTATCTAGCACTGTCTCAATTTGTCTTCAAAATATGGAAGAACCTCGTTGGTAGCAATTTTTCTTATTCGTTTATTTTACTGGGATGCGGTAACAGAAGACTAAGACAAGATATTCATGTTAGTATTCACACTCTCTTCAGCTTTGAACTTTCCAAAACAGATCTGTTTTAGGATGAAAAACGTTAATGATGGATGATATGTATGGCAGCAAAGTAATGTGAAATTATATCTTCCTCATTCCTGTATTCCTGAGGCTAAACTAACTAGATTAGCTTTTCAGTCCCGAGAAATTAAAACTCTTGATGGACCTTAATGCTTTTGGAGGTGTAGATCCAAATGATATTTTTCCTTTGTTTTTGTGTTCTTAATAGAGACTGCTAATTTCTTAGCTCTAGGATGTCTGTTATTCTTCGCAAATCAGCAAGAGGTTCTTTTAGTACTTGTTGGCGAATTGTTAATGCTACTCCATTAGGTAAATGTATTTATAGTAGCTCTAACCCTGCTGATTAACGCATATTTTCCACAACTCCCACATTACTTAAGTTTTTGAACGTCATTTGGCAAGACGTCTAAATAGGCATATTGGAGGTAATCATCAGATCCTGAGTTTGAAATTTGGCTTTCGTAAAGGCCTTGGAATGTATGATGCCCTTCTTACAATTTACAGTGCTTTACAGAAACCCCTTGATTGTGATCAGGAAGTTCGTATGATTGGCCTTGATTTTAGTGCTGCCTTTGACAGTGATAATCATGAGGCCCTTATTTCTAAACTCAAACAGGTGGAAGAAGGTGGTTCTTTTCTTAGCATCATTGTTGAATTTGTAAATAATAGATTCCAAGAGTAGTTGTTGATGGGCCCCACAGTGAGCATGGGAATGTAAATTTATGGTGTTCCTCAGTGTAGCGAACTTGTCCCATTACTATTCATACTTATGTGGTTTGATCTGGAAAACAACCTCGTTGCACATGCAGATGATGCTACTCTCTTGGCATCAACGACATCTCCTGAATGTGGATTTCGGATTGTTGTATTCCTTGATAGAGATCTAGCTAAAATTAGTGCATGGTGCAAATTATGGGGCATGAAGTTGAACCCTAGCAAAACTCAAAGTTTGATTGTAATTAGGTCTAGTATCGTGTCTCCTAAACATCCGGATCTCTGCTTTGATAATGTTTCTTTAACTATATGCAACTCCTTTAAAAGTTTAGGTTTGATTCTTGATTGCAGATTTACTTTTGGGAAACACATTTAGTGTATTTCTTCTTCAAATGGACAAAAAAATGGCTTATTGAGAGAGATTTTCAAGAATTCGGTGATCAATCTATCCTGAAGAAATGTTTGAATTATTTCATTTTACCTTGTTTCGAGTATTGTTCTCCTGTCTGATCTTCAGCTGCTGAATCTCATTTTAATTTGCAAGACAAAAGCTTGCGGTCTATTAAATATCCTATTCCTGATCTTGATATTTTTCTTTGACACCGTCGTTCAGTTAGTTCTTTATGCCTGTTGCGTAAGATTTTTCATAATTCTGACTATTCTTTGCATTCATATCTTCCCAGACTGTACCATAAGGCTCAACACTACACAGTATTCTATAAGTTTTATTCCAGCTGTGACCAGATTGTGGAATGGTCATCCTATTCAGTCAGTTGAATCGGTAGAACTTCCAAAGTTCAAACTTGCAACTAAGTTTTTCATGTTGAAAATGTTGACATAAGTCCCTTCTAATAGTTTTTATATGACATATCTATTTCAACGTCGTTACTGATCTTAAAAGTATTTTTTATTCATTACTTCTCGCATATAGTTTTTTATCGCCATATTTCCTTTTCTCAATAGGCTA
>NC_090762.1:65056024-65183524 GCF_036898095.1 Palaemon carinicauda | reverse complement strand
GCAGAGGCAAGGGACAGTGACCGTGCCCTAGAGACTGGCCAGATATACACATGATCAATGCCAAGCCCCTTTTTCTTCAAGCAAGGACCAGGGATGGCCAGGAAATGGCTGCTAACGATTCAGCATGTAGACCTATAGGCTCCCTCCAAACCTTAATACCTAGTTCACAAGAACGGTGAGGTTGCAGACATTACAAGAAACTCGATCGTGTGCGAGTTACGAACTTACGTCTAACAGATCACCAAGCAGGGATGTTTCGGACACTTTTTAAAATAGAATGATAGTTTTTGTATCATAAGTTTACCAACCGAAAGTTAAACCATGACAATCGTGAAGCTTTTGATAAACATTCTCCGGTATCATCCTCTAGCAATGTTCTTTTTCAATCCTGACAAGAGTATATTTTCACCTTTCTATATTAGAGAATGCTTGAATTGTCCTGTCACCTTCATATCAGAAGCGATGAAAATGAAGGCTAGTGCCATCAGTGCACCTCACGCGGTGTATTGTATGTATTACTTTCTTTGCAGTGTTCATTCGAGCCCTAGCTGCACTTGCTTTATATGCCTCTACTTCACTATCATTCCACTTCCTGGAATGGCCTCACAGGCGCAGCTCCTGGCTAAACTATCCCCCATTTTTCTCAAATTCTTCCATTCTAAAAATAAATGGAGTCTATTTGGATAAGACGGTGAATATCCGGGACCTGCTCCAGCTCCTGGCTTTATGACTTTAACCTCCTTCTCATTCAAGGGATTCAAAGTATCAGTCTGCAGACCTTTATAGATGTTTCGAATCAAAATACGGTAGGTCGAGCATAAAATTCCGTAGTAAAATAGAAACATATCCAGCAGTGAAGAGAAATAAGTGTCCATGAAGTTATTTAAAATGTGACCGTTTCGATATTATTAATCGATTGATTGATTGATTAATTTGAGGTTTTCTTGCATCCTGACATCCAATGTCATTGACGCCGATGTCGTTTATTGTAAATAGAAATAATAAAAGAATATTTATTTAAAACCATAAAAGCAAAGATGTCATTTTAAAAGTTAAATATCTTTCAGAAGACCTGCTTATTTATCGAAGTGATGCCATTTTACATTTTCTGGGTTGTGTTATTCTCATTCTTAGTTGCCATTATTATTATTATTATTATTATTATTATTATTATTATTATTACTTGCTAAGCTACAACCCTAGTTGAAAAAGCAGGATGCTGTAAGCCCAGGGGCCCCAACAGGGAAAATAGCTCAGTGAGGAAAGGAAACATGAAAAATAGAATATTTTAAGAACAGTAACAACTTTAAAATAAATATTTCCTATATAAACTATGAAAACTTTAACATAACAAGAAGAAGAGAAATTAGATAGAATAAAGTGCTTGAGTGTACCCTCAAGCAAGAGAGCTCTAACCCAAGACAGTGGAAATGATACAGAGGCTATGTCACTACCCAAGACTAGCGAACAATGGTTTGATTTTGGAGTGTTCTTCTCGTAGAAGAGCTGCTTATCATAGCTAAAGAGTCTCTTCTACCCTTACCAAGAGGAAAGTAACCACTGAATAATTACAGTGCAATAGTTAATCCCTTGAAAAGAAAATGTGTTAATTTTCCCTGTCCATTTATCAACCTATTTATCTTATTCTTTTTTATTTGGATGTTTTTCTTTTTAGATGCTGGCCTTTTAAAGGTGGTTTGTTATTCTGTCTTTTAACATGGAGCTTACAGTATGCTAAAATTCAGATGACGATGGCAATCGTGTTACATAACTTAGTGGGTACATTTGAATGAGCAATGAAAAGCAATAATTGTATTAATTATAATGACATACATACATGGTACCTGTGATTAATCACAGAGAGAGAGAGAGAGAGAGAGAGAGAGAGAGAGAGAGAGAGAGAGAGAGAGAGAGAGAGAGAGAGAGAGAGAGAGAGAGAGAGAGCATGGGGTTGAAATAAATAGACCTGCTAAACCTTGTGAGAACGACGGTCTTAACAAAATCGAATTTGTACTACTCTCTTCTCGGGTGAAATCTGCATCGTAAAAACCCACAATGATGTCTAGATATTTCTTCGATTTGTTTTCATCATTCTTCGCATTTTATCTTTTCTTCCTCACACTTTGGTCGTAGTAGACAAAATCGATCTTCGAAATTTAACAGTAACAGGACTTATGCGAAATTTTTCTTTAAGAGATGCGTTCTTAATCAAAGAAATCCCAGATTACCTGTCATTCCTTATTTCCAATTAAGGAAGCGCCTGGCAACCATATGGCCGCTGACAAAATCACTTGTGAAGGTGACTCCCATCTCCCGTAGGAAATAGCTGATATCACAGACATTTGCTGAAACCGAGTCCTACAGGATGTTGATGATCGAGAAAAAAAAAAAAAACTGTCCGATAGTTTACTAATCGGCTGGACTAAAACATCTAGTGACAATGAAATGAGTCTAGGGAGAGTAAGAATAAGTTAGCTAGCAAAATGTAAATGAAATTTGTATATAATAAAAAGTGGAATCAGCTGGTGATTTTCAACTTGTTCCATCTAAAAAGAAACTGACATTTTTCTCGTGTTCTACCTTTTAAGGTAGTGTTGGGGTTTTTCGTGGATTATTCTTTATTTTGTTGTATGCCCATTTTCTTGATTTAGTTAATATGCATTAATCCTTGGTCGAACTCATACCAAACTGGATATTTTGCAAATATCTTGTTGTGAACTGAACCTCTTCTCATGTATAGATAATTGAAAATCAGTCGCCACCTCGGTTATAGTATTCATGCCATACATTTATTTCTCCAATCTCAAACTTATGCTTTATCATTTTTTTTTGTCCCTGAAGATGAACATAAAAAATTCATCGATAATGAGGAAGTCTTATTAAAAAGGGAAAAACTAATATTGACCTATCGATCCATCCTAATGTCATAATTAACGTAAAGATGGAATCTTCAACAACATGGAAGTTACAAGATACGCATATTGTAATTTGCAACGCTGTCGGAATTTAAACCACAGTCATTTAATCGAAATGAAAAAATTCTGTTTATTCAAGATGATTTCCCTTATCAGTTTATCATAAAATCATTTACTAGTTTTTACTGTATTATCATTGTTATTAAAAATATTTCGTCATATTTCTTTTTATAACTACAATATGGTCTGTTATACATGAAAGGATTCTCAGTTCATAGATTGATGCCATAATTCGTTTAATTTCCTAATGTAGGGAAATATGAGAAAAAGATAAATTGAAAGGTGTATTTCCGTTTGGAACTCAACCACGAGTCGCACATAAAAATATCCCTTGAAAAATGACGTGAACATTCTTCCTTAAGTTTTCGCAGGTCTTTATTAATAAAAGAATATTTTTATGCAATCTCTCATGAAAGGCCATAATTGTGATAAAATTAATGTTAGACCACTAATCAGATGAATAGTATTATGCCCAAAAAATTTCATCCCCCCCCCCCAGATTCTCAACTTTGCGGCTTTCGCCAAAAATGATAATGATAAAATAAGAATATAATGTATTTAGAGTGAAGGTATTATGTACTTCATTAAATGTCCTTCTTTTTATCATCCACAAAGTCAGTATGGACATTTTAAAAAGAAATAACAATTCACGACCAAATGTGACCTTACCTACTTTTTTTCTCCTTTTGATTAGTTAATCACTTTTCGCATACCAGGCACTGAGTCATCCTATTTCCAACAAGGAATTATATCCGTCATCGACGCACAATTATGGGTACAAAGAATTATTACCGAGAATTCACTTTGTAAATTGTATTATAGTTCTTATGAACTGCCATATTAGAGTATCAATATTTGCTTTCCAAATTCAAAATATGGTTATCACGTTTCTCTTTTAGAATATGTCCAAAACTTTCATTTGTATCATGTCAGTCAAGCATTCCTGTTATATAAGCAAGAACTTGAAGACCCGTGAGGAATGTGTTTGACTGTAAGGCCATCTGTCACGGGAAAGAAACTCTCATTTCTGTCCAAAATCAACGAGCAGTCGTCCTTGGTTGTGATCAAGACGATGGAGAATAGACTAGCTGAGCTCTGTTCTGAGTGTTGAGTGATCGACTCTAACCACTCACCACCTTTATCGCTCCCTCCCCAACCCTGATCCCTCCTTCGTGTGGGCTTGGCACTACTAGTACTGCCTCCCAGAAATTCCCATTCAAATCTTTTCTGCGCTTGCTCGGCTCCGGCGCTAGGCGTTCTGCTAAACATGATTAAGAGAGATTTCTATTGCTCACAGAGTCACATTGCCCCCACTTCTCCCTCTCTGATATGAGTGTATTAAAATGCGTTGAAAGATTGAATTAAGTTTATTGTGGTTTGTTTACTTAATGAAGAAACGATTAGCTCGGCTAAATAAGACATTGTAGTTCCTTTTTCCATTTTTTTTTTTTTTTTGCTGAAATATTTAGAATTTCAAGCAATAAAATTGGTCCATTTTCATGAAGTTATTCATAGTTTGGATATAATGCGAGATTTTTATCAGTTGCTATATAGAGCTCTGTTATTCTTTTATTCATTGCTATTTGTTATCAACAGATACTAGGACTACTTGATGTTATGGTGGTTGTGGCCTTTTGGTAACTTCTCTGCCTGGTGATCGCCAGACTGGGTTCGAATTCCGCTCAAACTCGTTATTTCTTTTTGGCCACTACAACCTCACCATTCTTGTGAGCTAAGGATGGGGGGTTTGAGGCAGTCTACTTGCTGAGTCATCAGCAGCCATTGCCTGGCCTTCCCGGGTCCTAGCTTTGGTGAAGAAAGGGCTTGGGCGCTGATCATATGTATATATGGTCAGTGTAGAACATTGTCCTGCTTGCTGGGGCGATGTCACTGTCCCTTTCCTCTGTCATTCATTAGCGGCCTTATACCTTTGAAATTAGTTTCTGGTATAACAAGGAAAGGAAATTATGATGCTTGAAAATATATGATTGTTCATAGCTATGCGGGTTATTTTATTGTCTTAATTATCAGGTCCCGTATTTATATGGGTATAAAAACTCCCTATTTGACCTCCACTCTTATTTTCCTCCAAACTTATTTGAAATAGACGGGTAATTAGTGTCTCAAAGTGTTCTATTGACATTCTCAAATAAAAAATATACTTAATGAAGAGAATTCTGATTTAATTGAAAATCTTTGTAACCGCATGACATCCTGTATTATAACCACGAAAATCACCATTAATATAAAAGAATTTCTCATTTATAAAATTTCATTCACAATTCTTTGTCAAAATGACACGATTTGAAATATTAACGAGTCCATGGTCAGCAATTACAGCTGCTCTCGTCATCTCCACATCCAAAATTTCCAATATCCCGAATTCACCCCGTAGTCAGTACAGTATCTTGTTTTTCTGTCTTGAAAATTTATTACAATTTTATTTTAACGTGCATTCCTTTGTCAGTGAAAGCCAACTAAGACAGGTATCTGTCACGTATGTCATACGTTCCCCATTATAACAAATGGCTTCTCGAATTTCAAGATGAGATTTCAAAATGATATGAGGAGTCCACCCTCCCCTTTTTGTGTTACCTCAGCGTCTATATATTGTTACCTCAGCGATGCGTGGAATGTTTATTTTGCTTATACCAGTTATTCAAGACACGACGACCGATTATATATATATATCTATATATATCTATTTATAGATATATATATATATATATATATATATATATATATATATATATATATATGAATATATATATATATATATATATGAATATATATATATATATATATATATATATATATATATATAGAATATATATATATATATATATATATATATATATATATATATATATATATATATATATATATATATGAGAGAGAGAGAGAGAGAGAGAGAGAGAGAGAGAGAGAGAGAGAGAGAGAGAGGAGAGAGAAATAATGTCATTGCGATGAGATAAGTAATCGTCAATGTTGTCTCGGTTTTAATTACCATATGAGGGTTGACGTTTTGATAAATTGCTGATAACCTCTCTCTCTCTCTCTCTCTCTCTCTCTCTCTCTCTCTCTCTCTCTCTCTCTCTCTCTCTCTCTCTCTCTCTACGATATATTTTAGTTAAAAAGAGTATGAAATGTTGAAAAGATTCAGAGGTCCAAGTGTGGCACGGAATGTCTATTACTGTGAGTAGCCTTTAGACATCACGAAACTCTGATGAACTGAAACTATGGAAGTAGATTCAGCAGCTCTAAAAAAGACTTTTATTTATTCGGTCTTTGTGAAACTTGAAAGACAACTTCTTCTTCTTCTTCCTGTAAAGACCAAATAAATATGGTTTCCATGACGAACAATGTTTGTCTCGTGAAAATTAATATTCAAATAAATTTAGGATGTAGGTCTATATTTCTGTGTGTAGTATAAAAATAAGCTTGTACGTGAAATTAATTAGTTTTTCTTCCTTTTAACCATAAGAATGAATTTTCTTATGTCGTATTTATCTTGCTTGTTTATGAAATACTACTTTTAAAAAATAGCACGAAGGATAATTGAAGTGTGATGTAATACACGCTCAAAAAGCTTATCGAGAATTATTTTAGAATAAGATTATTTTGTGTAAATTTATGAATTGTGGAGACATATCAAACAATTTTAAAATACAATGATGCATCTTGAAAATGTCTTGATTTCAACCAAATAAAATAATCAATTAAAAAGCGAAACCACTATCTATAAGGCATTCGCTCCAAATGGTTTCTTGAAATGTTAAAGAAATATTTAAGCAAACAATATAATAATCAATTCTCCGTTCAAAATTACACTTCCATATGATCGAAGTAACATTGCACGACCCATTATTACGCCAACTCCACAGTGTTAAGAAAATATCTGACGAGCAGTTACATCCATGCCAACTACATTCATTAGTTACGTGTTTGTGTGCCTGGAAAGACAGCTCCATTACACCTCGTTAGGAAGACTTTAGATTGGTGGCCGTGTTCATTGTTATGGCCTCATTAAGACTAATTCACTTGTTTTGAAAGCTTGGAAGTATTTTGTAGTGACAAAGAATGAGTCTCGTGTTTATTTTGTTTTATGGTATATGTATTATAATCCTGTTGATGAGATCAAAAGTTTGATCAACCATCTTTTTCTCATTTATTGACTACTGGCAGATGGGGCCCTGTTGAGCCACCCTATCATTTAAATGTGTGGCATTTTACAGGAAGAGAACTAAAGGATGAAACAAGCAGCCCAGTTATTGATGGGGCATAATTCAGGCAAAAAAAAGAATAAGTTTTATTCTACAATTGCTATAAAACTTTGTATTAATTCACTTTTTCATTTCCATATCGATAACAGAATTCTTATGCAAAGTATCATTTTCCTGGGGGGAGAGATATTTGGCGACTACAGAATTTCTGGGTACACAATATTGACTGGAACCAGCTCTTATTACACACCACGCACAGCTGACTATGAGAAAGCCATGAGTCAGTAAGATCTAAACCATCAACTCTCATGATCCGATCCTGAGCTTTGTTAACTGTCTTAGCAAAACTGAATTTGACATTTGGAAACGTTTAAAACTGTACGGTTAGTCAGGTGGAATAAGGGGATTCTAGGAATAAATACATTTCTCCTTGAAATTTATCATTTATTGTGGTTGCTTAAATAACATTTGGCGCTGATTTTACAACTGACAATCTTACCTCATTGCACTATCACGGTGGCTCTAAATTTCTCAATAACATTATAGAAGAATCTGGATTTAGACGGAGTAAACGTAGCGGTAGTCCGGGTCGTGGATGCCATTTTTTTTTTTTTTTTTGCAAGATGCAAATGTTGATTTTGTTTTTATAATCTGTATTATAGCAGTGGTCCTTGAAGTCCTGTTCCACATATTTTGATTGAATAAAGCCTATGGGTCTGAGCTACAAATCGTGACGAATTGAGAAAATTTCGGTTTTATTTATATAGATTTGTCTCGTCTTGAGTCATCCTGGCTCAATGTCATCTCTTGTTCATCATGCTATTGTGACCCTACTATGATGTCTCCAATATCAAATAAAACAAAGATCCATCTTCCTGTAATTTACGTGATTTTAATATCAAAGCCATTTACTTATACAATGGATCAAAATTGCACACAAGAAGTGACCCATGGTTTAATAATTTCCTGACAATCAAAGCTGAATATGTTCAATCATTAGAATTAGAGTACGCTTTCAAGTATCACCTTCAACGTGCGATCATACAAGAAATCTGCCAATGTTGCACACATTGAGAAAGGTTATATGTACGTGAATAGTTTACTGACCTTGCTTAACAATCCAATCAGGATTTGAATTAAATACCTTAACATTCTGTCTATGTTTTATTAGATTTGTCCTATGAAAAATCTTACTGTAGATACTTCATGATAAAGCCAAAGCGTACTTTCTAAACCAGTGGCTGGGTTCGTAAAATATAAAAGTAAATTATGTGTTTTACAACTTATCTTTCTCAGCATTATTAACTAACCCCAATATAATTTGTTGATGTTGTTTTAATTTATAATACATACTGCACACCTACGAAAATTTACTTTTAAAACAGTATGCCACAGTGATCTTTGTGCTTACACTTGTAATGTCCTCAATTCGATTCTTGCTTCACATTCGCCAGTTGACCCGGGTGTAAACCAGCTGCCAGCAAGGAACTTTTAACCTAATATGTAAAAACTTAGTAAGAAACTATAAGTGTTTATCCTTCTGGAGTCACCGTCTCTTAAATGGAAGCAAGATTAAGGGGAAAAAAAAAGTCTTAGAATGTTTTTCTATCTATCTTTTCCTATCAAACAGCTGCACCTCGCCAGTCGTAAATTGATCTTCATATACAACTTTTACGGTTAATTTGCAACTGGGGATTATAGATGACAAGGTTACATCTATTCAGGACAAAGTTCTAGTTCAATTATTATCCCATCATCGCACTCTCTGTTAATCCATGAAACCAGGAGGAACAGTGTTGTATATTTTGAAGAAATTTATATTACCTTTTTGTCTAATGTTTGTGTTTAATTCACCTTTTTTATTTCAAATCAGAAATGTATTATCTCTTTTCATTTTAATGAAATTGAGGCTTAAATAGCTTTTTCTTACAAGTTCTTCAAAATAAACTGTTTTCCATAAAGGTAAACACACCCTTTGATATATGATAGGATCGGTGTCATCGAGTGATTTTACTATGCAGATGGAAAGTAATAGAAGTCTTTCCGTAATGGGTTGTCATATACGTGTATGTGATAGGAGGTGGTTTATGTTTAGTGTATACAGAAAAACCAGTAATATTTCTGCATATGTAAATGTTTATCTGGGATGTAGCTGTAAAGTTAAGAAATTGGTATCCATATTACTGCTATTAATATCATTACATGTATGTGATCCTGAATATATCGATGGTGAAATTGTTATAAAGACGATATCGACAAGTAATAGAAATATTCTTGAAATTGCTGTAGACAATGTTTGTAGAATAACTAGATACATTTTCAGTAGTCATAAGAATAATGAAACATATGATATAAAGGAACATGAATGTGTCTAAATATTCTCGAAGATGTGGATGTGAATTGTCATTAATCATGTGACAAATTCCATATGTCATAAATTACTGAACAAAAAACAACAACAGATAATGCATAAGATATATAAGAGATAAGTGTAATTTTGTTCTTGTTATAGATAAAAAACATAAGATTAATTGGACTGGTGCTAGGAAGTTGGTGATTCCTAAAAGTAATTTGGAAATAAATATAAATTTTAGTTTTAAAAAATCCCGATAAACATTCAACAATGTCCAGAAATGTATAAACTTAGCAACATCTAAGATGTAATGATTGTAAAGTGTTTAGATGATCTTGCTTTGATTACAGCAAAATTATATGGATGATATTCAATAAAAAGAAATAAGCGAAGTCGGCTTCCTCTGAAAACAAGATTTATGAACAGCAAATTGACTTGGCCAGTAAGTTTTGCAAACTCTTCTGAGATGTCGATGTGCGTTTTTACTGTGTTTGTGGGTATGTTGACTCCATTCTAGTAGAGGAAATGAAAATTTTCTCTAATCAAATGTGTTATTTTTCTTTATTTTCTTAGTGATATATATATATATATATATATATATATATATATATATATATATATATATATATATATATATATATATATATATATATTTATAATATATATATATATATATAATATATATATATTTATAATATATATATATATAATATATATATATATATATATATTTATAATATATATTTAATATATATATATATATATATATATATATATATATATATATATTTATAACATATATATTTAATATTTATATATGTATATATACATATATTTATAATATATATATATATATATATATATATATATATTTATTTATTTATTTATTATATGTATATATATATATATATATATATATATATATATATATATATATATATATATATATATATATATTTATAAACCGAGCTGCAGATATTCTTTCTTTCGGCTTCCTTCCATCGACATTACCAGTGAGAAAGAGATGCTCTAATTCTTGTCTTGTCAGTATATGACCCACAAACCGTATGTTCTAACCTCTCACTGAAGCTAAAAGTTCTCTCTCCCAACTCCACCCTCTGCAATAACGCCTCATTAGTTTTCCTCTCATTCCACGATATTTTCATCATCTTCTCCAAAACCACATTTCTGCTCCATCACTTGTGACAGTGCATCCTAAATAATTAAAACTCTTTGAGTGTCAGCAATGATTCTTATATCTGTTCTTGGGGGATTTCATCTTGGGGATAACCATATCATCAGTTTTCTTAATGTTTATTGACAAACCTCTTTACTTTTTACTTTTACTTTTAGGGGTTTATTTCTCGCCCTCCATCAGACACTAAGGGTCTGTTCAGGCGGGCCTTGGTGTGTGAAAATAATCTTTCCAATTAATATTTTGCTCTGTATCTTTTCAGTTATTCGCTAGCATTTGTATTCAGGCTTAATAGTTTTCTGATCACTATTATAGCACTTTCCAAAGAGATAAGTCTTCAGGTTTTTCTTGAAAGCTGTCACATTTTGCTATTCTTGACATCAAGTGGAAGGTCGTTGAAGAGTCTCTGTGCAGCATAACAAAACGTTCTTCCTCCTATTGCATGATCCATACTAATTTCGAATAGTCTATATGGATCATCGGCATGTTTAACTCTTACAGCAGCGCTAGTAGCTTGAGGGTAGGAGGCTTGATTGGTCAAAAGTACTGAGTAAAGCCTGAAATTTATCCTGGGAGTCTGCAACAAGTGGTTTATCGTCAGCATATCTGATATTATTAATTTTGACTCCCCCAACCTTAATTCCTTCCAAATATCTGAGATCTTCAATATCACTTCACTATATAAATTGAAGAGATCGGGTGATAACACACAACCCTCTCTTACACTTCTCTTGGTGTGCTGAGACTGAATCATAATTTTCTACTTTCAGTGATGCCTCTTGATTCTAATATAAATAATCCTTCTCAGATCTTTCCTATCGATATTTATCTTTTCTGGTATCCTTATAAAGTCTACATGTCTAACCCAATCAAAAGCCTCTTCATAGTCAACAAAACATATGTATAGATATTTTTTTTAACTTCTATTGCTCTCCAGCAACATTCTCAAGATGAAAATTGAATTTCTTGTCCTTTTATGTCTCGTAAAACTGCATTGTCCATTGCCAATCTCGGAGATTATTATATTTATTATTCTATTCAAGACAATTTACAATAAGATTTTTGTGATCTAACTCATGATACCGACAGTCCGGTGTTCATTGCACTCAAGTGTTCCTGATATTTTTGTTATTGTGATAGATTTTTATCTATACATCTGTGTTGCAGTCTCTCCTCGCTCTTCATATATTCCATACACTATCTCCATTATATATCAATGATATACTATCCTAGCGCTACCAACACCTTTGGTGCTATTTCATCATCACTTGTTGCTTTAACCCTTTTCATTTGTTTTAAAGCTGTCTCTATCTCTGATCTGATTATACTTGGTCCCTCTTCGTTATCATTAAAGTCTAGTTATTCGACTCTATCAACATCAAATCATTTTCCAATATATTCCATCCATCTCGTCAATATTTCTTTTGATTCCATTACTATAGTTCTATCTGTTTTTTTATATCAGTGCTGGTGTTTCTTTTCATTTTAAAAGTAATTTCTTTCACTTTGTCAAACTTTCTCTGTTTATCTCTCCCATCCAATTCTTCCACCTCCTCACAACTCCTATCCATCCATCTCTCCTTTGACTTTATGCATTCCTTGTTAATAGTTCTATCCAAAGCTCCATATCTATCTTCATTTCTACCTTTTTCTTGCCTTCTGCCATCCATCATTATCAAGATATCTTTTGTCATCTATTCTTGCCTAGCTCTCTCTACCGTTATTGGTATTATTTCATAACCTTCCCTTATAGCATTTTCCATATTTTGCCCATTTTGCTGAGGATGCTGGAGCGTTGGACCTTCTTCCTTATGCTGGCCATAACTATTTCTTACAATTATATCATATTGGTTTTTCATTATTTCTGTTTTTAAATCATTTCATCTGCCTCTTTGAGTTTGGTGTACTTTTCCTCTGATTTTTCAACTTTGTCAGCACAGTGTCTACAACTGGTACATGGTCACTATTACAATCTTCTCCTGGTTAGGTTTTCGCTTGCTTGACAGTCGTTGAATCTTTCATTCATGGTTAGAATGTCGATTTGGTTTCTAACTGTCCTCCAAGCTTTTTCATGTCGAGAGATGTCTTTGGTGGTTCTTAAACCAGATGTTTCATATAATGTTCTCTTTAAGCATCAGTCTACAAATCTATTTCCTCTCTCATTTCTTGTAACTAATCCAAAGGTCCAACTAGATCTGCTGTTCTCTCTTGCCCGCCTTTACATTGAGGTCCCCAATAACCATAATTACTTCATGTTGTCTTTCTCTATTGCTTGATTTAACTCTTGATAAAATTGGTCAAGATCCTCTTCATCATGTTCAGCTGTAGTTGTATATCCTCTCGTACAAAATTCTGTCAGATATATATATATATATATATATATATATATATATATATATATATATATATATATATATATATATACAGTATATAATATATATATATATATATATATATATATATATATATATCATAGATGTTTGTGTATAGCTTGCAAAAGTGTAGTTTACTCCTGTTTTAATTTAACTGCATTCTAATCAGTGTTTGCATAGGTGTTTTTACCATTTATTAAAAAAGAAAAAAAAATTCAGGCCAGACCCTCATTTCATAAAGGTATTTTTTCTCAATCTTTTTGTTTTCTCATCTCATTATTCTCCTCTTTTACAAAGGCTACCAAGACGTTAAATACTACCTTTCTAAATCGCTTACTGTTAAAAGGATGGCAGTGAATTCTCTCTCTCTCTCTCTCTCTCTCTCTCTCTCTCTCTCTCTCTCTCTCTCTCTCTCTCTCTCTCTCTCTCTCTCTCTCTCATATATATATATATATATATATATATATATATATATATATATATATATATATATATATATAATTTGTATGAATGTTTATGTATATACACACGTATCTGTTATGTGGTATTTTTCTTATTTGTATATTAATATGATAAATTCTTACCTATGAAAAATGATTTTCTTTTGTTATGCCTCAATTTAGGTTGAAAAACTTCCTCAAAATATTGATGAGGTAAACCATTAATCTTCGCTTGGAACCCTAAAAATAGTCATTAATAAACTCTTTGTTTGTCTGTAACGACAGAAGTAGCCCAGTGCGTCAATCCATTACGGGGTAGATGACGTCAGTCAAGACAGGAAGTTTAATGGTTAACTTATCTTCCACGCGATAATCACTGGCTTCTCTTTATCGGATTCTTTGACTTGGATTCTTTATCGTTATTTCATTATCGGTTATCGTAATCTGATTTTTTTTATTTTGTCAATATTTACTATTAATGAATTTGTTCTAAATTAGGATTCAGAGCTAATGTGTGTGTGTATTTTTATGTATATATGAATTTATGTATTTCTAATGTGATTTAACAATGTTCTCTACGGATAATAAGCTCATAAACACTTACACATATTATTATTATTATTATTATTATTATTATTATTATTTTATTATTATTACTTGCTAATCTACAACCCTAGTTGGAAAAGCAGGATGCTATTTGCCCAGGGGCTCCAACAGGGAAAATAGCCCAGTGAGGAAAGGAAACAAGGAAAAATAAAATATCTTAAGAACAGTAACATTAGAATAAATATTTCTTAAATATGCACACACAAACACATACATAAGCTCTTTTTCTTATCAGAGTTATACAAAATAAAACAAAACTTATTTGTCACTGCTACACACATTACTCAACCGTAGTCAGCTGAACCCAGTGTTCAGAAAACTTTCACAACACAAGTCACTTCATACACCCACGCAACTTCTCATCAGCAGCTTTACAAATCCCTTACTTAATGAGACATTCATCTCCACCTAGCAAGGTCTCTTTTGCCTTCTATGTTAAGGACCCTTTCCAGTAGCTTACCTCTTTCATACCAACTAGTCCATTTCTTTTAGCGATGCATATTTGCACCGACTCGCGGCGGTGCCCTTTAGCTCGGAAAAGTTTCCCGATCGCTGATTGGTTAGAATTATCTTGTCCAACCAATCAGCGATCCGGAAACTTTTTCGAGCTAAAAGGGCACCGCTGCGAGTCGGTGCAAATATGCATCGCTAAAAGAAATGGACCATAGACATACTTTTACTTTTACTTTTAGAGGTTTATTTCTCGCCCTCCATCAAACACTAAAGGTCTGTTCAGGCGGGCCTTGGTGTATGAAAAAATAATTCCTTTCCAGTTAATATTTTGCTCTGTATCGTTATCAGTTATTTCGCTAGCATTTGTATTCAGGCTTAATAGTTTTCAGGTCACTATTATAACACTTTCTAAAAAGATAAGTCTTCAGGTTTTTCTTGAAGGCAGCCACATTTGTGCTATTCTTGACATCGAGTGGAAGGTCGTTAAAGAGTCTCGGTGCAGCATAACTGAACGTTCTTCCTCCAATTGCATGATTCACACTAATTTCGAATAGTCTATGTGGGTCATCTGCATGTCTAACTCTTACAGTGGCGCTGGTAGCTTCAGGGTAGGGGATCAAGCAATCACGAAGATATTTAGGCTTATAACCTGTAAGTGCTTTGTGAGTCAACAAGCAAATTTTAAATTCAATCCTAGCCTTAACAGGTAACCAATGTAGATCGATCAGTGCAGGAGTTATTCTCTCCCGAAATTTAATGCCTTTTATCAGTCTAGCCGCCCGGTTTTGCACATTTTGAAGCTTCCTTAGTAGTGTATTGGGCAATTTGTAGTACAGAGAATTGCAATAATCAAGCCTTGATATTACATGACTCACCACTAAAATTTTTGTACTGCCCTCTGTTAAATATTTTCTAATAAATGCTATGTTTCTCAGGTGATAGTTACACACTTTCACTGTGTTCACAATTTGGTCCTTCATTGACAAATTACAGTCTATCAGTACACCCAAATTTTTCACAACAGGCACAATCCCAACATCAGCATCACCAATTTTTATACTTTGAATTAACTGGTAATTCTTCAAAGCCACCCTTGTGCCGAAAAACATACATTCTGTTTTATCATCATTTAATTTGAGCTTTTTCCTCTGCATCCATGTTTTTATTTCAGTCATTATCTCATCAATTTTCTTCCCTGTATCTTGTGTTGTTGAAATTGAGAGGTAAAACTGAGTATCATCTGCATATAGTTTAAAACCCACTTTTTGTTTTTTCAAGATGTGTGATAGCTCGATAGTATATATGTTAAACAAGATAGGGCCCAGGACACTACCCTGTGGTACACCCTTCATAAGTATTCTCTCATTGGATCGATTTCCAGAAACTTCTACAATAGTCTTCCTGTTCACTAAGTAACTTCGCAAAAATTTCAGTGCTTCCTGAGTCACTCCAATAGACTTCAAGTCGTCAAGTAAGTATTCGTGCACAACAGTGTCAAAAGCAGCACTAAGATCTAACATAATTAAAATTCCACACTTTCCCCCATCAAGAAGACCTATCATATCATTCATTATTGAGCACAAAGTAGTTTCTGTAGAATGATTAGCTCTGTAGGCCGATTGATTTTCCGGGAATACCTCTAACTCGTCAATATGCGCCCACAATTGCTCACTTATGACTTTTTCAATAAGCTTTGACATGTAGGATAAATTTGAAATGGGCCTATATGAATTTAGCTCGTTTACATCACCTTTCCCCTTGTAAATTGGTTTGATCAACGCAGTTTTTTCACAGCTAGGAAAACAGGATTGCGATATACTTAGGTTAAGTATGTTCAGGTAAATATTATATACGACTTGTTTGTTTGGAGCTTCACTTATTGAACTGTTTGGGAAAGGGTCGTTTCCACAATATGTATTCTTCATCTCTCTCATAACCTTTAACAAGTCGCACATATTTATCTCCCTAAATTTTATTAACTTCTTTCCCTCCTTCACTGGCATAGCTGACTGTCCCTCCAAGTGATTTTGGGGGAAGCCTCTATAGATTTTATCAATTTTTTCACTAAAGAATATAGCAAAACTCTCTGCACAAACATTGTCAGGCAAGACATATTTTTTCTTTAATCCCATCAAATCATCAAGGTTTTTATGAAAGTCCTTCATGTTATTAGTTTTTTTACATTCGCCGTTGTAGAATTTTCTTTTTGTTTTTTCTAACAGGATGTTATAGTCATTTCTGGCCTTATTATATAGATTTCTGGCTTGTAAGGATTTGGCTCTTTTCCATCTACCTTCCATCTTACGTCTGTGTCTTTTTGCCTTTAATAGTTCACTATTATACCATCTAACATTTTCGCGTACCACTATTTGTTTGTTCTTTATGGGACACATGGTATCGTACATTTTTCCAAAATTGTCGTTGTATTTCTTGGTATAGCACCCAACACATTCTATGTCTACCATATGTTCACATTGTGTGTTCACACAAGACATTTGCGCTACACTAGCTTCAATAAAATACTCAGCATCAAAATTTTCCCGTTCCCTATATGTGATCCATTTTTTCAATACTCTGGTGCAATTTATATTAACATTAAAGGTGATGATTTTATGTGTTTTTGAGATCTCAAAGTCTGGTTCCACTTCAAGGTTTTTTATTAGGTCTGAGTCTTTTCCACATATGACCAAGTCGAGTGTATGACCACCTACTGACGTTGATACCAAAACACTGTTTATTAAATTAAACATCTCAAATACTTCCTTGAGTTCTTTAGCCTTATTATCATTTTCATCATCTACCCAACAGTTGAAGTCTCCACCAATTAATGTATTTTTAATATCGTCCACCACACCCACAAGAATACTAAATTCTTCAATGAATTTAGTCATATTACTCGCTGGTGGTCTATATAATGATATTATATTCAATACCTTATTGTTTCTTGTCAGTTTTAAACAGATATATTCAAACGTTTCAAATACCATTTCATTCATGATAGAAACCCTAGAGAAAGTTTTCGACACAAAGACACCCACTCCTCCTCCAGTTTTGTCCTTTCTTGGTACGTGATAGAAATCATGAGTACACGGCGTCATCTCCTGAATCTTTGAGTTATCACTAATATTTCCCTGCAACCAAGTTTCCGTTAATAAGCATAAATCTAATTCCATTTCGTTAATAAGATTTCTAATCTCTAAGGTTTTATTCCCCACCGATTGAATATTTATCAGACCACACTTAACCAATGGGCTAGACTCCATGATCGGTTCTATTTTTTATCCTGGTAAGCTCCTCCTTGTATACTTTACAGTTATCATCATATGTCCTATGATTCGTATCATTGTAATTCCTCATTGTGCAGTTATGACACTTTAACGTATTTACATTACAATCCGTGGTTCGATGATCCTGGCTACACTTGGCACATACCTGAGTCTTGCTACAATTTTCAGCAGTATGACCAAATTCTTGGCATTTATAACACTGAAATACATTGTAGGAATCATAGATTTTACAGCATCCTCCAAGCGTGGTATATACTCTATCATCTCTTTTACGGAAGACTTTCCTGATAGTTGGACTACACTTTATAATGACGTGTAATTTACCGCTTTGTCTTGATTTAAACTTCCTGATCAATTTAAAGTCTTCTTCATTTTCACATATATCATTCAACCATTCATTCTTCTCCATTATACTGGCAATTATATCATCTTCATTTTCATCAATATTGCAGACCTTGATCTTCGGTTTAAGTAGATCCTTTTTATCTACTTCTACCTTAATGTCATTCTTGACCTCTTCTAAGTCATTTTTAGCCTTTTCTAACCCAGTTTTATCCGCAAAATTAACTACCAAGTGGCCTTGTTTAGAGGTTTTGACCTGTTCGACATTCGTGGTTATCTTCTTCATGATAGTTTTCTTGATATCTGAAGCCTTCTTATTTTCCTCCGTAGATTTTATAACCAAAGTGTTTCCTGATTTCAACTTACTTGCATATGTAGTCTTGGTCACATTCTCTTTTTCGTATTCCATAAGTTTCTCTTTCAGCTCGACAATTTCTTGACGCATATCCATGTATTGAGCAGTTATCATATCTATAAAACCAGACATCTGTTGTTGTACATTTACCTTCATCTCTTCTATGATGATGCTTAGTCTCGTTATGTCATCAACACATGCAGACTCAACACATTTTGGACATTTATAAATGATGTTCCTGCTTTTTAAAAGAGTACTTGAACCATCCTTTAAATTAGAGCAAGCTACTTCATCATGGTACCATCTTCGGCATTGATCGCATTGCATCCCATCATCGACATAGGACTCACAGTGCCCACACATGCCACGATTGCCTCCGTCATCACATTCTTCATAAGCTGCTGCCATTATACTGGGGTAGGGTCAACTCGGACCATTTCCAACTCGGACCATTTTGAAATACCAACTCGGACCATTATCTCGACCATCTCGGACCATCAAAAACTTTGGAAATGCCAAGTCGGACCATCATGTAAACCAACTCGGACCATCGAGCAAACACGCAATCTAAAGTTTACAGGATAATTGCATAATTACCACCAAAAGCTGTAACAACCAAATTTATGAAAACAAAAGGAATTTGTCCTCTTTTAAAAGATGGGGAATTAAAGATTAAAACGGACTATATCCTTTTGAGAGAGAGAGAGAGAGAGAGAGAGAGAGAGAGAGAGAGAGAGAGAGAGAGAGAGAGAGAGAGAGAGAGAGAGAGCTTGTTTCTCAACGCATTATCTCTCTCTCTCCCTCTCTCTCTGTGTTTGTCTCAAGCTTGTTTTACAGGATAATTGCATAATTACCACCAAAAGCTGTAACAACCAAAATAAACAGAGTATGCCTAACCAAAATAAACAGTATGCCTAACAGCCAAAACAAACTGCACTCATACCCGTATCTGTACACAGCTGAAGGCGCAACCTACCATGGACAAGTGTTTGCTGTGCCTAAACACAGTGCGACCTCGACAGGTGCGATTTAAGAATTTAGCTAAATATTGTTAAATTAAATTATATATTGATATTATTAAATTAAATTATCTTAATCCTATTGACGATTGTAAATTTTGAGTTGCCATTACCAGATAATCATTTTATAAGAACGGAGAAATATAAATTGATATATCGACTAGAAAATCATCTGAGTACAAATTGTTGCAGGAGGCATTGCTGTGTGACGGATGCAATTTGTGGCAACACCGAACTTGTGGGACGGGCGTTACCAGGGAAGATTACAGAAAAGCAGTAAGAGAGGGGGTGGAAATTGATTGGAGGTGTGCCACATGCTCTTCCAAACTAGGCAACACTGCTGACTGTATCACTGACCATCCACCTGATGAAGCGTTGGTGGATAATCTTATCAACGAGGACTCTGTAAATAATGGTGAATGTTTAATCGAGGATCAGGCACAAGCATTGGTAGAATGTATTACTTATGAAAAAGTGTGTGCGTCATCACAAAGAGGAAAACAGAAACTTGTAGACAGTCAGGGTTATTCATATACATTCAAAAGAGAAACAACAGTTGGTGTTCATTGGCGTTGCGCAGTTAGGAATAAAAATGTTGTGTGGAATGATAATAAAGGAAGTGAATAATTCGTTTATCAGAGGGCCCAGTGAACATTCCCATCCACCGGAAACATGCCCTGCTACCACAAGTAAGGTTTCAAAATTAATTAAAGATAAAGCAATGGAGGATGTGTTTCGGCCCGCATTAGAAATCGTGGAGGAAGTAATCCTTGAAAACGTAGATCCAACAATGCCTACTGCTTCACTACCTGCCCCCATAAATCTCGCTCGTCAAGCAAACAGGAAGCGGCAAGCAAACAGACCTGCTGAACCCGTGGATTTGAGTTTTGAAATTAGTGAGGAACACATACCACCTAACTTTCTTAAATTTGATATACATGTAGGGGATAGACGTCACTTAGTATTTGCAACAGAAGGACAGTGTCAGTTACTTGCTAAAGCAAAAAGGTGGTATGTCGATGGGACATTCAAAGTTGTTAGGCAACCCTTCACACAACTTTTTAGCATTCATGCATTCATGAAGTATGATGGGAATGTGAAACAAATGCCTCTTGTATTTGTTTTAATGTCAGGTAAGAGACGCAAAGATTACAAAAAGGTGTTTAGTAGAATTAAGGAAATCCTAGGTGAACAATTAAAAGTACAAGAAGTAATTCTAGATTTTGAGGCAAGTGTTTGGCGGGCTATCCCAGATGTGTTCCCAGATGTAGTTATGCGTGGTTGTGCGTTTCACTGGGGACAAGCAGTGTGGAGGAAGGCCCAAGAATTTGGCCTTCAGTCTGCATACACAAGTGACACCAAAACATATAAGTTTGTGAGACAACTTCTTTCTCTACCATACGTACCTGATGATCACATAGAAGGACTATTTTTAAGATTTTATAGAAAAGCAGCTGGGTCACAACAACTTTTAAATCTTTTAGAATACATTCACAATACTTGGATTTCCTCCGAAATGTGGCCACCCAAAGCGTGGTGTGTTTTTGGTAGGAGTGTCAGGACAAACAACGACGTGGAAGGGTGGCACCACAGACTAAACAGAAAATCACGAAAAGGTCAACTTAATTTCTACATTCTCCTATCTCTTTTGTATAATGAAGCAAAGCTTGTGCCACTATATGTAAATTTCTTAAATGATGGAAAAGTGTTGCGCCACCAAAAGACAAAGTATGCTAAGCAACATGGAAGACTAGTCGTACTGTGGGAGGAGTTTTCTCTAGGTCATAGATCGGGTAAAAGCCTTCTAAAAGCTGTTTCCCATTTCATTGCTGTGAATGTATGATTATTAATTTGAATATGTTTTATTGAACATTTTACTTTGTCTTTTGCTTCTACATTTGCATGTTTTTAATAACTCTCCTAATAATAAATATGTGTGACTTTCACTGTTCTCAATTTATTTTTACCAATTGTTCTAATTTATAATCTTATCAACCTGGTCCGAGTTGGTTCACTACTGTGGTCCGAGGTGGTATATTGTGGTCCGAGTTGGTTATAATGGTCCGAGTTGGTGGAGGTACGGTCCGAGTTAGTAAGGGTCCGACTTGGCGATGGTCCGAGTTGGGGGTGAAGCATTATACTTTCCTCCCTTCCTGTGAGTACCTCGTCAATTTCAGTCATAAATAGACCGAGATCATTCACGGGATTACGTCTTCCTTTTCGTTTTCTAAGGAAAGACATATTGAATCATTTTTCAATGAACTTTTCAAGTAGCCCCACCCCAACGCAAAAATGCTGGGTCAGGCCTTTCACTACAGACCTCACATACAAGGAAACCACTGATTTTTAGTACTATATTTCACTAATATCAACACTAGCAAACACCCACAAAGAGATTTTTCATAGTACAAACAACGAGATACACAATGATTCCGTTTAAAGCCAGATTCGATACAGAGCACTGAAACACACGTCCACACCCGTACCAAGCTAATACGTAATTCGGTGCATAACCTCCTTGAACATCCATGGGGGACAGTAATAACCTCACTTCTTGAAAACCGAAAATAATATAACACAATAGCGCATAATACGCATCTAAGGTAAAAAAAGTATATATATATATATATATATACAGTATATATATATATATATATATATATATACTGTATATATATATATATATATATATATATATATATATATATATATATATATATATATATAGATATAATATATATATATATATATATATATATATATATATATATATATATATATTATATGTATGTATGTATGCATATGTGTGTGAAGGAAAAAGTAATGAAACTGAACCAACTTTCCTTTATGGAAATATTCTAGTTCAGTCATTCCGGGAAAATGGACATAATTAGATTCATGAAAATGTTTAATTCAAAAGTAAGCGACATGGGAATACGAGGAGAGAAGGTCATAGAAGAGATGTAGTAGGTGTTTGAAAGGCATCTTGGCAATACAGGAACCGCACAATTAAGAAGCACTAATTAGAGGGGAATAGCTGTCATTGTATTAAGTCAGGTAGTAGGATGGTCAGGGCACCAGCCACCCGTTAAGATACTACCATTAGAGAGTTATTGGGTCCTTTGACTAGCCAGTCGGTACTACATTGGATTCCTCTCTCGGGTTACGGGTTATTTTTCCTTTGCCTGCATACACGCAGTCTGGCCTATTCTTTACACATTACACCTGACAACACTGAAATTACCAAACAATTCTTCTTCGCTCAAATTGTTAACTACTGCACTATAATTATTCAGTGGCTACTTTTCTCCTCTTAGTAAGGGTAGAAAAGACATACTATGGTAAACAGCTCTTTTAGGAGGAGGACACTCCAAAATTAAACCATTTTTCTTTAGTCTCGGGTAGTACCATAGCCTCGGTACCCGTGTCGTCTTTTGGGTAAATTTCTCTGGCTTGGGGGTACTCTGTGGCACAGTATGTGATTTCTCTTCTTGTTAATTTGAAGTTTTTATAGTTCATATATGAAATATTTATTTTAATGTTATTCTTAGTACTTCTCTTGTAGTTTATTTCCCGATTTCCGTTCCTCACTGAGCTATTTTCCTCGCTGGACCCCTGGCGGTTATGGCATTGTGCTTTTCCAGGTAGGGTCGTAGCTTAGCAAGTAATAATAATAATAATAATAATAATAATAATAATAATAATAATAATAATAATAATAATAATAAATGTAGAAGTGTTTGCAGTGACTGATGCTATGTGGGTTTTTTCTATACATGGGTTCACCCATGATTCGTCAATTAATAATACAGCAGTGATTGTTGTGTTATTCTTGTCGCATTAAAGGGACGTGTTTAGTGCTAATCACCATAAGAAACTTTTTTTTTCTCCTAACAGAGAGTGATTAGAGAAAACTGCAAGGTAACTGCGATATTCTTTATTTTTATCTGTAGAATCTCCCAATTAGCCCGTCATCAGTAAAGTTTATTAATGATATACTATATTTTTTCATTAATGCTTAAAATGAAGTAAATTTAAAGGCAGGAGTTCAATTTTCCGATCACACACACACACACACACACACACACACACACACACATATATATATATATATATATATATATATATATATATATATATATATATATATATATATATATATATATATATAGTGTGTGTGTGTGTGTATTTGTTAAGGGAGCCCTGAAATAATACATTATTAAACTAAATTACTTTAACAGCTGTTCTAAGTTCCAATAGTTTCAGAGTCCTTGGGTGACGAGCTGACTGACAAGGCTTCCTTCCTGATTGTGTTCATTCGTTGTCATTCACCCTCCTCCAGTTGAAGACCATCAATACAGTAGGCTTTTCTTGTTTGAATTGGACAGAGCCATTGAACTGGAATAATGTAAATACTGTTAATCAACAGAGGAAGGGTTTATGGTCTGCATATTTTCTTAACTTTTTGAGTAGTCTACAGTAGTTCTTAACAATTTCACATATCTTGTGACCGGTTTTGAGGTTATGCGACGAAAAACTGATTGGAAACGAAATTATTATCATGGTTTACTTTGTAGCCAATAGCCCCTTTGTGCTATGAGATAGTTTGTGATATCTGCAATGACTCTGCGTAAAAATAGCCGACTCGTGGTAATTGACCAGGCTCAATTGTCTGATTTTTATATTTTTTTCGATTGAAGAGATCGGGAGGCTATATTAGGATGGGTGAAAAACTTACAAAAGGTTGATGGAGAATAGTATTTCTTTGCAAAAAACATCTTTTGAAAATTTAGGTGAATTGGTGTATCCCAAGATAACTGTTAATTTCCCTGGACATTAGCCCAGCATATTCATAAGCCTAACCCAACTACTGCACTGGTGCAATTACATACATGATCTTCATAGAATTTACCTCATTGGGTAAGTAGATCAAGTAAAATTTCTTCTCGGCTTGATCTTATTATTGACAACTTCTCTTTGATAACTTACAATTCATTTATAATTAATTATTACAAATATAGGTAAATGTGTAGGAGAGCTCCGCGGAAGATCTTGAAGAATTTAAACACCTACAATTCACTATTATATCATATAGAACGCTTATATAATAGTCAATATATGAGCAGCTTCTATTTAACGAAGATATTCGTGTGTATAGTTATGTTTCACCTGGATTTTTTCTAATTGTTTGTTTTTGTTTACTGTGTGATGTCTTGGCTAAAATGAGCTGTTTCACCGCCTTACTGCGTATGGCAAACTAGTTCTCAATGCTATTCTAACCAATAACAGGTGTTTTCTTGACGTCACACTGTTTGAAAACCAATCGTGGCGGTTTTTACAAATCTAGCCAATGCTGACACTTATTACTTCACTTATCCCTGCAATTTTTCCACCAGTTACCACAGTTTACGTGAAGTTCCGCGGAGGAATATTTTTGCACGTCTCGGATCTCCCTTCAAACTGAAAAGCTCATTTTGCCGTGAAGTATGGAGTAATTAGCAAGACCTTCATCCCGTTCCAACTGTGTCACTTGTGACAATTGCTTTATTTCTTATGGGGATTTTTGTGTACATTATTCAGGGAAAGTTGATTTGCTAATTGCATTTGCTCAACGTCATGGTTTGATTTTGGCAGAGAAAAAGTGCCCTAATTGTGAAAATGTGTGCCGTATAGATTACAACAAATTAGCATTCCGGTGTGATCGTAGTGTGGTTACTCGTGGGAAAAGGAAGAGGAGGTGCAATTTTTTCGTGTCTTGTTTCAAAGGTAAGTTAGATATTGAGACTAATTTGAAGTTTGTGTTCCTTTTTTTGCAAAAGGCGTTTTCATTTGAATTTGTTTCGTTTGAACTGAAACTCAATGTGGCCTTAAGGGGGGTCGCAGGGGGGGCGGAGCCCCCCCCCCCCCCCCCCCCCCGGTAGGCCTAGGTAGGGGTACAGGGCCCCATAGGCTAGGTTAGGTGGGTGTCTTAGGTTCGGTGGTGCCCTGAAAATTACTGTGGCCTTAAGGGGGGGTCGCAAGGGGGGCGGAGCCCCCCCCCCCGGTAGGCCTAGGTAGGGGTACATGGCCCCCAGGGTAGGGTAGGTAGTTGTATTAGGTTCGGTAGTGCCCCGAAAAATCACTTTTCTCCTCCTCCCCCCACCCAAAAACCCCGCTTCCCACTGGGGTCCCCCATAATTGTAGTAGTAGGTTTATGCTTACATTTTCTGTGTAAGAGTTAGGTGGTTGTAGGAGGATTATCTCACAGTTTCAAGGTAACTGTAGCTCTAATTTACTGTTTTCTTTCGTTTTCTACTTTTAGAAACTTTTAAATCGAGCGCGGAGCTCTCCTACACATTTACCCAAATATACTTTCAAGACACTAATCCTTTAATTGCACAAAAATGTACCTTTCTGTATTGTGTTTTAAGATTTTAAATTGTCATTGGTGAAGTTTTAGTGTATTACAGATTCTCATTTTGAACAGAAAATATGTTTTCCTGTAGTAAATAATGTGATTTGACCTTCATTTCAACCGCAAACAAACAGAACAAACAATTCGACTACCTTTAAGTAGCCGAACTGGTTGCTGTTATTACGGATGAAATTAAGTTGAAACCCGGTTAAATCCCGTTATTTTCTACAGGAAAACATATATTTTCTGTTAAAATGTTTAAATATAATGACTTGTTCAAATTCAGTGTTGCTAAACTCGCATATGTAATGCGAACGCTACCATTAGTAACGTTACCAACGTTACACAGCTTTACCAATGTTACGATGTCATTGCTAATGTTAGCAATGCTACAGTAATATTAGCATGTGTATTTCAAAGCATTTTTCCATATACCCTTTACACTGTATATAAAAAGGTACAAAAAGGGTACAGAACCTAACAAACCCACTTAACCTAACCTAGAAGTTCATAACATTAGCAACATTATATATAATGGTTCTTGTTCCGCCACTGGCTCGCTTGCGCTCTCAGGAAAATAAAACATCAAGCTCATATGCACTGGCAAACGGTAATGTTGAGATGCGCACGCTAACAAAATAGTAAAACTAAAACATTAAAATTAAAGAAATTAATGACTTACTTTTATGACCGCGATGACGAAACTTGTGGCTCACCAGGGTGTTGTGACTTTGAGTCTTTGACGTCTTAACTTCTTTGTCTTAGTTTAGTACTGTACTGCACTTGAACACTGTAAACGATGGGCTATTACATTACGAGATTTAAGAAAATTATCAACATTGGAATTCACCAAAATACTTTCAAGTATGGATTACTGCAGTCTTTAAAAGTTTCTAAACTTCCATCGTAAAATACGCAAAAAGACGTCACTTGAACTAACAAAGACCTGACTTGGACAAATGTTTCTACAGAAAAGGGTTTGTTGCAAGGTGCGGGTTGGGAAATATTAACCCCCTGTGCAAACTTTCCATACGTATGTGTTCGTGATTGGTTAACGGAGTCTAGAGAGTAAACATGAATGAACCAGAATGGGAAACTTGTCCAGAGCAAGTATTTATGTGAAATCTGGGCGTGACAAGGTAATAACAAAATGTATAAAAGTAACATAGCAAGATAAAATGGAATGTATGATAAAAAATATTTAATGGGAATATAAAATGAGGTGATTTTATAAGGTATCTGATAATAAAACGAGTAATTCTTGGGTCAAACGTAATATGAATACAAGGGTATTACATAAAAGGGATGGTATAGTTGTACTGGATCAAGTAATATACTTAGATAAAAAGGGTGAAGTCGAATAGTTAATTTCACGGCTAGAGAAGAAGAAATCCTATTGGTGGAGGAGGAGCCTATGTGCGTGTTTTTGCGCAGAAGGTCGAAACCTGCTGTGTACAAACGAACGAACGAGAGCGACTACAACAGATAAGCAGAATGACAAAAAATAAATGAAAAGCACTGCTAATGTTAGCATGTTACGCTAACATTGCCGCAGCTCAATATTTCCGTATTTTTTCACGAGACATAGCCTTTGCAACGGCGCCTCCAAAGTTTATCTAGTTATACTGTTTTCTCTTTTCCTCCAATTATTATAAATCCAAGAAGGTAATGTATAGAGAAGAAAAGGCTTGTTTTACCATTATATACCATATCCCCAGTATGTTTTCCCCACCCAAAACCACGAGTTCCCACTGGGGATCCCCATTATCGTAGGATATAGATATATATATTTCTGAAACTATTCATTTGCGACGGGTGAACAAGTGTCATTTTCGAAGAGCTGAATCTTTTCTATAGAAAAAATTAGTTTATTTTCCTAGATTACATTGCCCTGTAATACAGTACAATAATACTGGTCAGGTAGGATATAGTTATATATATATTTCTGAAACTATTCATTTGCGACGGGAACGAGTGTCATTTTCGAAGAGAGTGGAGTTTTTCTATAGAAAAAAGTGAGTTTTTTTCCTAGGTTACATTGCCCTGTAATACAGTACAATAATACTAGTTACCTAACCTGAGGAAGTATCTCCTTGGATCCTACCATGTTTTTAATATTGTTCCCCTTTCGGGACTAAAGGTGCTCCCAATTAATTTTATGGAGAACAAATTGTGGTAAATTAAATTCCTTATCCTTGATTTGGTCATTCAGTGGTTCATTGTGCATGCTGCATAAAATTTTAACCTAAGTTGAACCATTTATTGCATTAATGTTTCTTCAGACTGTAATACCAGGTACCTGTAGTAGATTGGCCAGGGCACCAGCCATAAGTTGAGATAATACCGCTAGAGAGTTATGGGGTCCTTTGACTAGCCAGGCAATAATTCCTTGGATCCTTCTCGCTGGATACGGTTCACTTTCCCTTTGCCTACACATACACCAAATAGTCTGGCCTATTCTGTATAGATTCTCCTCTGTCCTCATACGCCTGACAACACTGAGATTACCTCGCAATTCTTCACCCAAGGGGTTAATTACTGCACTGTAATTGTTCAGTGGGTACTTTCCTCTTGGTAAGGGTAGAAGAGAATCTTTAGCTATTATAAGCAGCTCTTCCAGGAGAATGACACTCCAAAATCAAACCATTGTTCTCTAGTCTTGGGTATTGTTATAGCCTCTGTACCATGGTCTTCCACTGTCTTGGATTAGAGTTCTATCTAATTTCTCTTCTTGTTAAAGTTTTTATATTTTATATGGGAAATATTTATTTTAATGTTTGTTCTTAAAATATTTTATTTGTTCCTACACTTGATACAAACCGTCATTCTTTACTATAGGAGATATTCTAGCGCGAGCTGGAAAATACGGCAGAAAAATCTAAACAAGTTCGTTAATGACCGGACAGGTAATTACCCACCTGTTAGTGGTGGTGGGGGGGGGGACCGCTGGTTGGTAGCTGCTGTTTACCTTCAATCGAATTCTAGCCGTCGCAGTGGTAACACTGCTGCTCCTGCTTTTATTTGACTGGGAAGTGTTCCTGGTGCCTTTATGTCGCCGCTGGAGTAGGATCCTCTTTCCCTATGCCCTGGCTACAGAGGTCATAGGTTTTCTGAAGGCTCCCCCTACCAAGTATGTAGAAGTGGTCATCGCAGTACCTCCTCCTCCTCCTCCTCCTCCTCCTCGTCCTCGCCCTTTTCAGAGGCTATGAGGGAGAGAGGGAAGAGGAAACGGAGAGCTCGCTCTCCTTCGCCCATACGTTCTTGACGGAGACATAGGCGACATAGGAAGAGACATCATCGTTCTCGCTCTTCCTCGCCTTTTATCTCTTCACGAGATGTCTCGCCGCAAGACTATAAGCGCTCTCATCACAAACTTAAGAAGAGCGCTTCCTCCTTACCATAACATAGGGCATCAAGAGCGTACGCGCCAACATGCGCATACGCTCCAACAAGAGCATAGCTCCATCATGCGCCAAGCGCTCACCTGCGCACAAACTACCTGCGCGCCATCAATCTCCTGCGCAATGGAACTCTCCTGCGCAATGGCACTCTCCTGCGTGCCAGTAGTCTCCTATGTGCCAGCGCTCTCCCGCGCGCCAGTGCTCTCCTCCATGCCAGCGCTCTCCCACGGGCCAACATTCTCCTGCACATGCACATACGCGCCCAACATCTCACTCTACTGCGCACCTTCGCTCCAACTTTCTACTGATAGGACTTCTGACAATTCAGCCTTGCTGCCGCCTTCCGCACGCCAACCCTTATCAACGCGCCAGCGCTCTCCGGCGCGCCAGCCTTCTCCCGTGCGCATCCGCAAGGATATGTGCGCACGCTCGTAAATCCTCTCCTAGGGATGCGCGCCAACTTGTCTTAGGCGATGTCCTCTTTCGGGAGAACTTCTCTCTCGTTCGCGAGAGAGAGAGATTATTACGCTTATGCTTTTTTCCCATAGAAGTGGGAGAAAGCTTGTCTTAGGCGATGTCCTCCTTCGGGAGGACTTCTCTCGTTCACAAGAGGGAGATTATTACGTCTACGTTTTTCCCATAGAACTGGAAGAAAACTTGTCTTAGGTGATGTTCTCCTTCGGGAGAACTTCTCTCTCATTCGCGAGAGAGAGATTATTACGCCTATGCTTTTTTCCCATAGAACTGGGAGAAAGCTTGTCTTAGGCGATGTCCTCCTTCGGGAGGACTTCTCTCGTTCACAAGAGGGAGATTATTACGTCTATGTTTTTCCCATAGAACTGGAAGAAAACTTGTCTTAGGTGATGTTCTCCTTCGGGAGAACTTCTCTCTCATTCGCGAGAGAGAGATTATTACGCCTATGCTTTTTTCCCATAGAACTGGGAGAAAGCTTGTCTTAGGCGATGTCCTCCTTCGGGAGGACGTCTCACTTGTTCGTGAGAGAGAAATTATTACGCCTATACTTTTTCCCATAGAGCAGGGAGAAATCTGCCTTAGGCAATATCCTGCTTTGGGAGGACTTCTCCCTCGTTTGTGAGAGACAGGTTATTACGACTATGCTTTTCCCCATAGAGCAGGGAGAAAGCTTGTTTTAGGCGATCTTCTTCGGGAGAACCTTCCTCCCATTCACGAGAGAAAACTTGGAGTTTGCTGATCCACACTCCTCCCCCTTACGCTTTTGGTTCTCCTCCAGGGGCAGAGCGAGAGCCTTGTCTTAATCGACGTTCTCCTTCGGGAGAACAAATCTTCCCTGCAGAGGAGTTATCTTCATCCCTGACGTTCTCCCCCTCGTGCTGTAAGGAGACGTCTTTTTGAACCTACTGGTTCTCCTCACGTTGACCCCTCGGGGTCTCGTGACGATCACCCTTTCGGCGGGCGTGATCGGGAACCTTTGAACTCTCGTCATGTTGATCTTACGGGTTCTCATGGCTTTAGGAGTCCTTCGGGCCTCTGTCGCGCTGGACTTTCGAGTTCACACGACTTGGAACCTTCGAGTTTCAATTACGCCGAGTCGTCGGGCTCTTGTAACAATTAGCAGTGTCCGCGCACGCACGCAATTAGCGCTATGCGCGTGACAGTTATTATCAAGAGTTTTACTCTTATGACAGAGAGTCTTCCGACTCTCGTCAACGGTCTTCGCCATTATCTCCAGACACTCCGACTTCTACTGTTCTTTCCCTTTCGATAAGAAAGATGCGAGGGGTAAGACGTAAGGTTTGTCTGCTACTCGTGTCTCCACTTTACGTGTAATAACACGCGAGGAATTAGCGCAGCCTGAGGATTCCTCGGGAGAGCTGCCGTCGAGGGACTTAGAATCCTCCTATTTAAGGATTCTAAGAACTGTGTAATATCTCGTGCCTCGGCGATTTACATCTGTCTCCTCGACCTCTTGACGCTCCAGCCTTAGACAGGCTATGTTGTCCACCCCAAACCCTACGACCAGAATTGATCTTTTGGCTGTGGCCTTATTGGTAACGTCTCTGACTGGTGTTTGGCAGTCTGGTGTTCGAATCCCGCTCAGTGTTGTTAGTGCCATTAGTGTCTGCAACCTTACCATCCTTGTAAGCTAAGGTTGGGGTGTTTGGGGAGCCTATAGGTCTATCTGCTGAGTCATCAGCAGCCACTGCCTGGCCCTCCCTGGTCCCTGGAATGGAGAAGAGGCTTGGTCATTGACCATATAATATATGATCAGTCTCTAGGGCATTGTCCTAACTGTTAGTGCTCACACCGGGCTAATCCTCGAAGAGACACACTACTCTTCCAGGCTCTTCTCAGTCACAGAAGCCTCGGCAATGGAAGCGACTTCAATGACCCTTCTGGCTTCGAGCCACGAGGACTTGTCAAACCAAGACTCCAGGCAGTCCCTACAGGAAGTCCTAACTGCTGGGGCCAAGACAATGGACTTCTTAACCGCTACAACAGCGACCATGTGGAGCAATTGGGTTCTCAAAAGGAAGGAATCACATAGTTCCCAGACTTCCTTTTGTACCTCTGTGAGGAAAAGCTCCTCTCAGTCTCGGCGATTAAGGGCTATCGTAGACTGAGAAGGAGTTGACCTCTCCGCCTCAGAAGACATCACCTTGGTTGATTCGGGGTTTAGAGTGATCTTGCCCCCCAGTTGAGATTAGACCATCACCGTGAGACGTGTCTTACATTCCCTGAAGGGGCTGCCCTATGAGCCCCTAAGGGCCTCGGGCTACTTTCTGAACCTTAAGACAGTCTTCCTCGTACAGTACCTCTGTCCTCGGCTAAAAGGGTCAGTGAGCTACATGGTCTGTCTTACGTCATCATCCATTCTAAGGAATGGGGCGGGGGGGGGGGAGTATCTCACAACTTTGTACCAGACTTGGTGGCTAGACTCATAATCCTTCATCTACCGATGAGAGATTTCGAGAATTTCAGTTTTCCAGCCTCAATAAGGTAACACAGGATACAGCCCAGTCGTTACTATGCCCAGTCAGGGAGCTAAAGAAATATCTGAAGCGCACCAGACCTATCAGACCACGTCTCCGTTATCTCTTCCTTAGTACCACCAAGGTAAATAAGAGAACCTCTTACAACACCATCCCTTTCTGGCTCAAGAAAGTTATTGCGAGGTCTTTTCACGGAGACCCAGAGGCAGCACAACCCAGAGCCCATCAAGTTAGGGGAGTGGCTGCCTCTCTGGTGTTTAAGAGAAATTTCTGTCTCCCAAGTCTTAAGTGCTGGGGTCTGGAAACGCCAATCTACATTCACCGCTCACTATTTGAGCGACGTGACACATAGGTCTCTAGACTCCCTTTCTATAGGGCCTATTGTGACAGGTCAACGGGTGCTGTAGCTACCTTACGCCCTTTCAGGGGACAGTAACCATTGGCTGAGGATTCTGGGTTACACTAGGTTTTAACCCTGGAAAGGTATGATGGGTCGTTTGCAACCCCTACAGCATTTTCAAAACCTGTTTTTTCCCCATAAATCATCAGCTGTCTCGAATATGGAAGTGATCGACCTGCAAGGGGTGACTAGTCTTCATGCCATTGTCTGCTTTAGGACTGATTTTCGTCTAACTTCCCTCCTTCCCCGTTTTTTTACCCCCCCAGGGGTCGACCTCGACCCTGACATACCTTTATAGGGGTAAGTGATCAAACAGCAAAGTTATTACATAATTATAAATTGTCCAACAGTGTTGATACTTGTTGGGTTCTTTATTGTTGGAAAGTGTGGATGGATGGTGTGTCTACCACTTGCATGACATTGGTTTTGGCTTAGATGCCATATATTGCCATGAGGTCCATTTTCCCTCAAATGCTAATTTCTGAATTTTTCTTATTTTTTGCAAATTTGATTTTTTTCTATTTATTTTGATTTTATCTTCAATAATGGCCAGCAGGCAGTATTCCCTCGGCATGGATGTCATCAACACACTTCTAATGGAGTTAAAAAGAGATGTTGATGATAATATGGAGCTTGCAACCCCATTCTTCATTTCAAGTGGTAGATTGGGCTGTAAGAGTTGTTGCGGTCTGCGGCCATTTTGTTGACATACCCGAAAGGTAAGTTGGCATATCTCAATATATTCTTGTTCTGTATAGAATTCGTGATATTTTGGTATATTTTAATGCATAAATATCATAATTTATAGGAGATACAATGATTTTCATAAGAAATTTACATTGTGAAACTAGGCCGTCAAAAATGACCTTTAGATTTCGCCCCTGTTATAACAGTAAATTACATCTTAGTGCACATTTTATTATGTATTTCTGTTCTAGGATAATATGAGTTTATTCTATAAAAAAATTAGCCTCTTCCTATTTCATTTGGGTACCCAAAAAAATTCATGAAATTTGGACAAATTTTTTTGGCCAAAAAAGGTTACCCTTTTTTTCTCATTTCAGATCTTGACTTCTATGGGTCCAACTCATTTACAGCAATTACACGCTGTTGCTTTGCCATCTAAGAAGGTGTCCCTAGAGGGATTTATGTGTATATGTATACAGTATTTCTATTTTTTGTGAATAATTACGTCAAGTCTTTTTTTTTGTATACTTAAATTTTTAATATATTTCCAGTAAATTGTTATTTTGTAGATGGGTATCATTTATATTTTCAGTAGTTTTTAGCATTCTTTGAAGTATTTTTAGCAAGTCAAACAATACAGATTGATGCATAACTAAATTTTTCCTGAATTTTTTTTCGGAGTCGGGGTCGTGCGCGACCGAGTATACCCTTAAAGGGGTGTCCGAGGAGCGTACCTATCCAGGGTTAAGAAGGACATCCATCTATCTTTGTCGTCTCCTTCTCCCTCCCATCTGGGGGTTCTAGTCTGTATCCAGTTTCAGCTGGACTCGCCAATGGAAATAAGGTATGATACTCATCTGATTCCTCTCACAGGGTATAAGTTATACTTGTGGTCACGAGGTTTCCCCTTTGCAAGGTCGGGGGAATCCTACGTTTGAGGGGTCCGAGTCGAATATTCCATACCCACTTCATCCTGAAACATTTGTTTCCTCGAAGCTACAAACCTTCAGTCGTGCTGAGATTATGGGAATCTACAAAGAAATGAGATTAACGGAAGATTGTTGCTTCAAAAGTGTCTAGTCTGAGGACTGTCATCCCTAAGAATAGGGAACTCCTTGGCCACCCTGGCCTCAAGACTAAGTCTCCTATAGTAAAGATTGAGGGTTTGTATCAAGTGTAGGAACAAATGACAAACTTATAACAGAGTTTGTATTTTTCCTAACATACAAACCCGAATTCTTTACACAAATCTTCCCTCCATCACCGCCCCCTAGGATAGTCCTAGCTAGAATCCGATTGAAGGTAAACAGCAGCTAACGACCGGCGGTCCCCCCACCACTAACAGGTGCGTAATTACCTGCCTGGTCGTTAACGACCTTGTTAAGGTTTTTCTGCCGTATTTTCCAGCTCGCGCTAGAATATCTCCTATAGTAAAGAATTCGGGTTTGTATGTTAGGAAAAATACAAACTCTGTTATAAGTTTGTCATTTTTCTGTGTTCCCATTCCTCATTAGGCTATTTACCCTGTTGGGGCCCATAGGCTTATAGCATCCTGCTTTTCCAACTAGGGTTGTAGCCTAGCTAGTAATAATAGTAATAATAACATTGTTGACTATTTACTTAATTCTAACATTCGTGCCTTCTCCTTCATAAGCCTCAATACTATAAAGAATTTTAGAAGTTTATTCCAGCTTTGACCTAATTGTGAAATGGTATTCCTAATCTGGTATTAGAATTGGTGGAATGTCAGAACTTCAGACTTCTTACAAATGTTTTCCTGTTGAACTGGTTGACTTAATTCTAGTTTTATATTTTATGTATGATATATATATTTAATGTTATTACTGTTCTTGATATATTCTATAATTTTCCCTTTTGAATATTTAGTATATATTCTGTAACTGGAGTACAAACCATGCTATTTATTAGGGGTATTACTTAAGGCGTAGCTGAAATGACGAGCCATTAAAGTTTAGCGAGGGTTAACTACCCACACTGCTAGTTAGCGGGGGGTTGGGGTGGTGGTAGCTTGGTACCGCTCCCACTCCCACACCTGTGATTTAGCCCACTTTACTTTTGACTAGGATGGTGAACAGACGTTGCCGCTCTTCATCCTTTATTGGACTGCCTTTAATCTGTTTTTGCTTTTTCTTTGTTTTAGTGTGTGTTTGTGTGTTGACTTGTGCGAGCATGCGCACCTGCCCTGGACTCATTGGCCGGCCCTGCGGAACTTTTATGTCGGCGGTGGAGACGGACCACCACACCGTTTGTCCCGCCTGCAGAGGTCAACGGTGTGATTTTAACAAGTGTAGTGAGTTTAGGGAGTGGTCTTCCTCCCAGTGGGAAAGGTTTGAGAGACGAAGGAAGATGATGTCTAAACGGGATATTTCTCCGTCTAAGGTTCCTTCGAAGGGGGAAATACCCAAGGCCTCTTCTTCCGTCTCCTGACCCTCCTCTGAAGCTCCTACTCGTTCGGTCTCTTCCGAGAGACCGCCGAGTAGTAGCGTGGACCAATTTAATATCGGCCAACCCTGGTCCTCTAGAGATCGTGTTGCTTCCCCTAGCGAAGCTGCCCCACCTCTCCCCCCCGGGTGAGGCCTTGTCAATGACTTCTGTGTTTCAGGTATTGTCATCCTTGGGGCTCCCGTGTCTGCCCTCCAAGGATTTATTGCTGCAACTCTTACGGCGGGGTGCTAGTGTGCAGCAGTCAACGTCGCCTTCGGAAGTAGATCCTCTGGCTCTGGTCAACGTTGTGGTGTCAGAGATGTAGCCTGTAATGTTGACCGACTCCCCTGCTCCTCCAGACTCTACAGCTGTTACTGCCGACTTAGTTTCCCCCGTTCCTGATCATCCTTCGAGGGGGAAATTTAGTCTGACGTCTCTCTCCTGCGAGTGTTTTTCTCCCTCGGGGGAGTTCACTCATAGAGACTCCTCTTCGCAGGACTGCTGCGGCATACTGTCAGCTTGCTGATCCAATGGCCCGTAGTGGGCGTCTTAGTCGAAAAGCTCGCTCTCCACTTCGCCTGAGAGGTCTCCCTTTACCATCGGTGAAAAGGCGCCTCTTCGGGTCTTTTGCTTCGTCATCGCAGCCTTCACCTACATAGGAGCCTCCGCTGCAGTCATCTTCTGAGTCTCGACCTTCGACCGTGCCTGGACCTACTACTAGTCCTCCGACTTCGGTCCTGGACCTCTCTGCAGATCGTTCGCGATCTCCATCGGTAGATGCTCGCCCTTCCAAAGCGCATATTCCGGATCCTGATCAACCATCCAACAGACCTGCCGACCTTCCATCACCGTTCCTGTTCCTGGTAAAGCCTCTTGAGGCCCTACCGAAGTGCGCAGCTGCGTGCCATCGCCCTTTAGCTCGCCAACTTCCTGCAGTGCACCAGCGCTCGCCAGCAACCTGACAGCACCAGCCTGCTCATCAGCGCTCAACAACGCTTTGGCGCGCCCCTTCACCTGCTCGCCCTCATAGATGGCAGCTGCAATATGCACCTACGCGCCAGCGCTCTCCTACGCCAACACACACTCGCAGGTCAGCACTCGCCTGCGCGTCATCGATCTCCTGCGTGCCATCACTCCCCTGCGCTCCAGCGCTCTCTTACGCGCCATCACTCCCCTGCGCGCTCTTACGCGCCATCGTTCCCCTGCATGCCAGCGCTCTCTTACGCGCCATCACTCCCTTACGCGCATGCTTCATCATTCGCCCATGCGCGCCAACACTCACCAGCGCGTCGGCTCTCGCCCGAGCGCTTGCTCTCGCCCGAGCGCCCGCTCTCGCCCGCGCGCCCGCTCTTGCCCGCGCGCCCGCTCTCGCCCGCGCGCCCGCTCTCGCCCCCGCGCGCCCGCTCTCGCCCCCGCGCGCCCGCTCTCGCCCCCGCGCGCCCGCTCTCGCCCCCGCGCGCCCGCTCTCGCCCCCGCGCGCCCGCTCTCGCCCCCGCGCGCCCGCTCTCGCCCCCGCGCGCCCGCTCTCGCCCCCGCGCGCCCGCTCTCGCCCCCGCGCGCCCGCTCTCGCCCCCGCGCGCCCGCTCTCGCCCCCGCGCGCCCGCTCTCGCCCCCGCGCGCCCGCTCTCGCCCCCGCGCGCCCGCTCTCGCCCCCGCGCGCCCGCTCTCGCCCCCGCGCGCCCGCTCTCGCCCCCGCGCGCCCGCTCTCGCCCCCGCGCGCCCGCTCTCGCCCCCGCGCGCCCGCTCTCGCCCCCGCGCGCCCGCTCTCGCCCCCGCGCGCCCGCTCTCGCCCCCGCGCGCCCGCTCTCGCCCCCGCGCGCCCGCTCTCGCCCCCGCGCGCCCGCTCTCGCCCCCGCGCGCCCGCTCTCGCCCCCGCGCGCCCGCTCTCGCCCCCGCGCGCCCGCTCGCGCCCCCGCGCGCCCGCTCGCGCCCCCGCGCGCCCGCTCGCGCCCCCGCGCGCCCGCTCGCGCCCCCGCGCCCCCGCGCGCCCGCTCGCGCGCCCGCTCGCGCCCCCGCGCGCCCGCTCGCGCCCCCGCGCGCCCGCTCGCGCCCCCGCGCGCCCGCTCGCGCCCCCGCTCGCGCCCCCGCTCGCGCGCCCGCTCGCGCCCCCGCTCGCGCGCCCGCTCGCGCCCCCGCGCGCCCGCTCGCGCCCCCGCGCGCCCGCTCTCGCCCCCGCGCGCCCGCTCTCGCCCCCGCGCGCCCGCTCTCGCCCCCGCGCGCCCGCTCTCGCCCCCGCGCGCCCGCTCTCGCCCCCGCGCGCCCGCTCTCGCCCCCGCGCGCCCGCTCTCGCCCCCGCGCGCCCGCTCTCGCCCCCGCGCGCCCGCTCTCGCCCCCGCGCGCCCGCTCTCGCCCCCGCGCGCCCGCTCTCGCCCCCGCGCGCCCGCTCTCGCCCCCGCGCGCCCGCTCTCGCCCCCGCGCGCCCGCTCTCGCCCCCGCGCGCCCGCTCTCGCCCCCGCGCGCCCGCTCTCGCCCCCGCGCGCCCGCTCTCGCCCCCGCGCGCCCGCTCTCGCCCCCGCGCGCCCGCTCTCGCCCCCGCGCGCCCGCTCTCGCCCCCGCGCGCCCGCTCTCGCCCCCGCGCGCCCGCTCTCGCCCCCGCGCGCCCGCTCTCGCCCCCGCGCGCCCGCTCGCGCCCCCGCGCGCCCCGCTCGCGCCCCCGCGCGCCCGCTCGCGCCCCCCGCGCGCCCGCTCGCGCCCCCGCGCCCCCGCGCGCCCGCTCGCGCGCCCGCTCGCGCCCCCGCGCGCCCGCTCGCGCCCCCGCGCGCCCGCTCGCGCCCCCCGCGCGCCCGCTCGCGCCCCCGCTCGCGCCCCCGCTCGCGCGCCCGCTCGCGCCCCGCTCGCGCGCCCCCGCTCGCGCCCCCGCGCGCCCGCTCGCGCCCCCGCGCGCCCGCTCGCGCCCCCGCGCGCCCGCTCTCGCCCCCGCGCGCCCGCGCGCGCCCGCGCGCGCCCCGCGCTCGCCCGCGCCCGCGCTCGCCCGCGCTCGCCCGCGCCCGCGCTCGCCCGCGCTCGCCCGCGCTCGCCCGCGCTCGCCCGCGCCCGCGCTCGCCCGCGCTCGCCCGCGCGCGCCCGCGCTCGCCCGCGCTCGCCCGCGCGCGCCCGCGCGCGCCCGCTCTCGCCCGCGCTCGCCCCCCGCGCGCCCGCTCTCGCCCCCGCGCGCCCGCTCTCGCCCCCGCGCGCCCGCTCTCGCCCCGCGCACCAACTCTCACCCCCGCATCAGCTCTCACCCGTGTGCGTGCCCCAGCAATCCCCCACGTGCTAGCGTGCACCAATGCAAGTAAAGGAACTGCACTCGGTCAGGTCACCATCGCCTCGCTCCCCTCCCCTCAAATGCCTTTCAGCACGCCCATCGGGGAAAGGGGAACAGGCTTCTGCAGAGGTGTTCAGGATTTCCCAACTGTCTTCTTCTAAGGCAGACCCACCTTTAAAGGAAACTCCTTGCAGGGAACCTTAGGTCCCTTTCTCTTCGGGGGATCTGTCTGACAGTGTATCGGTCAGTCAGCAGCCATGGTTCAGTGCCTTAGTCAGAGCTGTAGCACAGGCTTTCAGTCCTTCCCTGTCTGGCCGCTCATCGGAGCAGCAGCCTATAGCTCCAGACTCTCGACACAGAACTATGGGTTCTTCCACCCCCCTGAAGAGGAAAAGAGGAATCTCTGACGTGGTCATTTCCTCGAGGGTAAAACTGACTCTGATCAGGCTATCAAGGCTATTCCCCCCTGTATCTTCCCCGGGATACTCTCCCACCTCACCTTTGTCAAGGGAGTCGCGTGGGGAAAGGACCTCCTCCATTCCACTGTCGTAGGACGCCTCCCCTCATGCAGAGAGTTCCCTATCAGAGATCAGGAAGGACACGACATCCAGGCCTTCGATGTTGGAGTCCTACCTCCTTCCTCGGAAGGAACCTAAAAACTCCAAGACTTTGCCAAAGTCCTCCACGAGGACTACCAAGACGGAGACAGCCACCACTCGAGGGATGTCTGCAACCCACCCATGGGAAGAGCTCTTGGGGTTGGAAGATGGAGACTTCACTGCAAGTCCGACGTCGGAAGGAGAGCTAAAAGAGTCTGAACATGCATTCTGGCAGGTCCTGACTGTAAGGGTTCTCAACGTGTTCACCAACCCAGAGATCCCTCCACAGGCAGGCCTGACACCCAGAAACCCTCAAAGACCCTTGGTCTCAAGGGTTGAAGGGTGCCAGGGCAAACATCGCCCTACAGCTCTACGGGTATGCCTCCTCCCAACGTTTCGGCTCTACCAACAAGCTCCTCCCACCTCCTCGTGTCCAACAGAGGAGGTACTTCGAGTTCGAGATCGTGGAGGAGCCTAGTCCAACTCTTCCTCTCCATCATTCTTTGGAAGAGCTCACTAAGGGAGTCTCTCCAGCTGGAAGGTCTCATTCTTGGCAGCTGAGATCCTTAATCAGGAAAAGGTCACAAAGTATGCTATGCAGGCTACTTCGTGGCCTGATATCTGGTTAGGGACCTTGGGAATCCTGGTGCAAACCGAGGATTTCTCCAAGAAACGTACCAGGAAGGCAATGAAGACTTTCCTTCTCTCAGGCACTTGCACAATTGAGTTTCTCGCCCACCAAGTTTCGAACTCGTGGGCAAATACCACCTTGAAACATTGAGACGCAGTATCTGAGAGATTCCACCAACAAGTCCCCAACGTCGAGATTGCTAGGTTCAGACATTCCTCTCTAGAGGGAGCCCACCTGTTTGAGTCTAAGGACGTGGAACATGCTGCTGAGAGATGGAGGAAGTCCCATCAGGACTCCCTCCTCCATAGGGCTTTGACATCCAAGCCCTATAAACCACCAGTTCCCTAGCAGCCCTGTCCAACCAAGACCACGACGACCAAATCAGCAGCGAAGACAATGGTGTCTAAGAAGCCCTTTCCTGCCAAGGACAGGAAAGACACTAAGTCCTCCAGGGGAGGGAAGAATCCTAGTGGGAGTAGCAGAGGCTGCAAACGCTAGGATAGGCACTCCCCCTGCTTGTCTACCAGTGGGGGGTATGCCTACAAAGTTGCTCGGACAGGTGGAAGCAACTCGGGGCTGAACCCTGGACAATCTCAGTGATTTGTCTAGGGTATCGCGTCCCGTTCATAACATCTCTCCCTCCCCTGACCACAAATCCTGTGTCGATTGACTCCTTTGCCATGGGATCAGTAAAGGGGCCGGCCCTTTGGGCAGAAGTCCAAACCCTGTTGAAGAAGAGCGCTCTCCAGGAGGTCCTCGACGGGTCCCCAGGCTTCTTCAGTCGACTCTTTCTTGTAAGAAAGGTGTCTGGAGGCTTGAGACCAGTCATCGACCTCTCGGCCCTGAACAAGTTTGTCAAGCAAACTCTGTTCAGCATGGAGACGGCAGACACGGTCAGACTAGAGGTAAGACCACAGGACTTCATGTGTACACTGGACCTAAAGGACACGTACTTCCAGATCCCATTCCATCCATCTTCAAGGAAGTACTTAAGATACAGCCTAGACAACAGGAAATACCAGTTCAATGTGCTTTGCTTCGGTCTTTCCACAGTGCCTCAAGTTTTCACCTGAGTGTTTGCCCTAGTGTCATCGTGGGCACACAGGATTGGCATCTGTCTCTTACACTATCTGGATGACTGGCTAATCCTAGCAGAATCGGTGTCAATCCTTCTTCAATACCGAGACAAACTTCTGAGACTGCCAAGATCTGGGGAACATGGTAAATCTCTAAGTCATCCCGGCTTCCTACACAGAGAATGGTATACCAAGGCATGATAATAGACACCAATCTCCACAAAGCCTTCCCATCAGACGACAGAATAGCAAGGCTGAGGAAGGTCGCAAGACCCTTCCTCAGATGAGAAGAACTTTCAGCCCGACTTGGTTGTCTCCTCGGTCGCCTTTCATCACTGGCCCGTCTAGTTCCCAATGATCGCCCCAGGATTAGATACCTCCAGTGGCGATTCAAGTCCCGGTGGAATCGGAGTCTCGATTCCCCGTACATCCGGATGGCGGAACTGACGGACCTGGAGTGGTGGGTGGCAGACGAGAATCTACGAAAGGGAGTAGATCTTTTCGTCCTCCCCCCAGATTTGATGCATTTCTCAGACGCTTCAAAAAAAAAAAAAGGGGTGGGGGGCCCAAGTGCTGCACCACATGACCTCAGGCCTCTGGTCAGAGTCAGAAGAGTACCTCCACATAAATCTCCTAGAGATGAAGGCTGTCTTTCTGGCCCTTCAACAGTTCCTTGCAGGCCACTCAGTGGTGGTGATGAGCGACATCAACAAGAAAGGAGGTAATTTTTCGCTTCATTCCGGGCAAAAGGAATGTGCTCGCCGACAACTTGAGCAGAGCATCTCAAATAGTGAGTACTGAGCGGTCTTTGGATCATCTAGTAGCCAACAAAGTCCTGACTTGAGGTTCTCCGACAGTGGACCTCTTCGCAACAGCCCTGAACTTCGGGCTCCCGTTGTATTGTTCCCCAGTCCCAGACCCCAAGGCGCTCTGGCAAGATGCATTCCAACAACGGTGGGACAACATCGACGTTTACGCCTTTCCCCCGTTCTGTCTGATGAGGAGGGTACTCAACAAGACCAGAACATCGGTCAACCTTTCAATGACCCTCATAGCTCCACTATGTCATCACGCAGAAAGGTTTCCGGACCTTCTGCAACTCCTAACGGAGCCACCAAGAGAACTCCTTCCACGACACGATCGACTCAAACAACCACATGCCAATATATTCCGCAAAGCCGTAGCTTTGCTATGACTTCATGCCTGGAGACTATCCAGCATCTCCTCTCTGAGAGAGGATTTTTGCAACAAGTTGCGATCAGGATGTGTGGACTCCTGCGAAAGTCATCAGCAGCAGTCTTCCAGGCAAAATGGAAAGTCTTCTGTGGTTGGTGTCGGGAAGGGGTATCTCTCCTCTCGATGCCACTATTCCAGCAATAGCAGAATTCCTCTTGTATTTGGGTGAGGAAATACGCCTTTCAGTCTCGGCGTTTAAAGGCTATCGCTCAGCCCTAAGCTTAGCCTTAGACTCGATGGAATTAATATTTCCTCATCGCTAGAACTTTCCCTGAGTTTGTAGCCAAGACTCGGAATCCGGGAATGGCGAATCCCCGATTCAACTCCTTCTGGATTTCAAGCCTCCGCCCTGTAACTGATGACGCTGATCATCTCTTACTCTGCTCAGTGAGGAGTTTGATTCTGTACCTCGGTAGAACAGCCGCAGCCCGGCCCCGTGTGTCTGCACTTTTTGTCAGCACAGGGAGGAACAAGAGGAGGGTCATTAAAAAATACCATCTCTGCCTGGATTCTCAAGGTCATAGACCATGTCTTGAACACGGACCCTTCTCCTTCACGTCGCCCCCAGAGCCCACAATGTCAATGGCGTAGCTATGTCCCTGGCCTTAAAAAGAAACATCTCGGTGACACAGGTTCTGCAGGCTTGGGTGTGGAAACGTCAAAATACGTTCACAGCCCATTACCTGCAAGACGTGACCCACCCACAGGAGTCTCAATACGTTCTTTATCGGCTCTGTGGTGGCTGCATAACAGCTGGTATAATACCTCAAGCTCCTTATTGGACAAGTAGCAGAAGGTTGAGGGCACTGTTAACCGGTTTTAGTCTGCATGAATGAAAAGGTTTGACTTTGACTGGCTCTTATTCTTTTCTTCATCCTCCCATCTCTTGGGGTAAGCAGCATCCTGGGTTCTCTGCATAAGCTGACCTCAAACCACTGCAGGTAAACCGTTCTCCCTTGTGTTCCTAGTATTATGCTAATATTACTGTTGCGTCTCCATACCCTGGTAAGGTGGTATTGGGAAAGTCCTGATTACAACAGTTTTCCTACAAAGACTGAATAACTTTTTCATGGACAGTCACACTTCTAAACATCTCGCCACACAGCTCTACGCAAGGTTTAGCGAGATGCATGGACTCCTTGTTTTTGGTACAAACCTATTCAAAATAAAAGAGTCCCCAGGTAAAGCCAAAAGCCAGTTTTGCTGGGACGTCTACCCTAAAAAATAGCGTAGGTTTGTATTCCCGTTACGGAACAAATGACAAATTTGGAGATAATTTGTATTTTTTCTAATAATACAAACCTTTAGCTATTTATACAAACTTACCTGCCAGCCCTATCCCATTGAAGTCCCTCCTCAAAGCAAAGTGAGCTAAATCACCAATTTGTGAGCGGAAGCCTTAGTAAGCTACCCCCCCCACCTCCACTAACTAGCGGAGTGGGTAGTTAATCCTCACTCAAGTTTAATGGCTTGTCTTTTCAGCTTTGCTAAAAGTAATAACCCCTAATAAATAGCTAAAGGTTTGTATCATTAGGAAAAATACAAATTATCTCGGAGTTTGTCTTAAGTAAAATTTGGAAATCAGATCTTTGAAATTACATATAAAAATTATGATTATTATGATTATTATGATTATTATAATTAACGGAATATTTTTGGGTGAGATAGCCATGTCGTCCTGATGGAAGGTTCCTTCAGTAGCTTCCTAGGGTATATTTGACTACAGTGGATATTCCCAGAGAATTAAACTAAAGGTCTCCAGAATTCTAACTTCTGGCGCGAATATCTTTAAAGTTGCCTTTTAGGATATCGCAATATAACAGGGGACATATTCTTGACAAGTCACATAGCTATCTGAACCCCACATAGTGTTTACTCTTCGAGGGGAATAAGTGGCAAGATATGGGAGGAGCCGTTACAAAGTTCTCCTCCTCCGTTACTGTTATGGGCACTCGGATGACGTCATACCCGTCGCCATCTTGGATGACGTAGCATCCGCCCGCCATTTCATTCCTTTTAGCGCTCGGTCAATACCTCCAGATGCAGTAAGATAGGGAGGGAGCCTGCTAAGGCCTTTCCAAGAAAGGAGGGCGGGGGCGGGTCCATCAGGACGACATGGATATCTCACTCAAAAATAGATTTTTGAGCAATTTTTTGGGCTCAGGCCATGTCGTCCTGATGGAAGTTTACCAGAGCATTAATGTATCGTGGATTTCCCAGTTGTGCCTTCGACTTCCAGGCAATATTTCCTTGGTCTTTAGGACCTAAGAGGCCTACGACAACACTGTTATAGTCGTTTCCGCTTAACATATATAATGTTGGTGCTTCCTGCCCCCTACAGGGAAGAGTCGAACCAGACTCGGGAAAAGTCTCGAAGTTGCATGTTACACTGAACTGTCCCAGCTGTCTAAGGAGACATGCAGGCCTCATTGCATGTCTGTAGCCCAAGTTTGTATCAAGTGGTAGAACAAGTTGCATTTCAATGGAAAGGTTTGTGTAAGCATGGGAACAAAAGTATCATTATTGTTCAATCCATCATGCAGAAGAAGAGTTGAAAAAATACTCTCACAGTTTCTTTATTAAAAATGTTTTAGGGTGAAAGAAGACGCATAAAACCATTTTAACATTTATTTAAATAAATAAATGAGGATGAGCATACATGTGAAGATATAAAATTTGAGCATACATGTAAATAGTATAAAATTGTAATTGAGTGTCAGTTACATAACATAGGCACATTGACATAAACAGAATTATTTGTAGTACCTGAAAAGGAAAACTTGCCACACTTCAATATCCGTATGGAATTGTAATGTCTTTCTGAGAATGTCAATACTGTATAGACTCGTGTACAGGACACGCGGCACTAGTGTTCAGTCTATGTTATATCACCTTGGTATATTAGAACAGTCCATATTGCCATTACTATGACGACCACTATTTAGTTGCGCACTAGGGCCAACATGTACACCCTTTAGAATTTTAGTCCCATAAAAATTCACTGTTCCTCACAGCACTAAGCGGCAGGTTTTAGAACACTACCTGCCGCCACCACATATCTTTTAACTTCTTGCACTTGCTTCGCATAGTGCTTAAAGAACACCCTGGATGACTTCCATCCTGTAAAAGAGCGAAGACTTTCATAGTCCATTAGTTGGAAGAAGTTCAGGGAAGAGGCGACCCTCCTAGGATCATGACCTGCGGGTGTACTGTCAGGATCCGCTCTGCAAATGAAGTAGGTGATCTTCGCCCGTAGTTGTTTAAGTGACAAGTTTGACCCCGATGTTTCTCCTTTAAAAGAGTTGTCCTCCTCCGAAGTCTGAAGTTCTGCGAAGATAGACCTCTAGACTCTCCACTGGACACAGAGAGGCATCTTCCTTCAGAGGGCAGATTCTCCAGGGACCCCATCTCTTTGTGGGTAACTCGTTCTTAGTCAGAAACGTTGGGTCAGGAAAGAGGGTGAGCTCGCCCGTGTCAGAGAAGCGGATGTGGTTGTCTTTCACTAACTCTAGCCCTTGAGGCTAAAGCAAACAAGAAAATAACTTTCTGGGTCAAATCTTTCTGAGGGCAAGTTTCATTGTCCAAGCTTGAGGCAAAATGTAGCATTTTGTCGAGAGACCATGAAATAGGTCTCGGAGGGGCCGCTGGTCTAAGTCTAGCGCAGGCCTTCGGGACCTTACTAAAGATTTGGTTAGACAAGTCTATTTGGAAGGCATAAAGCAAGGGTCTTGTCAGGGCAGATTTACACGTAGTGATAGTGTTGGCAGCTAAACCTTGTTCATGAAGGTGGATAAAGAAGGAGAGGCAGAAATCCATCGTGATTTCCTTCGGATTCTTTGTCTTGACAAATGTTACTCATTTCTTCCAAGATGACTTGTATTGCCTTCTAGTAGATTTTGACTTATATTCCTCCAAGAAGTCTAGGCTATTCTTTGAGATTCCAAACCTTTTTTTACGGCAAGGGAGAGAAAATCATGAGATGAAGGGCTCTGGTTTTCTGTGATGAATCGAAGACAGTCGACTTCTGAACGTGTCGAGACAGAACTGGGTCCGGCAGTGAAATCAGCTTCGGTTGTAATTCCAGAATCGGGGGAACCAGTTGCTCCTGGTCCACTTGGGAGCCACTAGGGCTGCCATTCCTTGAAAGGATCTTATCTTGGTGAGGACCTTGAGCAAAAGGTTGGGTGGTGGGAACAGGTAAATCTTGGTCCATCTGTTCCAGTCCAGGGACATGGTGTCCACTGCTTCGGCACGAGGGTCCTCATACGGGGCCACGTATCGAGGAAGTTTCTTGTTGTCGCTCGTTGCGAAGAGGTCGATCTGCAGTTCTGGGACTTGACATAAGATTAAGGAGAATGATTCTGCGTCTAGGGACCATTCCGACTCCATCGGGGCTGTCCTGGATAGAGCGTCCGCCGTCACATTGCGGAATCCTTGGAGGTGAACTGCTGATAAGTGCCATCTCCTCTTCTCTGCTAGGCGAAGGATGGCTAATATCACATTGTTGAGTTGAGGCGATCGCGAGCCTTGACGATTTAGACATCTGACCACCACATCGCTGTCCAACGTCAGTCGCACGTGGATTGAGGGGCGAGGAGATAATCTCTTCAGTGGGAGGAAGACTGCTATGGCCTCCAAGATGTTGATGTGAAACGTCTTGAACAGGGAGGACCAAGTTCCTTGAGTCTTGCATTGATGGGAGTGACCCCCCATCCTTCCAGCGATGCGTCCGTGCGGATGGTAACTGAGGGTGGAGGCAGTTGTCGAGGTATTGACCTCTTGAACTTGCTGGCCTCCAACCATGGCTTGAGGAGTGATCGAAGCTGAGACGTGAGTGGTCTCTTGATATCTCTTTGAGCGTTTGATGCGTATCTTCTCCAGACTCGTGATGCGTCTTTTAGCTGCGCTTTCAGCACTGGGTCTGTCACCGAAGCAAACTGGAGGGAGCCGAGCACACGCTCCTGTTGACGTCGTGAAATCCATTTGGATTTGGTCTTGACAGACCTCGCTATTTCTCTCCTCTTCTTTAATGGAATGGAGAGACGATGTGACTGTAGATCCCAATGTATACCTAGCCATTGGAACTTTTGAGCTGGAGATAGTCGAGACTTTTTGACGTTGATCTTAAATCCTAGATGTTCCAGGAATTGGATCACTTTCTTGGATGCTTGCAGGCATTCCGTTTCCGATGCTGCCCACACCAGCTAATCGTCCAGGTAGGCCATTACCTGAACACCTTGTAGGCGTAGTTGCTGAACGATAGTCTCTGCAAGCTTCGTGAAGACCCTTGGGGCTATGTTGAGCCCGAAGGCATGGCTCCGAAAGTGTACTTTCTTTTCTGAAGCCTGAATCCTAGGTAGGATGAGATCTGGCGATTCATCGGAATGTGCCAGTAGGCGTCTGCCATGTCTATTGAGACTGTGTATGCCTTTCTGGGCAATAGGGCCCTTATATGCTGAAGGGTTAGCATCTTGAACTTGTTGTTCTTGATGAACTTGTTGAGAGGAGACAAGTCCAGAATGACTCTTGAGTTCGTCTGAGTCTTTCTTGGGAACACAGAATAGCCTTCCCTGAAACTTGATGGACTTTGCTCTCTTGATTACTTTTTTGTTCAAGAGTTCTCGGACATATTCTTCCAGAACATTGGGTGGAGTGCTGAAAGAATTGTGGAAAAGCTGGAGGTGATTGCTTCCAGCTCCAGCCTAGTCCATTCTTGACGATGCTGTGGGTCCAGGGATCGAAGGTCCAATGATCCTGGAAGAGACGGAGTCTTCCTCCTACCAGAAGCAACTCATTGCTTCTTGTTTCCGGAGGGCTTGCCTCCTCGACCACTTGCCCCCTTCCTCCTCTCCCTCTGGAGAGACGTCTAGAGGAGTCTCTTCCTGAGCTTCTGCCCCTGGCATGAAAGGTAGTAGACTGCCTCTCGTAAGCCGGGGTGAAGGCTGGTGACTGAGTCGCCACTTGCTGGGGAACCAGCTGGAAGGTGGGTTGGGCTTGTGCCACTAGCTGTGGTGTTGCGGTCACGTGAAGTTGTCGTTTTGGTGGGCGAGGTGGTAGCCTCGGTCTCTTGGATGTCTTCTTAGTCTGGGGGACCCTCATCCGGAGAAGATTTCCTCTTTGCCGACATGTCCCACTTCTGGAGAAGGTTCCTAATCTCCATGGCGGCCTTGTCGACAATCTCCTTGACCAAGTCGGAGGCGAAGTGATCTTTTCCCCATATGTTGGAAGAAATCAATTTCCAAGGTTCGTGTTTGACAGTCGCAGATGCGAACACGAACTCCCTGCACGCCTGTCGTGCTCTGACGAAGCTCTAGAAGTCCTTCGTCAGAGTTGCCAAATGAGTCTTGGCAAGGACCATGAACATGTCCGGGGGTCCTCTGTTCTCCGGCCATTGTCTCGAGAGAGAGAGAGAGAGAGAGAGAGAGAGAGAGAGAGAGAGAGAGAGAGAGAGAGAGAGAGAGAGCAGCCAGTTTCTCTTTCATATCCTGTTCCTTTCGCAGTAGGAAATCGGATAGCTTGGGGAGGTTTTCGTTGAACTGTTGTCCAGCGATGTCGGCTTCCAACTTCCCAGCCGAGAAAGTCAACTGGATATCCTTCCAGTCTTTGTCGTCAGGTGGCAGAGCTAATGAGAGGGGCCTACACTCCTCGAGGGTAGGACAAGGTTTCCCCGCTTCCACTGCCTTCAGTACTGCCTTGAAGGATTTTTCCGCGAAGGGAAAAACCATGGTGTTGGGAGCAAGAAAAGAAAGGTGCTTCTTGCTTAGGGCTGGCACCTTGGAATTGGTGTAGCCCCTTTCCTTCAGGCAGCCGGCGAACAGCGCCTGAGCCTTGGAGTGGTCGAAGACGATGATCTCCTTAGGCTCCGTTTCCTCCTTGGAAGCGGGTTCCGTCTTGAGACGAACAAAGCAGGCAGGGTACGAATCGAAGTTCGGCCAGAATTCCACATCTTCAATGGGGATGGCACCTAGCTTGTCCGACATGATCTTCCCATTGGTGATAGGCATGTACTCGGCATGCTTCCAAGGGTTGATCTCTGAGCAGGAGGGAAGATCCTTGATGTTGAGCCTCTTGAGACCCTCGTTAAAGCGACAGGCGTAGAATCTCCTTCTTAAACTCCGCGTCCCTCTGCTTGATCTTCTCATCAAAGATCGCCATCATGGTCTGAATCGCAGCCATGGTCTCGTCCGACTTCATAGGCAGGGGAGTGGACGAGGTAGAAGGTACCGGTTCCGGGGTAGGAGTCGACGTCACAGAACGGGACGGCACATCCTCTTCTTCCGACTCTGGAGCCACAGTAGACTCCTCTTCTTGGCCATCAGCCAAAAGGTCCTTCTCGGTGCCTTCCGACACCTCCGATATCCTATCATCTTCGATGTGGATGTTTTTCTTTGCATCCGAGACATCCGAGTCGATCGTCAGCTGGATGCATGGGATCTCGGGATGAGGTTGAGGGATTACGGCATCCGCAGATGCCCTAGGGAACAGCAAGGCCCTCATGCGCTCGCTGGGAAGATAAGGCCCCGTGGCATTCTTCTGGAAACCACGCACCCACTTGCGTAGTTTCTCCCGAGCGTTATCTCTCGACTCCGTAGACTGGGGAGTCTTAAATCCCTCACGTAATAGGTCCTTGCTCGTGGTGCATGCCTGTGGGTCCCAATCCTTGAGAGAACCCTTCGTAACGGAGCAGCGGGAGTGCGTACGGCACCCCAGATGCCCGTAGTAGTCCCTGCGACGCACATTGCAAAAGGCGCTCTCGCACTGGACGTACTCCTCCTGTAAAGAAAAGAGAAGAATATAAGTACGATGAAGTCTATCACAGTAGACTTAAAATCATATTAATTATACAATTGAATCCTTTCTTATTGTAAGCTTAGGATAGGTAAGCTGGAAAAGAATTAGGAAAGACACATACTTGTGAATCCTGCCCAGCCAATTGCTGTGACCCTTCTCATTATTAATCCTAGGACGTCATGTAGGAGGTCCGATGGAAGATATTGATCCAAGAGACAGGATAGTGTAAGCAACACATACTTCCAGGAAGTTAATAGTGAGAATTGGAGGGGCTGGTAAACAATCAGCATAGTGAAGAGGGGGAAGTCAGTCCCCCAATCCAGGTAGGTCTCAACAAGGGACTGCACTTGGATGCACAGAGTATGTTGGAAAAATATCTATTGTATAAGTGTACACTGTACTATAGTTTTCTGTCTGAAGTATATCTTAATACTATAGATGTACAAGCTATTGTATATTCTCATACAATAGACATAGCCGACATGTCGCCGGCAAGGCTAGTACTTAGGATAGTTCATCTGGCACAGTCATCAATATAGTTAGGTTAGCAGCTCGCCGGCATGTCGCCGGAAGAAGGCACACCGCCCCAGTCATCCTTTTATGTGGCTGGGTAGTGGAGAAGCCTTCTGCAATGTCGGCGGTCAGCCGAATTGCCGGCGACCCTTGATCTGTCGGCGGCACGACGGCAGTCGGCGGGCCACCGGCTGAAGGCACACCAGCTCAGTCATCATACAATGTGACTGAGTAGTGTCCTATGCATATACTGTGAGCTAATGGCTGGCAAACCACCAACCTTACCCGACTTCTGCCGGTAAGGTTGGCGGCCGGCAGTCAACGAAGTGATAGTACCAGTCCATAGAGAGAGAGAAAGCAATGAGTGAGGGAAGATGAAGGGGTGGCGGCACGTCACCCCAACTCTGCCTTCCTCTAGAAGAAGTGTTCAAATGGAAGGGGAGAGCACGGTAGTGATCAAGCTTCTAATCATTCGCAGCCATGCCGTTGACAGTCTGATGGGGGGCAGTGAATGGCAGTCCAAGGGAGGACCGAAGAACACTCTAAGGTACAGAAGGCCTCTGCCGGCAGTTAGGCTAGCCGAAACAGCAATCCCATAGCAACATATGGTAGAGGGAAACTGAACGATTATACCAAACAGGCAGAGGATCTAGCTAGTCCTACGACCCGCCGGCACTCGGTGGGACTGTAGAACAGCAGACGGATGTGATGGTTACGCCATCACCAAAGGACAGATAGGGGTAAGGGCAAGGGCCCTGTGAGGGGAGGGAGAGAAGCCGGTGTGAGCCGGTCCCCATTAGGCAACAAGGGAAGTCTGTTTTAGTACCAATGTTATCCCAGGTGTAGGAAGAGTACATTCTCCAACCTAGGGTAGGTTAGTGTAGTGAAGGGATGTTATAGACAAACCATCCCAAACTATAAGGAAACAGAATACCCATTATGTCTAAGCTAGGCCAAAGGATGCTCATATCCTTCAGTTCCAAAACTCCAAACACAGGACTAGTCGCTAGACTACAGGGCGAATGGGGTCTCAGACCCCTTCAAGTGCAGTCTAGGGGGGCAAGGCCCCCTATGCCTACCAGCTAGGTCCAGTAGGAGAATACATTCATTCTAAGGGGGGAAGCTGGAGGCACACGACACGTTCTGACCCAAACTCAAACTCATCAGCAATGGTTTGGAAGGGGGACAGAAAACCCTAGCCTAACCTTACCAGAATGACAATTTGCGGCAGGGATGGCTAGGGTTGTAACCTTGAGTTACCCGCAAAGAGAGGAAGAGATTACCTTATACATAAAGGTAACCGGGGATATTGTGTGAAAGTATACAAATGCAACTAGGCTACTAGCCTAGTGGCATAGAGATCGACTACCAGATTCATCGAAACTCTATAGTATACGATCAAGGAAGAGGAAATCATATGCAATCTATATCTTATATGTATAATTGCCTAAAATCTTTATTAATGTTAATAAACACTTGGAACCCATATTATATCATGCATGAAAGTAACCTAAGGCATCTATGCTAGGGGGCCTAGGAGAGATAACGGCTACACTTACGCCGAAACTAATGGATACTAACGGCATAATATAACTAATTCCTAGCAATGAAGAATAAATAGCTAATTCGAGAGAAGCTATAAGACCGGGACAGTCGTTCTGGCTAACTAAATAAAGCCTGCGTTGCAAACGATAGCGCCGAGGCGCCTTCGGTCTAGGCAAGCGCTCTGCCACGAAAGCAAATCCCTATTTATTTCGAGAAAACGTTACTTTACGGCTAGAGCTGCATTTATACGATAAAGGAGGTGAATACTCAACTTTCCAGAGGGAGAAGAAGCTGAAGATTGCTACATGATAACCGATATAGCGAAAGAACTGGGAAAAAACACTTGGTCAGGACGCTACAGCAAAAAGGAATGAAATGGCGGGCGGATGCTACGTCATCCAAGATGGCGACGGGTATGACGTCATCCGAGTGCCTATAACAGTAACGGAGGAGGAGAACTTTGTAACGGCTTCTCCCATATCTTGCCACTTATTCCCCCTCTAAGTGTATATGCTATGTGGGGTGCAGATAGCTATGTGGCGTGTCAAGAATACGTCCCCTGTTATATTGCGAAATCCTGAAAGGCAACTTTAAAGATATTCACGCCAGAAGTTAGAAGTCTGGAGACCATTAGTTTAATTCTCTGGGAATATCCACTGTAGTTAAATATACCCTAGGAAGCTACTGAAGGAACCTTCCATCAGGACGACATGGCCTGAGCCCAAAAATTATTATTATTATTATTATCATTATTATTATTATTATTATTATTATTATTATTATTATTATTATTATTGCTTGCTAATATACAACCCTAGTTGGAAAAACAGGATGCTATAAGCCTGGGGGCCCCAACAGGGAAAATATCCCTGTGAGGAAAGGAAACAAGGAAAATAAAATATTTTAAGAACAGTAACATTAAAATAAATATTTCCTATATAAACTATAAAAACTTTAACAACAAGAAAAAGATAAATTAGATAGAATAGTGTGCCTGAGTGTACCCTCAAGCAATAGAACTCTAACCCAAGACAGTGGAAGACCATGGTACAGACACTATGGTACTACACAAGACTAGAGAACAATGGTTTGATTTTGGAGTGTCCTTTTCGAAGAGCTGCTTACCATAGCTAAAGTCTCTCTTCTACCCTTACCAAGAGGAAAGTAGCCACTGAACAATTACAGTGCAGTAGTTACCCCTTGGCTGAAGAAGAATCTAGTAAAATAATCTGTGTTGTCAGGTGTATGAGGACAGAGGAGAATCTTTAATGAATAGGCCAGACTATTCACTATGTATAGACAAAGGGAAAGTGAACCGTAACCAGAGAGAAGGATCAAATGAAGTTCTGTCTGGCCAGTTAAAGGACCCAATAACTCTAGCAGTAGTATCTCAATGGGTTGCTGATGCCCTGGCCAACCTACTACCTATAGGCTACATATCAGTTTATGGAGATCAGTGTTACTGTATGGATATGATTTGTGGTTTAACAATGAAACAGGATTATAAATGAAACTATAAGAGATTACTTGAGTGCCATATGTGGATGTCATCATGGTGTTGGGTAGATGGAGATGGTTTGGACAAGCTCTTCTCACTCTAGAGAGATTAGTTCACCAAACTTTTAACTGGCTCCACAAGGCACTAGGAGAGTTGGAAGACCCAGACCTACATGGTTGAGGACTATGAAACTTAGAGTAGGAGATGATGAATGGAGAAGTATTGAATTAAAAGTTCAAGATAGAGACAACTGGGGAAATCTAACATAGCCTCTTTGCATCAACAGGCATAGGAGGAGGAGATGATGTTGAAGCTCTTATGGGAAATGTAACTGCTCTTATTTCAGGCATCTTTTATTTTCTGTATGATAAGGGTATGTAATGGGCACTAAGGCAGATGGTGAGCTTGTTTGGATGTTGAGCCTTCACTTGGAATCCACCCTAATGCAAGTAAGAATGCCTTTGAAGTTGAGTACTTGTTGATATATATGATGATTTATTGAAGTTTTGATACTATGCAACTCTTGATGTTCATATCACTTTACCCCTGGTAAAAGTATTCTGTAGAAGTGAACTTAAGGCCTTGCCTCTTTATGAGTTGGCTGAACTGTTCACAAATAATTAACTTTGATGTCTTGCTATTACTTACAGTAATTGTATCTTGAAAGAGGAAGGGGAGACCTCTGTATGGAGACTTCCTCCCACCATGGAAGACTCCCATATAAATGACTTGGAAGTTTGCATCTGTATAGGAAAATATAAAGATTTTTATACAATTTGTATTTTTCATAACTATCAAAACAATCATCCAAGGTCCTGCCTTAACTGCCCCACAAATCTTTGACCATGACGCTTTGAATCAAAGCATTATGCATCATGCGCAGTAGTTACTTAGCAACAAAGCATGAGCTAGGAGAACATATATAAATAACTTTAGTTTATATAGCTAGGAAAAATACACATTGTATAAAATTTGTAGTGATTGTTTTATTGCTTGTTCCTTCACTAACAAAGCTTACGTTATTTTTATGGATATTCTTTCAGCGAAGCTGGAAGGTAGCCATTAGACTTTTAATGTGAGGTGGTAACTCTACCTAACCACTGTAGTGGGTAGCTAGGAGGTGGCTGGGTGGGTACCCAGTCACCTATATCTACACGCATCTCGGTGAGCTACGTCACTTTTTTTACTTCTGCTGGTAGAGAACGGACGTGTCTGCTCTCTCTTCCTTTCAAGGCATAGCCATACAGAGTGATCACTTAATATTCAACCTTTTCCTTTTTCAGGTGTGAATTTGTTTCTCTCTTGACACTCCCATGCGTACCTGTCCTGGTCGCAAGGGTCGCCCTTGCTGCACTTTCACGTCATCGGTTGATACCGACCCTGCACTCTCTGTGCCCAATCTGTAGGGAATGTCGCTGCAAGCAGGGTTTGCCCTGCAACGAGTGTTTCTTTTCCTCTCCTAATGTTCTATAACCTTTAAATAAAAAATATATCTTACTAAAAAGCATACTGCTCCTCTTGTTTAGGACTCCGTGCATAGCACTAAGGAGAGAGACGAGGAACCCAAGGAAAGATAATAGGGAAATTTGAGGTTCTAGCTGGGTCCCCTTGCTCTATATGAAATCAAGGGGTAGTGCCCAGTGCCCAGTTCTCTTGACTTTACCTTTTGCTCAGATTTATGGGTATTCCAACGTTTTATCTTTTTGTGTAGTGAACGTTGGAGTGTAGTTGGCATTAGGACACTAGGCAGTCTGTATGCTACATCTGGCCACAGTCTGCAAACTACTACAAAATTTTTGGTGCCCAGACCCAGGAAACACCAAGCTTTAGGCATGACATAGTCATCGACCAAGAGTCAAAAAGCTAAGAGGAGCCTTAGTCGGGATGTGGAGGACCTCATCTCGATTGTCAGTGGCCTGCCAACTCGGTTGAAGTCCCTGACACTTCAGGTGGTGGTGCTAAAGAGTGTTGAGCCTTCACTAACATGCCACGTTGCCATTGGGGTCACAACCACAGTGACTACTGGTGCTCTTTCTACGTCCCCTGCTTGGCGTGCTCCTTCTACGTCCCCTGCTTGGCCGAACGTCTATGTTCTGGCCATTCCTGTTAATGGAGCTGGGCCAGTAATTGGAAGTCTCCAGTCCTCCTGCTTGGAGTGGACTTCTTGTTTCAGCAGCTACCCTTTTAGTCCGCCAGAAACTTCAGCCAGTGGACTAGGGGAGCAGTTCTTGGGTGACTGAGTGATACCCAGCAGACCGGAAAAGGCTCCAGCAGCTACGGCTGAGGTAAACTGTTAATGTTTCACACGATTGAAACTGCATTAAGTTTCGAACAAATGCAATGGAAAAACTTGTGGTTGAAAATTTGATTTCCAAGATTGTCATGGTAAAAGCTGATACAGTTCCTTTATTTGTTACCATGTCCTGAGAGAAGGGGGAAACATGGTCTTCGGGACATAGATGTATTGATGATACTGACAAGTGTGGTGCAAAAACTACCTGCAGAATCAGATACTGATGTATTTTAGAGCTGGAAATAACAGAGACATGTCATTGTTACAGCTATCTCGACATCTAGAACAAACACAGCAGGGTTTGAGTGAAGCTGTTATGACATGTCATGCCCTGTCAACAGGCTGCAACTTCACATCTGCATTTTACAGGTAAGGGAAGGTGGGCATACTGTCAAAGCTTGAAAAGGACACGAGTGCAGTGCATAAAGTTGCATGAAGACATTGATGTGAAATCAGTCATTCCATATGTCTGTGGTATATACAAAGAAGAAAACATCAATGACGTTCGATTTTGTTTCATTTTTTAAATATTAAACTTAGCCGGTGAATATATAATAGCTGACGTCTCGGACGGCTCGACAGAAACACAAAAACTCGCGAGCGATCGCCATGAAGGTTGCGGGTGTGCCCACCAGCGCCAACTATCGGCCAGATACCGCATATACATGTAAACAGCCTCAGTTCTTCTCTGTCGGTCTTGTCGACAAGTTGATTCCGTTACTCGCTGTTGACCTGGAGTTTTCGTCATTCTTGGTGAAGTACTTCTTTTTGGTTTTGAGCTTTCGCAGTGACAGGTGTTTTTCTCTTCAATTAAAACTCTTGAACCCTTTTTTGGATAGCGTTTATTGTTGATAACTTTGGATTGTTTTTGGATTTTCTTTGACTTTTCAAAATGGCTGACCCTTCTCCTATCCCTGGACCTAAATTTCGTAAATGTAATGCTAGGGATTGTAACAAACGTCTTCCCAAGGCCTCTCTCGACCCACATACCGTGTGTTCTAATTGCTGGGGTAAAACCTGCCAATTAGGAGATCGGTGTGATGAGTGCGTGGTACTTTCGGAATTCGACTGGCTAGAGTTTGATAAATATTCTCGTAAGCTTGAGAGAGATAGGGTGAGGAGAAGCTACTCTAGGTCGTTGGATTTTTCCTCCTCCCATGCCCCTGAACCTAATCCTTCCCCTGTAGTAGTTGTTCCTGAACCCTCTACTAGCACTCATGAACCATCCATACGGGATATGTTGCTTGCCATTCAAGCTTTGGGCGAGAGAGTTGAGTCTAGCATCGGACCGTAATCAACTCATGGCGGATGTGAATGTGTTAAAGTGTCAGAGTGCCACATTAGAAAATCGTGGGGATAAAGTGATTAGTGCGCAAAGTGTTTTTAGTGTTGCAACCGAGGGTTCGTCTGTTCGTGCTTGTCGTTCTCCTAGTCCGAGACCTCTTTCAGGCTCCCATGCACCAGGGAGAAGTAATGTCGTAGGACTTATGGGGACGAGAGGCTTTAACCAACGAACAGACGTTCCCTCTATAGTATCGGGCGTGTCTCGTCAAGACCGCCCCTACCATAAGACGAGCGAGGCTGTTTTCTCCTCGTCATCCGAAGGCTTCTCGCGAAAGAAACCTTGGAGCAAAGTTTCTAGACCCTTAAAGCGGAAGTCAGTCCCTTCAGGTCAGGTCCAGCGTCCTGGCTGTAGCCATTGGGACAGCTCTGACCCTGTGCAGTCATCGGAAGACTGCTCGCCGCTTAAACGAAAGCGTAACACGGGCTCCGAGAGTCTCGGTAAAGGCAATGTTTTGCCGTCACAGACGTTACCATCGTCTCGGCCCGTACCGACTCCCGTTGATCCTAAATGGGTTGTCCTGCAGGATATGCAGAATAAGCTCGCCTCCCTTATGGAGCAGTATACCGTTGAGCAGGTTCACGATGATCCTCGCCGTTACGCTGATCGAGATCCTGGCCATCAGCCGCCCAAACGAGCCTTTACTCGTCCTGTTGACGTTACGAAACGTGATGTCGGTAGTTTGTCACGTCAGTCACGTGACTTGGAGCCTCACTCGATGCAGTCCCGTGTTGACTTTCAGCCGCTGCCGCAGTCTCGTGTTGACGTTCAGCCGCTGCCGCAAGCTCGTGTTGACGTTTAGGACGTTCGCCAACCAGCTCAGTTGCCTTGTTTTGACGTTGAGCGTCAAGCACCGCAGTCAAGGGTTGTTTTAACTGCTCAATCTAGGCAGTCAAGGCAGTCTCGACTTGACGTCGAGCATCCTCCCACTCCTGTTGTTGTTGCTGGTCAGTCCTTTCAGCAGTTACATGACGTAGCTTCCTTGACTGCTACTGATGCTCCTTTGCGTGTGGACTTTGCTTGTCAAGCATTGCCACCGCGGCAGGTCTCTCCCTTGCTTGAGACTCATCAATTGTCGGACGAGGTTCCTTCAGATGAGGATGTTGCTGATCCTCCACCTACTGATAATCCTTTGGATGTTTTGTCAGACGTTGAAGAGCCTAAGGCTGCGCAACCTTCTATGGATTTTAAGAAAATCATGATGATTTTTAAGGATCTTTTCCCAGACCATTTTGTTACTGCTGCTCCTCGTTCGCCTCCGTCAGAGTTTGCGCTAGGCTTAGCTGCGGCCAAGCCTTCTTTTACTAAGCTAGTGCTCTCTCGCTCTTCTAAGAGTGCTTTACGTCTACCAGGCGACTGGTTGGTTACCAGGAGGAGTTTGGGGAAGACGGCCTTTGCCTTCCCTCCTTTTAAACTAGCTTCTAGAGCGAGCGTCTGGTATGACACGGGAGAAGTTCTCGGCTTGGGAGTCCCTGCCTCTGCCCATGGTGACTTCTCAAGCCTCGTAGACTCTCCCCGTCGCCTGGCCATGAGACGCTCTAAAATTTGTTGGTCCTCCTCGGACCTTGACCATCTCCTTAAAGGGGTTTACAGGGCCTTCGAAGTTTTTAACTTTTTAGATTGGTCTCTAGGAGCATTAAGCAGGAAGATCTCGTCTGCCGACCAGGATGTTTCCGTGCTTATTATGTCTTGTATGGACAAAGCCATCCGCGATGGCTCCAATGAGCTCGCCGCCACCTTTACGTCTGGAGTCCTGAAGAAGAGGGAAACCCTTTGCTCTTTCCTTTCAGCAGGAGTTACTCCCTGTCAAAGATCGGAGCTTCTCTTTGCCCCCTTATCGGCTGCCTTGTTTCCTCAACAGCTGATCAAGGACATTGCTGCTTCGCTTGTACAGAAGGATACACATGACCTGATGGCTACTTCTGCTCGCAAGGTAGCTCCTTCTTCATCTTTTGTTGTGAGGCCCAGAATCGATACTCCTGCATCTAGGTTTATCCCGCCTTTTCGTGGCAGAGCCCCCAGCAGGGGAGGCGCTCGTGCCGACGGAAAGAGAGGCAAGAGGAGAGGATCCAAGTCCTCCCGTGGCAGAGTCTGACTGCCCACGTCCTCAGACAGCGGTAGGGGCCAGACTGAACAACTTCTGGCAGGCCTGGGACAAGAGGGGTGCAGACCAAGAGTCTGTGTTGTTGCTCAAGGAGGGGTACAAAATACCTTTTGTACGCAGACCTCCTCTAGTAACAGTTCCTCTAGACCTCTCTCCCAGGTATCGAGAGGAGTCAAGGAGACAAGCTCTACATCAGCAGGTGTCTCTGTTGCTAGAGAAGGGAGCGGTGGTGAAAGTCTCGGACCTTCAATCACCGGGATTTTACAACCGTCTCTTCCTAGTCCCAAAGCATACGGGAGGTTGGAGGCCAGTGCTGGACGTCAGTGCGCTCAACGTTTTTGTTACAAAAACAAAATTTACGATGGAGACCACGAAGTCCGTCCTAGCAGCGGTCAGAGAGGGAGACTGGATGGTCTCTCTCGACCTGCAGGATGCGTACTTAAACATTCTTATTCACCCAGATTCTCAACCGTATCTGAGGTTTGTTTACAGGAATGTGGTGTACCAGTTTCGAGCACTGTGCTTCGGCCTCAGCCCTGCTCCTCTCGTGTTTACGAGGCTCATGAGGAATGTGGCAAAATTCCTTCATTTATCGGGAATTCGAGCCTCCCTGTACTTGGACGACTGGCTTCTCAGAGCATCGTCCCGTCATCGCTGTCTGCAGGACCTTCACTGGACGTTGGGTCTGGCAAAGGAGTTGGGACTGTTGGTAAACTTAGAAAAGTCTCAACTGATTCCATCCCAGACGATTCTCTATTTGGGGATGGAGATTCGCAGTCTAGTTTTTCGGGCTTTCCCGTCTGCCACCCGAATAGAGCAAGCCCTGCTCAAAGTCCGACTCATGCTGAAAAAAGACCGTTGTTCAGTAAGAGGTTGGATGAGCCTCGTAGGGACTCAGTCATCCCTGGAGCAGTTTGTCTCGCTAGGGAGACTTCACCTTCGCCTTCTCCAGTTCCATCTAGACTCACACTGGAACAAGAGCAAGACTTTAGAAGCTGTGTCAATCCCGGTCTCCGAGCCAGTAAAAGCATGCCTGAACTGGTGGGACAGCAACATAAGTCTGAGAGAGGGTCTGTCCCTGGCAGTCAAGAACCCAAACCACGTGTTGTTCTCAGACGCGTCGGATTTGGGTTGGGGAGCGACTCTGGACGGTCGGGAATGTTCGGGTCTTTGGACGTCGGATCAGAAGAGCATGCACATCAACGGCAAGGAGCTGTTAGCGGTTCACTTGGCCTTGATGAGTTTCGAGAGCATTCTTCGAAACAAAGTGGTAGAGGTCAATTCAGACAACACCACAGCATTGGCGTACATCTCCAAGCAAGGAGGCACTCACTCCCACACACTGTTCGTCATCGCAAGGGACCTCCTCATCTGGTCAAAAAATCGAGGCATCTCCCTGTTGACAAGATTCATCCAGGGGGACTTGAACGTCTTGGCAGACTGTCTCAGTCGGAGAGGTCAGGTGATCCCCACGGAATGGACCCTCCACAAGGACGTGTGCAAGAGTCTTTGGGTGACTTGGGGTCAACCCTCCATAGACCTCTTTGCCACCTCGTTGACCAAAAGGCTCCCGACCTATTGCTCGCCAGTCCCAGATCCAGAGGCGACCCACATAGATGCGTTTCTACTGGACTGGTCTCACCTGGACGCGTACGCATTCCCACCGTTCAAGATCGTCAACAAGGTACTGCAGAAGTTCGCCTTTCACGAAGGGACAAGGTTGACGTTGGTTGCTCCCCTCTGGCCCGCGAGAGAGTGGTTCACAGAGGTACTTCAATGGCTGGTAGACGTTCCAAGGAGTCTTCCTCTAAGGATGGATCTCTTACGGCAGCCCCACATAAGGGATCTTCATCAAAGCCTCCCCGCACTTCGTCTGACTGCCTTCAGACTATCGAAAGACTCTCAAGAGCTCGAGGCTTTTCGAAGGAGGCAGCCAGAGCGATTGCGAGAGCTAGGAGAGCTTCTACCATCAAAGTATACCAGTCGAAGTGGGAAGTCTTTAGAGACTGGTGCAAGTCATCATCCATTTCCTCTTCCAGTACCTCTGTAGCCCAAATAGCAGACTTTCTCCTACATCTGAGAAATGTTCGCTCCCTCTCAGCGCCCACTATTAAGGGCTACAGGAGCATGTTGGCGTCTGTATTCAGACATAGAGGCTTAGATCTTTCCAATAATAAAGATCTCCAAGATCTCCTTAAGTCTTTCGAGACCTCTAAGGAGCGTCGTATGGCAACTCCTGGATGGAACTTAGACGTGGTCCTAAGGTTCCTAATGTCCGACAGGTTTGAGCCATTACATTCAGCCTCCCTGAAGGATATCACCCTCAAGACGCTTTTCTTAGTGTGCTTGGCTTCGGCTAAAAGGGTCAGTGAGATCCATGCCTTCAGTAGGAACATCGGCTTTAATACAGATAAAGCCACATGTTCACTTCAGCTTGGTTTCTTGGCCAAAAATGAACTGCCTTCTCGTCCTTGGCCTAAGTCATTTGATATACCTTGCCTATCAGAGATCGTAGGCAACGAGCTTGAAAGAGTACTGTGTCCAGTTAGAGCTCTTAAGTTTTATTTAGCTCGTACCAAATCCTTACGAGGTGGATCTGAGGCCTTGTGGTGCTCAGTTAAGAAGCCATCATTGCCTATGTATAAAAATGCTTTGTCGTATTTTATTAGATTTTTAATCCGAGAGGCTCATTCTCACTTGAGTGAAAAAGACCGTTGCTTGCTTAAGGTTAAGACGCACGAAGTAAGAGCTATAGCAACTTCCGTGGCCTTTAAGCAAAACAGATCTCTGCGAAGTATTATGGACGCGACCTTTTGGAGAAGCAAGTCGGTATTCGCTTCATTTTACTTAAAAGATGTCCAGACTCTTTATGAGGACTGCTACACACTGGGTCCATTCGTTGCAGCGAGTGCAGTAGTGGGTGAGGGTTCTACCACTACATTCCCTTAATTCCAATATCCTTTTAATCTTTCTCTTGAAATGTTTTTAATCTTGTTTTGGGTTGTACGGAAGGCTAAGAAGCCTTTCGCATCCTGTTTGATTTGGCGGGTGGTCAAATGTCATTTCTTGAGAGCGCCCAGATTAAGGGTTTTGATGAGGTCCTGTTGTATGGGTTGTCGCCCTGGATACTTCAGCTCCTGGGAGTCTTTCAGCATCCTGAGAGGATGGCTGGGCTTCGTGAGGAAAGCGGACTAACAAGGCAGAGTAATCGTCAGAGTCAGCTTCCTTACCAGGTACCTATATTTATTTGGGTTTTGTTATGATATAACTGTCAAAAACTCTAAGCATATACGCCTATATTGTATTAATACTGGTCTCTACCCACCACCATGGGTGTGAATCAGCTATTATATATTCACCGGCTAAGTTTAATATTTAAAAATGATATTTTGATTATAAAATAAATTTTTGAATATACTTACCCGGTGAATATATAAATTATAGGCCCTCCCTTCCTCCCCGATAGAGACCCAGCGGAATGAGAAGAACTGAGGCTGTTTACATGTATATGCGGTATCTGGCCGATAGTTGGCGCTGGTGGGCACACCCGCAACCTTCATGGCGATCGCTCGCGAGTTTTTGTGTTTCTGTCGCGCCGTCCGAGACGTCAGCTATTATATATTCACCGGGTAAGTATATTCAAAAATTTATTTTATAATCAAAATATCATTTTTAATGAAATAATAAAATTGAAGTCACAAACATCTTGTAAGACTGCTTCATTGCCACTGCGTGACTAAGTATTGAAACTTCATGTTAAGCATGACCATTATGTCAACATTCTGTGGAATAGGGCTGGTACAGATAAAGATGTTAAACCTCTTTACTATGGCTGGCAAGAGAAAGATGGAACTTCATTCCACTTTGGTACGATGGAAACTGCCTTCCAGAGTCGATTGTTAGAAAATATATGCAAGAGGATAAAGAACAAATTCCAGACACTGATGTTGCTTTTGATGAAATATATTCTGAGGAAGAGAACTGGAGTGGAATTAGGGGATATGAATATGACAGTGATGAATGAGATGTTCGAAACATTAGAATGTGACATCATTGCATCAATTAGTTTAGTTTTAATATTGACAAAGAATATAGATAAAGCCATGGAGTAAATATTGTCAATTTCATCCAATACAAATAATTTGCTCTTTTAGTTAACAGAATGTCCTGTGTTTGTAGACAGGTTTCTGTTGGGAAAGCCAGAATGTGTATTGGAAGTGTCAATAACAGATTATTAATGGGCTTCTGGTGGGGGAAAAGTACAGGATAAAATTTTGGGTAATGGTGTTTTTGAAGACTAATCTTTCAATTGCACCAAGTTTCATCCATTCCTCTCTGCATGATTAACCATTTATTTTGGGCCCCCTAAAACAAGTCTGTCTGGGTTAATGTACAAGATAGAACCTTGGCATGATCATTTCTGGGCCCCAGTTCATTCATTCCTTACAATACATGAATAAAAGTCCTCTACAGGTGGGAGGGGTCATTATGGGCTTCTGGCAAGGGGGGGCATTGGGTAAAATCTCTGGCATTGGTGTTTTTGAAGTTAAAATGCTAATCTTTCAGTTGCACTAAGTTTCAGCCATTCCTCTCCGCATGATTAACCATGTATTTTGGACCCCCTTGAAATCTTCTGTCTGGAGCAACATATACAGAATCAAACTTCTGGCATGATCTTTTCTGAAGCCTAGTCCATACCACAAACCTATTAAAATAGGTTTCATCCATTCCTCATAATACATGATGAAAGTGAATTTTGTGGTTCTTGATGTAGTCCTCATGCCTAAAAGTACAAGACACAGCCAGCCAGAAGTCCATTTCACTGAAACATGCATAAAGTCTTATCAGTTCAGATAATCAAATCTTTTTTCCTCTCCGCTTGATTAAAGTGCCCGTAGCTGCCAGTCTATAGTCCTAGGCGATGACAGGGAGAGGAAGCTTTCAAGCTTCTTGGGCTTGAGCAGTCTCCCCCTCAGGTGGTTTCTGCTGGACATTCCCCTTCTGGTGGAGGAGTTTCTGACCCTCTTCATCCTGGGCATGCTCCTCCCCCAGCAGTAAGGAGATGCCTCTTCAAACCCTCTGGTTCAGGTCACGATGCCCCTTCGAGGTCTCGTTACGGTCTCGCATTGGGCTTTCGTGACCCGGACCCTTTGGGCTCCCGTTGCGTTGCAAATCAGGACCTTTGGGTCCTCGTCTTGGTAAGTCTTTGGGCTCTGGTTATGGTTGAGCCTTCGGATTCTCGTAGTCTGGGATCCTCCAGTCCTCGTCACACTGAGCCTTCGGGTTCTCATGATTCTGAGCCTTCGAGCTCCTGTTATATTGAGCCTTCGGGCTCCCGTTATATTGAGCCTTCGGGTTCTAATAACTTCTGACCTTCGAGTCCTAGTCACTTGAGCCCTTGGGTTCTCGTTGCGCTGAGCCCTCGGGCTCTCGCAACCCCGATTACTCTAGTCCTTCAGGCTCTCAAGCCACCTGTCACGGTGAGCCTTCGGGCTCTCATAACCCTCAGACTTCAGTCTCTCTTAACCCTCAGACTTTGGTCTCTTTTAACCCTCAGTCTTCAGTCTCCCGTTGCACTAAGCCCTCGGGCTCTGCGAACCCCAGTTACGTTGAGCCTTCGGGCTCTCGTGACATCCGTTACATTGAGCTTTCGGGCTCTCGTGACATCCGTTACATTGAGCTTTCGGGCTCTCGTGACATCCGTTACATTGAGCTTTCGGGCTCTCGTGACATCAGTTACATTGAGCCTTCGGGCTCTCGTGGCATCAGTTACATTGAGCCTTCGGGCTCTCATGACATCCATTACATTGAGCCCTCAGGCTCGTAACCAGGAGTCTTCAGCCTCTTCTTCCTTCTCTCACACACCCTTCCAAATTCTGTCACTAATCGGCCAAGCTTCCGCGTCTGCAACCAGTACAGTATCATCCGCAAACAACAACTGATTTACCTCCCATTCATGGTCATTCTCGTCTACCAGTTTCAATCCTTGTCCTAGCACTCTAGCATTCACTTCTCTCACCACTCCATCAACATGCAAGTTGAACAACCACGGTGACATCACACATCCCTGTCTCAGCCCCACTCTCATCGGAAACCAATCGCTCACTTCATTTCCTATCCTAATACATGCTTTACTACCTTTGTAGAAACTTGTCACTGCTTGCAACAACCTTCCACCAACTCCATAAAACCTCATCACATTCCAAATTGCTTCCCTATCAACTCTACCATATGCTTTCTCCAGATCCATAAACGCAACATACACCTCCTTACCTTTTGCTACATATTTCTCGCATATCTGCCCAACTGTAAAAATCTGATTCATACAACCCCTACCTCTTCTAAAACCACCCTGTACTTCTAAGATGGCATTCTCTGTTTTATCCTTAATCCTATTAATCAGTACTCTACCATACACTTTTCCAACTACACTCAACTAACTAATACCTCTTGAATTACAACACTCATGCACTTCTCCCTTACCCTTATATAGTGGTACAATACATGCACAAACCCTATCTACTGGTACCATTGACAACACAAAACACACATTAAACAATCTCACCAACCATTCAAGTACAGTCACACCCCCTTCCTTCAACATCTCAGCTCTCACACCATCCATACCAGATGCTTTTCCTACTCTCATTTCATCTAGTGCTCTCCTCACTTCCTCTTGTAATCTCTCTCTCATTCTCATCTCCCATCACCGGCACCTCAACACCTGCAACAGCAATTCTATCTGCCTCCCTATTATCCTCAACATTCAGTAAACTTTCAAAATATTCCGCCCACCTTTTCCTTGCCTCCTCTCCTTTTAACAACCTTCCATTTCCATCTTTCACTGACTCTTCAATTCCTGAACCAGCCTTCCTTACTCTCTTCACTTCTTTCCAAAACTACTTCTTATTCTTTTCATATGAATGACCCAATCCCTGACCCCACCTCGGGTCAGCTGCCCTCTTTGCCTCGCTTACCTTGCGCTTTACTTCCACATTTTTCTCTCTATATCTTTCATACTTCTCTACACTATTACTCTGCAGCCATTCTTCAAAAGCCCTCTTTTTCTCTTTTACTTTTACCTTCACTCCTTCATTCCACCATTCACTGGCCTTCCTCATGCTGCCTCCAACAAACTTCTGCCACACACATCACTTGGAATCCCAACAAAATTTTCTTTTACTAACTTCCACTCCTCCTCTAAATTACCAGTTTCTCTTACTTTCACTTCGTTATATGCCATTTTCAACTTTTCTTTATTTACTTTTTACCCCTGGTTTTATTAGCTCTTCAACCCTCACTAGCTCCCTTTTACATCTACCTACTCTATTCCCCCACTCTTTTGCTACAACTAATTTTCCTTCCACCAAAAAATGGTCAGACATACCGTTAGCCATACCCCTAAACACGTGCACGTCTTTCAATCTTCCAAAAATTCTTTTAGTTATCAACATATAATCCTTTAACGCCCTTTCTACCACTCTTCCATTTGCCACTCTTACCCATGTATACTTGTTTTTATCTTTCTTTTTGAAAAAGCTAGAACTTATCACCATCTCTTGCTCAACACACATATCTACCAGTCTCTCGCCACTCTCATTTTCACCTGGTATGCCATACTTCCTAATGACACCTTCTACCTCTCCAGTGCCCACTCTAGCATTTAAGTCACCCATGACAACTACATAATTCCTTCTACCCAGTCCTTCTACACACCTAGTTAATTCATTCCAGATCTCATTCCGCTTTTCTTCACTTTTCCCACAACCTGGCGCCTTACGCACTGACATGGTAGACATCCTTTATGGGGTGATGTTTTGGCAAACATAAGGGGCAATATTATCTCACCAATTGTAGAGAATGAGGATGTCAGAACTCCTTAATACAGGAGAGCCCACACACTTCCATGTTCAGAAAGGTACCTTGTCATGCATTGACTTCAATTGCAAGGCATAACTGCCTTCTTGATTTTGATTGGAGGACATTAGAGGATTGGCATACTAGTGATCATGCACCAGTCATTATAAACACCAACAAGGGTCCGCCTTTACAAAGATCGCCACGATGGAATCTTGACAAGGCAGACTGGGTTAAATTTTGGGTACTAAGTGAAATCGAAGGGAGTGCAGAACAGTTTGAAAGTATTGATGATGCCATAGACCTACTGAATGGAACTCTCCATACAGCAGGAATCAATTTGATTCCCAAAACCACGGGATTATTCAAACGACGACCAGTCCCGTGGTAGTCTTCAGAATTAACAGTCTTGCACAGACCCGCCCGAAAATCTCTTGACTAGATTGCGTTGACGCCGTACTGATGAAAATTTGATAATACAAAGTGTAGATCACATTTCCGTCGTGCCATGAAAGAAGCTAGACGCCAGTCTTGGGTGTCATTTGTTTCCTCCATTAACAGTAGAACACCACCATCTTCTGTATGGAGGAAAATAAAGAAGATTGCCGGCAAATTTACCCCGAACCCACCACCAGTGCTGAAAGTGAACGGTCAGGATGTGACGAAAGCAAATGATGTTAGCAATGCCCTGGCTGATCATTTCTCAAATGTATCTTGCAAGTGTGAAGCAGCTCCTGGTCACCAATATAGGAGCATTGAAGAAAAGAAAATTTTAAATTTTGGAACAGTAAGGGAAGAGTCATATAATTCTCCTTTTGCTGAAAGAGAATATGATTCCACATTTGCTACTTGTAACGATACAGCCCCTGGACCTGATGGAATTCCATATGCAATGATTAAACATATAAATTTCAAACAAAGTTATTTATTTTAAGCATTATTAATAGAATATGGCATGATTATAGTTATCCAAGTGTTTGGGAACTAGCCATTATTTTAGCCTTTTTAAAACCCGGTAAGGACAAGTTTTTAGCAGCAAACTACCGACCTATTGGATTGACATCTTGTTTATGTAAAATCATGGAGAAGAAGGTCAATGCAAGGCTGGTGTGGTACCTTGAAAAGAAGGGTATTTTATCACCCATTTAATGTGGATTCAAAAAAATGCACTCAACAACTGATGTGTTGATACGACTTGAATCCTATTTGTGAAGCCTTTGCTTCCAAACAGCACTATGTGACAGTCTTTTTTTGACCTTGAAAAGGCATATGATACCACGTGGACATATGGTATACTTAAAACAATTCATGAATTGGGATTGAGAGGAGAGCTGCCACTTTCTAGTGTGAGTGGGGGAAACTCTTATCGGAGAGTAAATGTCAGGAAGGCGTAGTTCCTCAGGGTAGTGTGCCGAGTGTAACCCTTTTTGCACTAGCAATTAATGGGATATCCTCAGCCATTTCCCGGGATGTTCTCTCAACATTATTTGTGGATAATCTCTCCATATCATTTGCTGGAGCTAAAATGGCAATGGTTGAGAGAAAACTACAACTCTCAATTGACAAAATTATCCAGTGGGTCGATATGAATGGATTCAAGTTCTCGACAAGTAAAACTACTATTGTACATTTCTGTCGTATCCAGGGAGCACATCCAGACCCAGATATATACATTAAAGGTCAACGGATCCCATGTGTAGGGGAAGCTAAATTTTTAGGTTTGATATTTGATTGTAGACTTACATGGGTTTTTCACTTAAAAGCATTAAAATCTAAATGTCTTGAGGCTCTGAATCTTTTAAAAGTATTGTCCCTTACATCATGGGTGGCAGACTGCAATACTGTTTTAAAATTATACAATGCCTTGATTTTTTCCAAAATTAGTTATGGATATGGATATGAAATATACTCCTCAGCGACCCCAAGCCGATTAAAGATATTAGATTCAATACATCATGCTGGTATTAGATTGTCCACAGGAGCGTTTAGAACCTCACCTATCCCAAGTCTCCTTGTTGATGCTGGAGAGTTACCTCTAGATCTTTACCAAATGTCTTCTATTATTCGTTATTGGTTTAGATTGCAAAGACTTCTTAATTCTTTAGCCTTTCAGACTGCAAGCCTTGTAAGGCACCCAACATACTTTTGAGTTGCACCCAAAATCTCCTCAACCTTTTCGCTTTCGGGTGATGCAATTCTTAAACAGTCTGAATATAATTAGAAGTAAGGTGCTTCCATTCAAGGTATCATCAACACCTCCATGGAAATTACCAGAGAGATCTTTATTGGAGTTGAGAAGAATGTGACTGACTTGGAAGCCAGGTCTCTTTTTATGGAACATGTTGAAGAACATAGGGGATCGACTTTTATATATACTGATGGCTCCAAATCTGATGCTGGCGTTGGATTTGGAGTACAGTACATAGTAATGGTTTTAATTGTAGAGGTGCATTTCCTTTAACAGCTTCCATATTTACTGCCGAACTGTATGGCGTATTAACCGTTATTGAGAAAATAGCGTTGGAAAAGGAGGGTAATTTTACAATTTTTAGTGATTCAAGGAGTGTCCTTCAAGCTTTAGAAGTTTTTAATTCTAGTAACGCTCTAGTTTTAAAGATTTTAGAAAGGCTTTTTACTATTGGACAGAGAGGTATAACAGTTCGATTTTGTTGGGTTCCAGCTCGTATAGGTGTGTGGAAATGAGAAGGCAAATTTACTGGTGAAGAATGCTGCATCCGAGTTGCTACCAAGAAGGTATCCCATTCCTTGTGATGATTTCCTACCTAACATCAAGAAATTGTTTTGTAATAAATGGCAACAGTACTGGAATAATCTAGATGGCAATAAAATGAGAGAAGTAACAAATGTCATATCTCCTTGGAGGTATGACATGATGCCTCGAAAATGGGAGACTGTCGTCTCCGTATTGGTCACACTCGGTTGACACACAAGTTTCTTTTGAAAGGCCAACACCAACTGTATTACGACGACTGTTTAGTACCCTTAACAGTGAGGCATTTGTTGACCGAATGCCCCAATTATAGTAACTTAAGAAATAGATATCTATTTGAGGCTCGAGGTGAGGGTGGCAAGTTCATCCTTGCCAAGATTCTTGGACATGATGCGTCCTACTATGCGAGCGGCATTTTTAGATTTATTTCAGAAGTGTGTGTGCTGTGTTTATTTACTGCCATGTGGACTTGTACGGGTATTGAAGGTCAAACCTGCGGGAAATTCATGTCTGCTGTGGATAAAATTATTATTATTATTATTATTTGCTAAGCTACAGCCCTAGTTGGAAAAGCAGAATACTATAAGCCTGAAGGCTCCAACAGGGAAAATAGCCCAGTGAGGAAAGGAAATAAGGAAACTAAGAGAAGTAATTGATAATTAAAGAAAAATATTTTAACAGCAGTAACAACATTAAAATAAATCTTTCATAAAAAAAAGAAGAGGAAGAGAAATAAGATAGAATAGTGTGCCCCAGTGTACTCTCAAGCAAGAGAACTACTGCAAGATAGTAAAAGACCATGGTACAGAGGCTATGGCACTATCCAAGACCAGAGAACAACGGTTTAAGTGTAGTGGTAATCTGTGTTGTCAGGTGTATAAGGACAGAGGAGAACATGTAAAGAATAGGCCAGACTTCGGTTTGTGTAGGCAAAATGAAAATGAGCCGTAACCAGAGGGAAGGATCAAACGTAGTATGGTGTTGTCAGTCAAGACCCAATAACACACTAGGGGTAGTATCTCAATGGGTGGCAGGTGCCCTGGCCAACCTACTACCCCACAGCCTTTGCCCTGTCTGCAGAGGACAGCGCTGTGATATTGATAATAAGTGTGTCGAATGTCGGGAGTGGTCTTCCTCCCAGTGGGAGAGGTATGGGCGTAGGCAGAAGTAGTCTAGTGCGAGTCTTCTCCTTCGACGGTTGCTTCGAATAAGAAGAAACCCAAGGTCCATTTTTCACGATGTGTTCTCGTGAAATGGAACTGTTATGGGTTTATTAGCAAGCATCTTGATGGCACCATGCTGTACGTGATAGGAAAGGTATTCAGAGAGCCACATGGTGGTCATCCCAATGTAGCTGCCTGCATATCCTCGGCTGGGGCATTTATATCAGTAAACCACATCAGTCTTCTTCAGACTGTCCTGCACGGGAGAGGGGGTGAGTTATTTTTCATGATCAAAGTCCTGGTTTTGGCATTTTGGTAATAAATTGTGAAGTTAATTTCTGTGTTAGCTTGTACAGGGAAAATGTTTTGTACAATGTCCTTAATGGCTTTTTCAACTTGCTGGTAATTACAGTGCATTGTTTCTTTATAATAAATATTTAGTTTTGTTGCGCTGTTAGTGTTAGCGCTGTCACCCCCCCCCCCCCATACCGTGTGTCTAGGGTATTTTTTATCTCTTGATCTTCCATTTAGGATATTACCAACCCCTGCATGGAGATTACCAGATATCTTTTTGTAAATATTTTGTTGGTATAAAAAAGAACATGACTGAATTAGAAGCCAGGTCTCTTTATGGAACATGTCGAAGAACATAGGGAATCAAATTTTATATGTACTGATGGCTCCAAATTAGATGCTGGGTTTGTATTTGGAGTATATTGCAGTTCTTTTAATTGTTGAGGTGCACTTCCTCTAGTATCTTCCATATTTAATGCCGAACTATATGGCATACTACCACTATTGAGAAAATAGCATTAAAAGAGAAGGCAATTTTGCCATTTTTAGCGATGCAAGAAGTATTCTACAAGCTATAGAAGTTTTTAATTCTAGTAACCCTTAAGTTTTAAAGATTTCAGAGTGGATTTTCATCATTGGCATGAAAGGTATAACAATTCGGTTTTCCTGGGTTCTGGCACATGTAGGTGTTTCTGGAAATGAGGAGGCAGATTCACTAGCAAAGAATGGTGCAGCTGAGTTGCTACCGAGAAGGTATCCCATTCCCTGTAATAATTTTTTATGTACATTTGAGAATTTTATTTACAATAATTGGCAACAGCACTGGGATAGTTTATTTGAAAATAAGATGAGAGAAATAACGAATGTTATATCCCCATGGAGGTATAACGTGATGTCTCGAAAGTGGGAGATTACTGTTTGTCGTCTCTGCATTGGTCACACTTGGATGACACAAAAGTTTCTAATAACTGGCCAACACCAACCATATTGCGATGACTGTTTGATACCCTTAACAGCGAGGCATTTGTTAACTGAATGCTTCACTTTTAGCGTGGAAAGAAGTTAAGATGTTTGAGGCTCGAGGTGAGGATGACAGATTCATCCTTGCCAAGATTCTTGGACATGATTTGTCGTATAATGCTTGCGGCATTTTTAGATTTATTTCAGCAGCAGGTCTTCTGAAAGCTATTTAACTTTTATAATAATGACATATTTTCTATAAATTTAATTGAATATTCTTTTATTCTTTATAATAAATGATATTGGTGTCAATGACCTTTGATGTCGGGATGCCAGAAAACTTCAAATCAGTCGATCAGTTAATCCAACCACGGTCAGCACAATGCTTTATGTTGATAATATTTGGTTTCATATACTGTACATCACCGTTGTCTGATTCAAAGTCACATTTAGCAACTTTATGTCCCGGTTTAATAAATATGTCCAAATGAACTCTCTTCGCCATCTGTTAATTAAGGATAAAAATGGTTTGATATTGTATTAAATATCTGATTGTTTCTATTGTTTTATTTTAAGTTGAGGTAATTAGTTTTTAATTCAAGTTTTCATGGGTAATATTTTTCATTTTTATTTAATTTTTATTTTTTTGAAAAGAAAATTATTCTGGTATAATCTCTGGAATCTGGTGAATTTATTGATCTTACACTATATTTAGCACAAAGTTTGATATTTTTTTTAATGTAATTATAATAAAGAAGCCATATACCAATTAAAGGGCCACAATCAGAATACACACACTATTACACCTACAATAACGATACAGTACTGCACACTTGTCCTGATTGATTCTTTAGCCACTTGAGAAAACGAAATCATATGGTAAGGAATTGAGATACCTGTAATTTAGGTTTTTGTTCTTGTAATTTTAGTTAGTCTATTACTTTACTACTAATAGGATAAACTTTTTGCTGGTAACTGTGTAGGCCATATCTTTCAACACTAAAATGTTCTTTTTTGTTGTTATTTTAAATTGCTTGGCCCCTCAGGCAGACACGAGTTCTTGCTATTATACTGCCTGTAACTGAAAAAAAAAATTGTTTTGAAAGATCATGGTTAATAAAGGCCAATGCAAATGGAAAAGGAATAGAATTGGTAAGACCAGAAAAATCCTACTGCTTCATATAATATGTAGATTCTGTTTTTGTTTCCAAAGACAGAATCATTGATAGTGAATCAAACGATTGATGAAAATAAATTGATTCGATAACAGATACCCATAAAGTGATGAGTAATGGATACATACATGCAGGTAACACATTAACTTTAATTCTTAGTTGAATAAAAAAAGTAGTATCTGTAAGAAACAATGAATAGGGATCAACGGTCTTCCTTCCTTCAGCATAACTCTGCTGGTGTATCCTCAGTAATTTTAGTTCCTGATTGTTGTAGCACTAAGTTGCTCTTATCTCCTCACTCGCCCAGCTATGACATCCTGGCCAGCTGGAAGTCAAAGCGTTAACTTGGTGTGACACTAGATCTAAAGGTGATTTGCACAGATCTGGAGTATTTTTTAATCCAGAAGTGTTCAGTGTCTCCCTGGTCACCAGCTACTTTTCATTCACATCTATGCCAGAGTCAGTCAGGCATTTGAACGCTCCGTTCAAGAACTTCAAAATGCCCTCGTCATTTTCTTTTGTCTCCTCACTCCCTCTGAGGTAGACACTCAACAAGGGTGGAGGTTGGAATCCCTTATGGTTCAGTAGGACGCTCTGGGCTCCGAGACAGCTTTAGGGGAAGATGCCCTCCCCTACTTTGGCTCAGACTTATACTATGAGAGGCTGTCACCTTTACACAATCACGTGGGCCTGCCCTAGTCAGGTTACATGAATCGGTAAAATTCTCTGGCTTCTAGAGGAAGAATCCTCAGTCTTTTCATAGCAAAGGAAATGATTTGAACGTGATGCAAATTAGAGTTTTGACACCTTTTAGTTTTACTTGTGTATGGACTGTGGCCTTCCTGGCAAGCAGACACCAAGTACAGAGCCAAAAAGGTTTTCTTCAGATGTGGACCACATGTCAGAAGTTCAGGTCCACAGAGCGATGGGAGCCTATTGCTGGCCTGGGGAGCCAAGACATCAATACTTAAGGTGACAAGGTGACATCAGAAATAGGGCTTTTACACTAATTACACCAGAGTTAAAGCTTTTTTCCTGGAAAAGAAACCATCTCCCAAGGATACTTATGAAACCCGCCATTAGAAGATCACGGAAATATTGTTGGATTATCCATGGACAAGAGCTTTGACCTTGGAGCAGCCTCCTGTTTGATGCTGGTAGCAACGTAAGAGTCCTACTAACTGCTTCCCCACTTCATTGCCTGATTTCTAGAGATGAGGACAAATCTTGTCCTGTACACCCAATGTTGAGGGTCGGAAACCAGGATCTATCAACACGCATATCCTGGTTCTCTTTGGTCTGACCGCAATTAAACAGGAAGCAATCATTGGACTGATTCACTACTAGGTGACCAGAGCAGATTCCTTCCTCAGAAGGAACTCGAGCAAGAGCACTTAACCTCAGCTGAGTAGATGTTGTCACTCATTTAGAATCTGTGTGGCAGGTTTCACAGGCAGAGAAACATCAGTCAATGTGTGATCCACAAGTTGTAGCTGCACAGTGAGTGGAACAAGTACCTCTGCTCCTTTCACAGGACCATTAGCATCAGATCAAGGGCAAGATTGACGAATGACTCTGGGGTGAAAGGATGACCATTTTTTCCTTTTGATCTTCTCTTTTGGGGTACAGCTTCGAAACCATGCCAGCTGGACTTTTAACTATTTTGTATTAGAGTATGGAGGAGTCTTTCGCCCCACACTCCTTACGAGGGGGAGTATGATCTACCAGGCATACAATTCAATTCAGCATATGTATCATTCTCTTTTGCAGACTACAACAGATTTTCAGCTCAAAAACCACCTTATGATGCCCAGGACGTGATTTAAGCAAGTTTTTCCTTGCAGTTCAGGAAGTACGTACCGACTCTTATAGCATCTCAGATGCTTGAGCCTTGAATTCCTGGGTAAAGTTCCAGCCAGTTGGAATGGGGGGGACTTCCTCCTGCCTACAGATGTCTCCTATAGTAATGAATAATGGTTTGTATTTGTGTAGGAACAAATGACAAATTTTGAAAATAATTTTTATATTGCCTAACCATGCAAACCTTAGTTATTTACTCAAACTTTCCTGCTATCACTAACTCCTAATGTATATCCCACCTGCAATCTAATTGAGGTTACAGTGAGCTATAGAGCCCCTCCCCACTGTCAACATGGTAACTACCTGCCAGTTGTTTACACCTCATTAAAAGTTTTAACTGCTATATTCCAGCTTCGCAGTTATCCTTTTGTAGTAAACAACTTGGGTGGGGGGGGGGGGTGGTTGTATGGTTAAGAAAAGTACAAATTATATTGTAAATTTGTCATATTTATTGCCTCTCCTCTCTTACCCAACAAATTTATCCTGCCCTGGGAATCTGGGTAACTGCACATTTGTTGAACTTTATACTGGTTTACCAATACTGTACAGTACAACACCCATCATGTTCATTTTACCAATTCCTTGATTGATCTGTATTTTCATGCAAGCCTTAGAATGAACTTCTGTTTTATATTCCAGAGAAGCTGTTTTTGGCTACAAAAATGGAATGTTACTTAAAGCAGTTGTTTTGGAATTCCATCTTTGTCTTTTCTGTATTTGCAAATGGAGGTATTGCTATGAAGTGAGTATAGTTTGTCCCTATATGAATACAAACCTTTTGTCCTTCCAATTAGGAGTATTGTCTATGAAGATGGAATGGCTGTTGAATTATGACCAAGGTAGTCCATTAATGGCAGGGCTATCAGAAAGATTCTCTTCCACATGGAGAGTATACTTGTAATAGTTAGTTATTACATGTTTAAAACACATGACGTAATATGTCATTGTGGAAGAAGAAGCTAGCGTGAGATTTGCTGTAGTCAGATAAAATCATAACAGGATGTATTTTGCATCTCTCAGCAATGTAACATTTTTCTGAAGCATAAACACAAATGCATACCGTGTGAAAGATTGTGTCGTCACCAGATGCAGGTGTCTTCCTAGACGAATGTAAAGTTTACATATTGTGTTTAAATGCTGAGACAACTAAACATACGATATCTGTGATATCGATATTTTAGGCAGTTCTTATCTATACTTCACCTGAATTGGTCATCCGACCAAACCAGCTATACTCCTGTGATGGAGATGTTTAACACTGTTGTTTTTAGAGAATAAACCATTTTAAAGTTACCATGATTGACTTTAATTCAAGATTCAACATCTCAAACAACACATAATCAATGTGTGTTAATAACAGTAGCACACTAATAAATGGTGGCAGCGGTGGGATTGGTACTACTACCTGGTCGTTAGTTACATGTGGTGTATTGCGGGTTTTCCTTGTCACGGTCCTACACAGAATATTATCTTTGATTATATAATTCTGCTGCTTATACTTTATATATCCCTTTTTCCTTATGATTGCCTTTCAAAGCATTTATAATTGTTTCTATTTTCTGATCTTTTCTTTGCTCAGTCTGTAATAATTCAGCGCTCCAGCCTAAATCTTCTTGTTCAGATATCGTTTTAACAATAGGCATGGATGTTGATATATCTATTAATTCAGCTAAAGGCTCCGTACAAGATGACACGGGGTTGCGTGATAATGCATCCGCAATGATATTTGCTTTCCCAGGTAAATACCCAATTCTTGCGCCAAAATCTTGAATGATCAAATGCCACCGAGTTCGTTTAGGCTGTGGTTGAAGCCTTTAAAGAACTCGGTTAGTGGTTTATGGTCAGTAAGAACCTTAACGGGATAACCGTAAATTATGAACTTAAATTGCACTAGTGAATTAACAATAGCTAGCCCTTCCTTGTCTATTACTGCATACTTACTTTCGGAAGTTCTCAGTTTTCGAGAATAAAAAGCTATCGGGAAAAATTGTTTATCATATTGCTGAAGCAATACCCCTCCTACTCCCAAGTCTGAGGCGTCTGTTGCAATGAAGAATTCCTTACCGAAGTCAGGAAATTTTGAGATAGGAGAACTACACAGTTCATCTTTCAAGGTATTAAACGCCTGTTGATGATGCTCAGACCATATGAAATCTACGCCCTTCTTCGTAAGATCAGTTAAAGGAGCGGCTATTATTGAATAGTTGCGTATAAAACGCCTGTAATATCCACTACAACCCAGAAATTGCTGTATTCCCTTGACATTAGTAGTTATGGGAAAATTACGTATAGCCGACACCTTATCATGGACTACTTTAAGACCTTGGCTTGACACCATGAAACCCAAATATATTAATTCTGTTCTGAAAAATTCACACTTACTAATCTTTACCCTTAAGTTATGTTGTCTTAATCTCTGTAGTACTAGTTCTAACTTACGTAGATGTTCTTCTAAGGTGTTGGAAAAGATTACAAGATCGTCCATATAGGCATGCAATATATCCCCTAACAAGTCTCCAAACACTTGTTAATCATTCTTGTAATGTTATGGGAGCACAACGTAAACCAAAAGGCATCCGTAAAAATTCATAATGTCACCTGGCTGTGCTGAAGGCTGTGTATGGGATACTATCTTCTTCTAATGATATCTGGTGAAAGCCTTTAAGTAAGTCCAAACTGGTAAAATATTTATTCTGACCTAACAAAGACAAAATATCATCAGTACATGGCACTGGGAATCGATCAGGGATCATCTCCTCGTTTAGACGACGGAAGTCTACGCAGATATGCCATGTTCGATCTTTTTTCGGTACAACTATTAATGGAAAATTGTAAGGGCTGTTTGATTTCCTAATGACTCCTCCTTCTAGCATTTTACCTACTTCATCATTTATTTCATTCTGGAATTTCATAGGGAGTCTGTACGAGGGTACATAGATAATTTTCTGCTTGTCCTTTAACCTTATTTGATGCTCGATCACATCTGTTTTTCCTAAGGATCCATCCGTAGTGGAAAAAACATCATGATATTTAGTTAAAGTCCAAAAATTTTCTGCTGAATTTCTTCGTCTTGAATGTCTTTATTGATTTTATTTTTAATAGATTGCAAAAGGGATTCATCCGCAACTGATTAAGCGTGGTTGATTTCAGCAACGGTAAGAATACGATGCTTATAAACTTCTACATCCAAGATGTGTTGATTTTTGTGAATTACTAAAGTGTTATTTAAATGATTACAGACTTCAATATTACATTGAGCCTACTGTATAAATAGCTTGTGTGACAGACAATCCGTTAGTTTTCAAAGTGTCGGAAAGGATTAATATTTCAGATCCCGGTTATGTTTTCTTTATTTGCACTAATAAATTCGAAGGTAGGTTTGGCTCGATAGATTGCGTGCAAGATGATATTACGGGTGAATGAGAATTCTGCTGGGTCGCGTATATTATTTCTTTATTAGTGAGACAAGTTATTGGTTCTTCAACGTACGTTACGGTTACATTTGTCGTCTCCTTTTTATCCAAAACTGATTTTAAGGTATCAGAAGACTTATAGAATTTTCCTTTGATATACACGCCGTGCTTGGCAGGGGCTAAGATAATATTTTGATTTCCCATAGATGGGTATCCTATAATTACAGCTGGATACATATCAATGTTTTGTACAACAACAAATGTATCGGCAAACGTGCGTTTACCGACTTTGAATTGAACATGAGTTATGCCTATGACATTTAATTCATTATTTTCAATATTAAACTTACCCGATGATCATATAGCTGTCAGCTCTGCTGCCCGACAGAAAAAACCTACGGGCGGAATACGCCAGCGATCGCTATACAGGTGGGGGTGTACATCAACAGCGCCGTCTGTCAAGTAGGTACTCAAGTACTCGATGTCAACAAAGAACCAATTTTTCCCTCTGTCGTGCCACTGGCAAGACCTACTAAATACGCCGTCCCTAACTGGATTTGTTTTCACAACGATTTGGTGAAGTACACTATTCCAGTTTTGAGCTTTCGCTATGCAGGGGTTTTTTCTTCATTTCAAAACTTGAGCTCGTTTTGGATAGATTTAATTATGGTGACGAAGAGAGTATGGACTCTCTTTCACTTTTAAATGGCCGACCCTTCCCTTAGACGGAAGTGTTGGTGACGAAGAGAGTATGGTCTCTCTTTCACTTTTAATGACCGACCCTTCCCTTAGACGGAAGTGTGTTTAGGTTTTTGGTAATTTTGCTTAACACGTTATAGATCCATTTATTATCTCTCTCCGCCTTTTTAGGCCTCTTCGGTTAACTTTCCAATTATTATAAACTTATAAAAAATAAATTTTTATGTTTGTTTATATGCGACCTTTCCTAATAGTAGGCGGTCCTAACTTGGAACCGAAGTTAATTAACATTGAGCCCGTTATATCGTATTTAACCTTTAAAGAATTTAATACTTTTTTAATTTTAATGTTTTATGGAAGAATTTCTTTGATAGTCTCGTACCGTTTTCAAAGATGAACTAACGTTTAGTTTTTAGTCTCCGCAGTTGTTGACGTTCAGAACGTTCAACTTGCGCTCTATCGTTACGATAGAGAGAGAGTGTATCACGGTTTCACTTTGCAGTAAGAGTAAACCGATTCTAGCGTTTCGTTCATTCTTTCTTAGCTTAAATGGTTTAAATTCTAAATAAAGGAACTTTTTATTTGGGAAACCTTTCAGTTTTTTCCTTTAGCAAATAACATGTTTTAACGATATATAATTGGGCTCTTCTCTCAGGTGCTAAATCAAGAGAGAAGAGAGAGAGAGATAGAGACGGAGGGAGAGAGAGGAGAATAAACGTTTCGTTCAAGCGGGTAACGTTGTTCTCGTTTTTTACTCTTCTCCCTAGTCGCTGTAGGGGAAGAAGGTAAAACGTTTCTAGGGTTTTATTCTTGTTCCCAGGCTTTATGCGGTGAGAGATTGTAAACGTAGTTTATTTGATCTAGTGTTTAGTCTCTTTTCCAGCCACTGAATTCTTTATCTTTATTTATGTTTTTCTGTTGCATTGTAAAACTGTTTTCGCAATTACTACCTTTTAATGAAGGATAGGATTGCGTGTTTCAGGTAGAAATCAGTTAAAGTTTCGATTTCAGTGAAATAAGTGCAAACAGAAAATCAGAAGTGATGAAGTGATATGCGCAAAGTGTTACAGTGTTGCGTCCGAGGGTTCGTCTGTTCGTGCCAGTTGTTCACCTAGTCCGGGACCTCTTACAAGCTCCCAAGCCCAGGGGAGAAGTAATGTCGAACGACTTATGGGTTCCACAGGCCTTGATCGACGAACAGACGTTTTTCCCTCCGTGGTTTCGGGCGTATCTACACACGTTAGCCGACGTGAGATCGCCCCACCCACACAAAGACGAGAGAGCCCATTTATTCCTCGTCTGCGGAAGAGGTTTCTCGTAAGAAACCATGGACCAAATCTTGCAGCTTTTAAGTGCAAGTCGGTCCCTTCCGCGCAAGTCCAACGGCCTAGGTGTAGCCACTGGGTCAGTTCGGACTCGCTGCAGTCATCCGACGACTGCACACCTCCCAAGAGAGGCAAGGTGGTACCGCAACAGGCAGTAACTCCGTCTGTTGCCGCACCAGCTGTTTTAGACCCTCAGTCACAACGGACAGTAGCTCCGTCTGTTGCCGTTTTTTGTAGACCCTAAGTGGTCTTTACTGCAGTCTATGCAGACTCAGTTAGCTGCAGTTATGCAGGAGTTTCGTGCGGAGAAGGTTGACACTGCTCTCGTTAGCCTACAACCTGCCACTGTTGTGCGCCCAGCTCACGCTGAGGCTACCTGCTCCCACACTCCGGCTGCGGAGAGCTCCACCTCCGATGCGCAATCAACCCTGCCAGACGCATGTTAACGTTAGCCGACGTGCGGCTCCCTCCGTTAACATGCGTGAGCTACCGCATCAGCAGTGAGAAGGTGGAGTCAAGCTGCCGTGTTTTGACGCGATGCGTTAGTTTCCGCAACCCACGGCAGTCCCCACCACGCACCACCACTCCGTTTTGGTTGTTGCCTGCTCCCACACTCCGACTTCGGAGAAGGTTGACGATGCACCCGTTTGCCTACAACCTGCCACGGTTGTGCGCCCAGCATGGCTGCCTGCTCCCACACTCTTGTTGTGAGAGCTCCTCCACCCATGCGCAGTCGACCCTGCCAGACGCATGCTGACTCCCACAGACACACGGAGCACTCCGTTGCCGTGCGTGAGCTACCACAAGCTGCCGTGTTTTGACACGGTGTGTCAGCCTCCGCAACCCACTGTGGTTACCGCCACTCGCCCGCAGCAGACTAGTCAGTCAGGAGTTGAGGCTTCCCCACACAGCTTTGGTTGTTGCCAGCTCACAGACTGTCAAGCAGTTACATGACGTTGCCTTCTGGTCTGCTACTAATGCACCAGTGCTGTATGTCCTCACGCACCTGTTGTGGTTGACAGTTCAGTTTTTGACAGTTCACAGACTGTCAAGCAGTTACATAACGTTGCCTTCTGGTCTGCTGCTTTTGCACCAGTGAGACCCTCACTGAGATAACCTAGCTTTTCTCGGACATGGTTCCTGTAGATGAGAAAGTGCTGTTCTCCCTCCTTCTGATATTCCTTTGAGGACTCTGTCATTTGGAGAGGAGCCTTAAGCTGCTTAGCCTCCTATGGACTTTAATTAAGCATAACAAGGCTTCCAGGGATGGTAAATGGTTCCGCTTCAGTCGCTAACCCCGTCTGTTGCCACACCTGCTCCCATAGACCCTAATGGGCTTTGTTGCAAGACATGCAGTCCAAGCTTGTGTCCTTGATAGAGGATTTTTTACGGAGAAGAACCTTCTAGCCAACAACCTTCCTACCGGTTGGTTGTACGCCCTGTTGACGCTGAGGTATCCTACTCACGTCCGCCAGTTGAGATGGTTCCTCCACCGGTGCGACCCAGTGTGGGTTGCCAGTCGCACGTTGACGTTAAGCGACTCTCGGAGGTGGTTGTGGACGTTCAGTGTGTCACTAGGAAGACGTTCAACAACCAGCAGAGGTGACTTGTTGTGACGCAGTGCGGCAACCTCAGCAACCCTGTAGGGGGTTGACTGCACAACCCAGACAGTCTAGACAGTTTCGGGTTGACACTGTACTTCCTCACGTCCCCATGGTTGACAGTTCACAGACTGTGCAGCAGTACCATGATCTTGTGTCCGGCTCCGTCACGCATCCACCAGTGCGACCGGATTCAGCGAGTCAGACGTTGCCCACTCCGTTGCCGTTTCCTCATCAGTTTCGGATGAGGAACCCTCTGATGAGGACATTGCTGAACAAGACGATCAACCCCCAGCCCTGCTATCCATCCAGAAGATGCTGAAGAAGGAACACTGCCCTGTCAGGCTGTGGATGAGTCTGGTTAGGACACTGTCATCCGTGGTTCAATTTGTGTCACTTGGAAGACTACACCTCCGTCCTCTTCTGTATCATCTAGCTTTTCACTGGAAAAGGACAAGACGCTAGAAGCGGTCTCGATCCCGGTTTCCGGAAAGATAAAGTCTGGTCTGACTTGGTGAAAGGACTTTATCAACCTTTGAAAGGGTCTTCCCCTGACTGTTCAGACTCCCAACCACGTTCTCTTCTCGGACGCATCGGACGTAGGCTGGGGTGCGACATTAGACGGTAGGGAATGCTCGGGATTATGGAACTCGAGTCAAAGGACAATGCATTTCAACTGCAAGAAGCTTCTGGCAGTACGTCTGACCTGGAAAAGCTTCAGGTCTCTCCTTCAAGGCAAAGTGGTGGAGGTGAACACGGTCAACACCCTGCTTTGACGTACATCTCCAAGCAAGGAGGGACCTACTCTCTGACATGGTACGAGTTCGCAAGAGACCTCCTCTCCTGTTCAACAGGTCTAGACTTTTCACTAGTAACGAGGTTCATCCAAGGCAACTTGAATGTCATAGCAGATTGTCTCAGTAGGAAGGGACTAATAATTCCAACATATTGGACCCTCCACAAGGATGTATGCAAGAGACTTTGGGCCACCTGGGGCCAGCCAACCATAGATCTCTTCGCAACCTCGATGACCAAGAGGCTCCCAATACTTTGCTCACCTATCCCGGACCCAGCAGTAGTTCATATAGATGCCTTTCTACTAGATTGGTCACATCTAGATCTATATGCATTCCCTCCGTTCTAGATTGTCAACAAGGTACTGCAGAAGTTCGCCTCTCACGAAGGGACAAAGTTGACGCTAGTTGCTTCCCTCTGGCCCGCGAGAGAATAACTCACCGAGGTACTTCGATGGCTAGTAGACGTTCCCAGAACACTTCCCCTAAGGGTGGACCTGCTACGTCTGCCACGCGTAAAGAAGGTACTCCAAGGCCTCCACGCTCTTCGTCTGACTGCCTTCAGAATATCGAAAGACTCTCGAGAACTAGAGGTTTTTCGAAGGAGGCAACCAGAGCGATTGCTAGAGCAAGGAGAACATCCACCCTTAGAGTCTACCAATCGAAGTGGGAAATCTTCCGAAACTGGTGCAAGTCAGTATCCGTATCCTCGACCAGTACCTCTGTAACTCAATGGCTGACTTCCTCTTATATCTGAGGAAAGAACGATCTCTTTCAGCTCCCACTTTCAAGGGTTACAGAAGCATGTTGGCATCAGTCTTCCGTCACAGAGGCTTAGATCTTTCCAACAATAAAGATCTACAGGACCTCCTTAAGTCTTTTGAGACCACGAAGGAGCGTCGTTTGGTTACACCTGGTTGGAATTTAGACGTGGTTCTAAGATTCCTTATGTCAGACAGGTTCGAACCACTTCAATCAGCCTCCCTGAAAGATCTCACCTTTAAGACTCTTTTCCTGATATGCTTAACCACAGCTAAAAGAGTCAGTGAGATTCATGCCTTCAGCAAGAACATCGGATTCTCATCCGAAACGGCTACATGTTCTACAACTTGGTTTTCTAGCCAAACACGAGCTGCCTTCTCGGCCTTGACCAATATCGTTCGATATTCCAAACTTATCGTATGGTTGGAAATGAACTAGAAAGAGTATTATGTCCTGTAAGAGCTCTTAAGTTCTATTTTAAAAACCTTTACGAGGCCCGTCTGAAGCTTTATGGTGTTCAGTTAAGAATCCATCTTTGCCTATGTCAGAGAATTCTTTATCCTATTTTATCAGACTGTTAATACGAGAAGCTCATTCCCTTCTGAATGAGGAAGACCAAGCTTGGCTGAAGGTAAGGACACACGAAGTTAGAGCTGTCACAACTTCCGTGGCCTTTAAACAAAATAGATCTCTGCAAAGTATATTCGACGCAACCTATTGGAAAAGCAAATCAGTGTTCGCGTCTTTTATCTTAAGAATGTCCAGTCTCTTTACGAGAACTGCTACACTCTGGGACCATTCGTAGCAACGAGTGCAGTAGTGGTGGGGGCTCCACCACTACAATTCCCTAATTCCAGAACCTTTTTAATCTTTCTCTTGAAATATTTTTGGGTTGTCCGGAAGGCTAAGAAGCCTTTCGCATCCTACTTGATTTGGCGGGTGGTCAAAATCATTTCTTGAGAAGCGCCTAGATTAGAGGTTTTGATGAGGACCTTTAGTATGGGTTGCAACCCTTCATACTTCAGCTCCTAGGAGTCGCTCAGCATCCTATGAGGATCGCGAGGCTCAGTAAGGAAGACGTACTTAAAAAGGCAGAGTAATTGTTCAAGTCGTCTTCCTTACCAGGTACTTATTTATTTTATGCTTGTTATTTTGAATAACTGCTAAAATGAAATACGGAATACTTAGCTCATAATAATGTCAACATGTAATGCTGGTCTCTACCCACCCCCCTGGGTGTGAATCAGCTATATGATCATCGGGTAAGTTTAATATTGAAAAATGTTATTTTCCTTAGTAAAATAAATTTTTGAATATACTTACCCGATGATCATAAATTAAAGGACCCACCCTTCCTCCCCAATAGAGACCCAGTGGACAGAGGAGAAAATTGGTTCTTTGTTGACATCGAGTACTTGAGTACCTACTTGACAGATGGCGCTGTTGATGTACACCCCCACCTGTATAGCGATCGCTGGCGTATTCCGCCCGTAGGTTTTTTCTGTCGGGCAGCAGAGCTGACAGCTATATGATCATCGGGTAAGTATATTCAAAAATTTATTTTACTAAGGAAAATAACATTTTCCTATACCCGAGAGTCTTACTCCGGGTTTTTCTATCGGAAAGTTCGAAAACAACAAATGATGCGTCTTCAAATCCCTGATATTACGTGGACTACCAGAGTCAAAAAATAACGTAAAGGATTTGTGTTCTAAATTTACAGCATATAAGGTTGGTCGTAACTCATTTTGGCTTATTATTGTATGAATTCGTTGCAAATCTACGGGAGCATGCACTGTTTTACTTAATTCGGCCGTGTGTTTCATAGGAAAATCTATTGCCTCACAATGATCTGATAAAACATTAAATTGATTATTCAATACTATTGATGTTGACATGAATGACCTTGACCCAACATCACTCTCTTCCCCACTGGAGTTAATTATGTGGTATTTGCTTTGCTCTGCACATTCTGAAAATTAGTCTGACCTTGCGAGGTCTGGTTTGACGACCCAGGCTCAGCGATATTCGAAGAAGTGTGTTTGTTTGTTTCGGATTCTGAACTACATTGACGTTTGGCTGTTTCTTCTTATTATTAAAATGAGGATTTTTCTTTTTATTTCCATATGGAACTGACTGTGGAATTGACTGTGTATTTCTAGGATTCTGTTGTCTTACGCGAGTAACACTGACTATATGAATGAGTCGAACTATTATGTACCGAACAGAATTTCGTTCTGCAGTCCGCGATTAAGTGACCTTGACGTTTGCAATTATAACACGTCATTCCCGCTACTTGACTACTATTAACTACTTTCACTTGTTGTGGCTTTGTTTCATTCTTTGCAAAAACTTGAGTTAACACGGGATCGAGGTCTGGACACTTAGCCATGTGTTTCTTTATCTGTTTATATACTGTACATCCAATTCCGTACTTGCAGGCGTTAACTTTTTATCAAAACACCGCACTAAAGCTTCAGGCAACATAAGTGTCATGCAAGTTAAATACATTAATCGTAAAAAATTTTACCGGAGATGTTATCTCTAGTAACCCAAGTGGAATTACCTAAAATATCCTGATATTCATTAAGCCTATCAGCTATGAGAGCTGCTCTCTCAATAACATTAAGCCGATTCATAGTGGCTTGATTAAGTGTATTTCTTAACGTTAATACTACATCCAAGGCTTCTTCACCCCCATGGACCACGCGTAACCTAACCTTGAAATCATCCCAGGTAACTGCTTCCTGAAATGAAACACCTCTTAAATACGCACTCGCATCCCCCTTAGAAAAATCTATAAAACTTTTAGCTTCTTGTAATTGTACAAAAGGGTCTATGATTTGTTTGGCATTTAAATGGGCATCGACGGATGAAATCCATGACTCCACATTTTGAGGCAAGAACCCATTAACCAGACCCTGAAAAGGAAGGATTGCAGACCTGGCATTTACAAGCGTCACAATTGAGAGAGGATTAATCTGTCCTACGCCACTAGGTCCAGGGATGGGGCTCACAGGGGGCGTCATGACTGCTGTATTTCTTTTCCTATCTCTTCGACCCCTTGCAATTCTATCAAAATATCTATATGAATACAGACGTCCACTGCGTAAACGCATAAGCACCCAATGATAAAGATTATAACACAATTCCCCAAAACAATGCTACTAATCCCAAGACATTTCCCGAGAATTTCTGAAAGAAAACAGAACAAAAAGATATTTCCCGAGAATTTCTGAAAGAAAACGGAATTAGCACAAAGAGAGAAAAAATTCTAGATGAGAATTCGGAGTTGAACACAGTTTCCTTTAATGAAAGGAAAATAAAAGATAAGCAAACCACTCACCCCGGTAATAATCGACTAACGACTCGTGATAACTACACTTCACTGCCCAAACTGAAATGAATATGAAAATTGTACTTAGCTTTTATATGGTTCTGTGTGATGTCGTCATATCCTCTCTCTCTCTTGATGTTTGGGTGAATGTGTCCGTCCGAGTTTCTCTCTCTCTCTTGATGTTTGGGTGAATGTTTCGGTCCAATTTCCGTTAAATGTAGTGCTTCCTGGATATGTTTTGTAAGCGTTGAACGTCAGTCCTTGGGTTTCCTAGGATGTTGATTGAAGATCCAGTTCATCAGTTTGTATGTATAACATTCATCAAATGTTTTAGTCTTCGATGGACTATGATACTTAGTCAAAATTGTAGATTCATTAATGTTGATTTCTTGAAGATCTTTCTCTGGTTTTTACAGCTTTATTTTTGATTTCTTGAAGATCTTTCTCTGATTCTTAGAGTTTTAGCGCTGCCACCATTTATTAGTGTGTTACTGTTATTAACACACATTGATTATGTGTTGTTTGAGATGTTGAGTCTTGAATTAATGTCAATCATGGTAATTTTAAAATGGTTTATTCTCTAAAAACAACAGTGTTAAACATCTCCATCACAGGAGTATAGCTGGTTTTGCTCCTCTTAGCCTGTTTCTGCTTGCTATTGTATCTTTTCCTTTTCCTTTGGTGCATTTAGTTTTGATGATTGGCCTTTGGTATTGATGAAAGGGCTCTACTATTGTGTCCTGTAAAAGGAGGCGAGGCTTGAGTTTTGTAAGGGGCATTTTTGTGTGCATAGTACCCCCTGTGATGGGTGAAGGCCATGGTCTCTTGTGCAGTGAAAAATTTTTGGCAGGAAGATGGCCGAGAAACATTTGCCAGCATTACCAGACAGCAATATTCATCCCCTTCCATGCTGAACTACTTTTTTTTCTGCAGATTTGGTCCTTGTGTATAAGATTAAGGAGGATGAACACTTTAACCATAATTATATTCTAGTTTTTCAGGTGTAAATAGCTTTACCAGTGAGGGATTTGAAATTGTGGCCATGAGGCATGGCTTTACTGATTTGTCCATAGCTGATGATGTATTCTTTAAGAGTTCGTAGCCTTCTTAGGCATTCAGGAACACCATCTTTGAGTACATGAAAGGAATTTTGGTTTTAGCCAGGACTTACCTAGTGTTAGTACCTCTTGTGAGTATTCCCAGTGCTCCTCCTGTCTCTATGACTCCAGTTGCTGTGATTCCAGGCAGGAATCCCCTTGCGTTTGCCCTTCCGAGGGAGTACCAGTGATTAAAGTTCTTCAGACTGCAGCACCTCTGGGAGTGGTGAATAATGTTTTTCCTGGCAATGGGAAGAGGCTAGCAAGCTCATCTTCTTCCTCTTACCAATTCCTCTTTCTCTTCTTTGGAGACTTCTTCCTCTTAGGAGATGGAGGGAAAGTCCGAAATGAAGGCCTTTTCCAAGAAGTCCCATCAGTCTTCTAGGAACCGCTGTCCTCCACAGGGAGTAAATGATAGTGCTCACTCAATGAGATACCATCTAGGAGGTCTACTGGAGCACGAGTTCTGATGTTGCCACCAAGGTCCTGGTTTTTACTCCTCGTTCTCTCTTGTGGCTAAGGTATGACAGTGTATGCCAAGTGGGTGGATCATGAGTGCTCACCATTAGTACTCTTGCCCAAACAGAGGAGGATTGCCCCAACCCCGTATCGATCTTGAGGGTCTTTGGGCACAAAATGGAGAGCTGGTAAGACCTGATCCCCCTTTCTGTATTTGCGTGGAAGGTAAAGCTGCCTGAGCTCTGCTCATGAGCACCAACACCAAGTAGTACCAAACACTTGCACCTTATTTCCCAGAGGCAAGCGTACTTGACATGTCATCTTCTGTAAGTGGTCATAGAAGTGGTGGGAATAACCATTAAGCAGGCATAGATTAGGATCACCCACGGTCAGCTGTTACATTTAGCTGAGCTTTGGAGATTACATTCCTGGCTCCTGTTTTCAAACCTGATCAGTTTTATTCCAGAGGATGGGAACTTTATCTTGGGTGGATTGATGGTGTTTTGTTGAGTAAGGTGATAAAGTTCCGCACAGGGTTCTGAAACCCACCCCCTTTAGAGGCACAGAACCCAGAGACAAAGTGGTAATTTTGAGGTTATTGAACTGATTCATAAGCATGGAGAGATGAAGTGGCTATCATGGCTCCTTTGTTGTGGTCATTTTTGGCTACTAAGCAGCCATTTGGTATTCCTCTTAGTTTGAAACCTTCTTTTCTGACTTTAGTGGTCAAAGTTGGCCAGAGGTCTCTCGGTTCTCTAGGTCTGGGAATATGCTTCAGTTAAGATGATCTAGAATAGGGATTCCCAAGCATTTCTTAACAGAAACCCATTCAGCACTTAACAGGGTTTAGTGCAATGATGTTCTTGTCAAAGCCAGGCCCCATGCAAAACTCAAAGATGCAGCAGTAGCAGTGCAAATATTCCTTGTACATTATTCTGTATACTGTATGTGAATGTCAGGCGAACACGAATGCCAGAATGAATGAAATGAAGATGTTGAGGATGCAGGAGACAATGATTTAATTTTAAACATTAATAACACTTTCATGAATACAGTATAGGTCCAGTGTTGATGCACTTTTAGTTATCATGGATATAAATATAACTGTCAAAATACATTTTAGCAATTTACAAATAATGATAAAAAATTCTACATAGATACTGTATAAGTAAATTTGCACTTGTTTGAACCTGAAAACAGAATTGAGTAATTTATGTAGTTATCCAGATATGTCTCTTGTAATACTTTAATTGATAAAGCTGGTCTAGGTAACAGCTATGAGTGGTTAAGCTATGCATAAAAAATGTTGTATACATCCTTAGGGTCATAATTTCAAAAATAATCTCTGCACATATATGTGTTGAAATAAAAATAGAAAATTTTGGCCACTCTTAAACTTTTAGGGCTTAATCATACTTTTATTGTCAAGATAACCCTTGTATCGCACTCCTTGTATCTGATAACATATAAAAAGATATTACTTGATATTCTATCAATTACTTAATGAAGAAAAAGCATTTCACAGCAGCCATTTTGGATTTTCTAATTTTTCTCAATTTCCCCAAGGGTGAGATTTCTACACCCTCCCTGATGTTATATTCATGCTCTAGATGAGTAATCAGCATTGAAAAAAACTATAAATTACAAACTGGTTTTACCCCTTTGCTGCCGGACTATTAGATTTGGCAACTACAATAACTTAATACTATTTTAACTTTCTGCTTTTCTGGGTCGAACCTGTGGCGCCGGGCGAAAAGTCCTTCTTGTATACCTTTTCTGATAAAAACCTTCCAATTATACCAGAGAAAGATAAAAGCATGGAATGCTGAGGTTACAACCCTCGCGCGAGCACCTTTTGGGTGTCGTGTATAAAGCAAAGGCGCGTGAAATCCACTATTCACAGGTTGTCTTCCATTTAGTTAATTCCTTCGCCAAAGGGATGGGCCGATACAGAGGCCCTAGACACATCCCCATCGCCGCACCACCCACGCCACGACGCGAGCGCCACCTGAACAACATCCTTCTTTTTGGAATTCAAAGTGTTGAATGGTTTGTTGTGCTCTCGGTCTTTTTTATCTATCGTGGATTTATTTTGTCATGTCCGAAGCTCCATCTTCACACATTCCAATGTTAAGTACCATAGTTTGTTTTGACAGTATTTTATTGTACCGGGCTTGTGTTTTAGATCCAGTATAGTCTGTTTTATTATTCCCGTCTGGCCTTTCATGGCGGCCATTGTTTGTTCACTTGTTTGGGAATTCATCTTTATCTGCCCGTTTAGTACTCTGTCACTTAGGTTCTTGGTTAAGTCCCTGGCCTTATGCCTTTAGAACCGTTATTATTTTTATTTTTATTTTTTTGTGTATTTATGCTCATGGTACTTTTTGCTAGTAAGTCCAGCCTACGAACGAGATAGCGATTTAGCTTTGTTTTTGTTTAGTAACCGCCCGAGGCGTTCGTCTCGACTGTGCTATTTATTTTAAGTTTTAACGGATGCTATTCTTCGATCGTAGTGTTATATGGATGTACTTTTTTATTTTATACGTTTGTAATAGTGTTTTGTGATTTTTAGTCCTGTTTTTGTGTCCAAGAGAGCGAGAGATTGGGGTCCCCGTTTTCTGTTCGCAGTCACGAGTTACCCCTTTCTCTCGTTTTCTTTCTTAGCTCCGGTGAGGGAGCGGATTTCCCGTTTTCCGTTTTGTGCGTTCAGCGGGTTCTCCCTCCCTCACCTCTCCCCCTCTGGGTGGATGATAACTTACGAGTTATTTATTTTTCGTGACTTTTCAATTGTTAGCGTTATTTTGGTCCGTGTTTCGTCCTCTCCCCGTTACGGCTCGGGAGTAGTTATGAACGTTTTCCACTCCGCCTTGAGTTATACTCCGCCACGAGGGATTCTCAATAACTTTCGTTCTATTGTTATATTTATATTGTTTACTACATGGGACGGGCTTCATATTGTTTAGATACGACCCTCCGGTGGCCCTTACTTCGGTCTCAGGCCACGGCCATATCCACAATAGCCTTTGTTATTACAACTGTGTTGTTATTCACAATAATTATTCAGGACCTTTCTTCTCCCTCCGGCCTCACCGGAGATCGTAAATACGCTTTACTATAATCTAAGCTTTAGTCTTTAGCTACGACTTAGCTTTTTATCTTTCACAATTGAATTATTAGCCACAATTGAATTATTCAGGGCATCTCATTATCCTCCGGCGTCACCGGAGGTCGCCCAAACACTTAACACTTAAAGTTGCCTTAGCTAATTAGCTAAGGCTCCTTTATTCAGGACATTTCATTACGATCCGGCCTCACCGGAGCTCCGGCTTCACCGGAGGTCGCCCATACACTTCACACTTATATTTGCCTTGCCTTTAGCTAAGGCTGGTGTTTGTATTTATTTTAAGGGCATGTCACTGCTTCCCCGACCCTTGGAGGTCGGCGGATTACTTTAAGCTTATTATCCTTATGTCATTAACAGACATTGGGTGCATTACAAATATACAGACAATTGAATTTTAAAGTGCCAACAATGGTATGGGGCAGTATCAACTTAAAGTTAATAGTTAGTTGTTTGGTCAATGCAATATGGGTGCTTAGGTAATCCAGTGAGTGCCAGAACTCTAAAATAATAGGTTTTTATCCCTTATCAGAGTTTCAAGCATCACCAGACTCATGTCTCCTTTCTTTTACAGAAGGCCCGTTGTACTGCTGAAGGATGCTCTGCCTCGTTCAGCGACCCCGTTGGGCATGACCTCTGCCGGTCTCATGCTCACTGCTCCATTCCCTTTATCCAGGAACCGGGACAGGCCCAATACCCAGTGTGGTTCCCGGATTTGTGCTCGTTCTGTTACGAGTTGTCGTCAGTTCTGCTGAATGATGATGTAAGTGGGTTTTCCCTTTGTTCCTTATTTCTCGTTGGCAGACACTAATATAGACATGAATATGATATACACAGTATATTTAGGAGGGCAAACCCCCTCCTCCATCACTAATCACTGCAAATCTTACAGGCCGATGTCTCTCTTCGGTCAGCAAGGGCTACTCTTCGGCCGTGGGTGTCGGGCTTTGGCAGGAATGCCCCGTCTGGCGCACCCTATCTCCTCGATGGGGATATGGCCTCCCGTCTCTTCCCAGGCTCGACTACTGCTGCAGTCTCTCCTGACCTTGCTGCCCCTTTAATTGAAGAAGTCAGGGCTACCATTTCCGTGGAGGACGAAACCCTCGTACCGATGGACATGGCTGGTCTGGATATAGACGTAGAACCCAGGGACGAGCAGGTAAGTGGTGCCGAGTTGGTGGAAACCCTTTTCTCTCCTACTCCCTCTACTACCTCTTCCTTTCTAGGTTTTGATAACTCTAAGGCTTCTCCTCGGGATCCCTCTGCCTCCGTACGACCCAAGGTGAAGCCACTTCGAACTTATAAGACTTCAGCTTTGCCAGTATCAACGTCACCGGTCCCCGGACCCTCGACAGCTCCTGATATTCATATTGCTCCTCGTAAAACCACTACTCCTAAGAAGTCTAAGTCTACCAAATCCAAGAAAAAACCAACGGGTGACTTTCAGGTACCCTGGGCTGATCTCCTCCCCATCCAACTGATCAAAGGATTGGTCAGGGATCAAGTTCAACATCACTCTGGTGCAATAACAGAGATTAAGGATATGATGGCTACTCTGATCCGCGCCGGAACTCAGTTCCCTCCCCCTTCTGCCCCAGACGCATCGAAGCTGCCGCCCTTCGATAAAAACAATCCTTGGCGGTTTGCTTTGCATGCTCCATTCGTAGATGGCTCCCTAACTCTGGAGGGCATGGGCACCCGCCCTCTAGAGGACCTGGAGTTCTATCCCCCGGGCCTAGCATTCCCGTTCAATGGTTTTGTACGGTTAAAGGAACATGCATTGGTCCGTATGGACAAGGTACCGAAGGAAACGGTCATATTTCCAAAAGAGCAGGCCCAGGCTATCTGGGCCAGAACACTATCAGAGTGGGGGTGTATTAACTCCAAGCTCACCCCTCACAAGGGTTCCTACACTATTTTTACGACAGCGGCCTCCATCTCTTTGCCGCTCATAGACAAAGTCACAGAGCTGACTATACAGGCCATCAAAGAAGGCTCTTCCATGCCGGCTCTCAAGGAGACGGACCCCACCTCTTTGCTTATTCCGGGTTCCTCGGCAGCCTGGGATGCTGCGGCCTCTACCTTCACGGTGGGGAAACTAGACCCGGACTGTGCCTCTACTCTTTTCTCTGAGAAGCTTCCCAGATTAATAGAGAGTCTTCTCAAAACTGAGTTCGAGACCCGTACTAGACTTGCTAGGTCCCTCCAATCCATCACCTCCATGGAGTCCCTTGCATCTCTTTACCCAGAGGAAACGCTGTTCAGAGTCGCCACAAAGAACCAGCTGCTATCCTACCAAATAGATCTCCATGACTTCTGGTCAGCACGGGTTAGTTGCAGGAAGTTCGTTCTGTCGGAGGCCACCATCAGGCATGAGCCGAACAGACTGATAGCTTCCTCCTGCTGGGGTAAGACCCTCTTCCCTCAGACCGAGGTGGATAAGGTTCTTCAGGACGCAGCGAGGGCAAACCAGAATTTGCAGGTAAGGTGGGGTCTCTCAGCCAAAAAGAGGTTCGAACCCCAGAGACACACATTCTTCAAGAAGAAGCTGAGGTTTAGTCCTTACAAAGCGGCCCGGGGTACCTCGTCCCCACAGCCTTCCGCGGCCTCGACTTCTCGACAACAGGCGCCTCCTCAGCAGGTAGTCTACCTCGCTGCTCCCCCTGGTACACAGCCCAACCCCTCTTGGATGCCCTCACCTGCATACAACCCTGCCTACGAACCCTCCGGTTCCTTTCGTGGATACCAAAGAGGGAGTTCCAGAGGTAGAGGACAGTTCCGCCAACGCGGCGGGCCCAGAGCAAGGGGTTCCCGTGGAGGGAGGGGCCCTAAGTTCACTCCCTCCCAATGATGTGATGCCGGTAGGAGGGAGACTTTATCACTTCCGGGATCATTGGACCTTCAGTCCATGGGCTCACAGCATAATATCAAGGGGCTTGGGTTGGAAATGGTCACAGGGATCCCCTCCTCCACCGGTGACCTTCTTCCAGAGACCCTCTCCCATCCTGGAAGAGTACACTGCGGAGTTACTCAAGAAGAGAGCAATCAAGCGGGTTCGATCCCTGAAGTTCCAAGGCCGCCTGTTTACAGTCCCGAAGAAAGACTCGTCGGCGTTGAGGGTAGTTCTGGACTTGTCGAGGCTCAACTCTTACATCCTTTGCGACAAGTTCCGTATGCTGACTATCTCTCAGGTATGGACCTTACTTCCCCGTGGGGCCGTCACCACCTCTATCGATCTTACCGACGCCTATTATCATGTCCCAGTAGCTCGAAACTTCTCTCCTTATCTAGGCTTCCGTCTCGGCAAGAGAGCCTTCGCATTCAAAGTCATGCCCTTCGGTCTCAGCATTGCCCCCAGGGTATTCACGAAACTGGGGGAGACGGTGCTCGAGCAACTCAGACACCAAGGGATACAAATCGTCGCCTATCTGGACGATTGGCTCATTTGGGCCCAGTCGCACCAGGAATGCAAAAGAGCTACGTCGAAGGTACTCCATTTTCTCGCCAAACTGGGCTTCCAAGTCAACCTCCGGAAGTCCCGCCTACAACCATCAAGCCTCTTCGAATGGTTAGGCATCCGTTGGGACCTCTCAAAGCACAAGCTCTCCCTTCCTCCCAAGAAGGTGAGGGAGATAGCTTCCAAGGTCAGGAACTTTCTCAAACACAAACAGGTGTCCAGAAGAGCTTTAGAACGAGTCCTCGGCCTACTCCAGTTTGCCTCACTGACCGATCTCCTATTAAAAGCCAAACTCAAAGACATCAATCGAGTTTGGAGAAAGAGGGCGACAATACCTTTAAGAGACAAGACCTCGAAGATCCCCTCTGTCTTGAAAATGAGACTACAACCATGGTCCGATCGGAGGAACCTCTCCAAGTCGGTTCCTCTACAGTTCCCCTCTCCACAAGTGACAATTCATACCGACGCGTCTCTGAGTGGTTGGGGGGGTTACTCCCAACATCAGATGTGTCAGGGCTCTTGGTCACCCGCCATGAGACAGTTCCATATCAATGTTCTCGAAGCCATGGCGGTGTTCTTGACCCTGAAGAGAATCTCCCCTCCGAGGTCGACCCACATCAGAGTAGTCTCAGACAGCACGGCCGTAGTCCACTGCCTCAACAGAGGGGGGTCCAAATCACCCAACCTGAATCAGATCCTGGTCACTATCTTCACCTTGGCAGCCGACAAAGACTGGTTCCTGTCAGCAACTCACCTAGCAGGAGTCCAGAATGTGATAGCAGACGCATTATCCAGGACGAGCCCACTGGAATCGGAGTGGTCCCTGGACATGCACTCCTTCCGGTGGATACTCAGGCTGGTTCCAGGTCTCCAGGTAGATCTATTCGCGACCCGACTCAATCACAAACTCCCGTGTTATGTGACACCGAACCTGGACCCTCAGGCTTATGCCATGGACGCATTAACCCTGGATTGGAACCATTGGCAGAAGATCTTCTTATTCCCTCCAGTGAATCTTCTACTGAAAGTCTTGCACAAACTCCGCTCCTTCAACGGGGTAGTAGCTTTAGTGGCACCTCACTGGCCAAAGAGCAGTTGGTTTCCTCTCCTCCTCGAGTTGAAACTCCGTCCCTTCCGGATCCCATTCCCCAAACTGACCCAGGTGGTCCAAACACGGACTGTGTCAGATTCCTCAAGGATAGCCAAAACCCTAACTTTGTGGATTTCATGAAGTTTGCGGCACGTAGGGACGCAAACATCGACCCAGATAATGTCCTCTTTATAGAATCAGACAAAAGGGACTCAATGATTCGGCGGTTAAGAAACTAGCGGATTTCTTAAGGACTTCAGACCATTCGGTTATGACTCCTAATTTAGCCATCTCCTTCTTTAGGTCCATTTTTGACAAAGGCCTAGCAGCTAGCACTATAACCACCATTAAGTCAGCTCTGAGGAAAGTCTTCCTGGTTGGGTTTAACATTAACCTGGCGGAGTCTTATTTCTCATCTATTCCAAAAGCATGTGCTAGGCTTCGACCTTCGGTCCGTCCTCAAAAGGTCTCTTGGTCTCTAAATGATGTCCTCAAACTGGCCTCCGATACGGACAACGAATCCTGCTCTTATATCACTCTTCTTAGGAAGACTTTATTTCTAACAGCTTTGGCCTCGGGTTCCAGAATCTCAGAACTAGCAGCTCTCTCACGAAACTCAGAGAACATGGATTTCCTCCCTTCAGGTGAGGTACTTCTTTCACCAGACAGGGCGTTCCTAGCTAAGAACGAGGACCCCCAAAATAGGTGGTCCCCTTGGAAGATTATTCCTCTTCTCCAAGATACTTCTCTATGTCCGGTCACCACTCTCGGGGCCTTTTTAGCCAGGACGGCTACCCGATCGTCTGGCCCCTTGTTTATCAGAGAACAAGGAGGTACCATTTCCATACGTGGCATTAGGCAACAGATCCTATACTTCATTAAACAAGCCAATCCGGGATCATTTTCCCATGCTCATGATATCCGATCGATAGCTACCTCCATCAACTATTTCCAGAATATGGACTTTGATAACCTTAAGAAGTACACGGGTTGGAAATCTCCTATGGTCTTCAAACGCCACTATCTAAAGAACTTACAGGCTCTTAAATATCCAACGGTTGCAGCTGGGAGCCTTATCTCTCCCCATTGATCTTTTGTTCTTCCTTTCATCCATCTCTTCTCTTCTCCCTCCTACCCGCCACTCGCACCACGACGCCGCTTCCTTGGTGGTTCGTTAGCCCTAAGTGTATTACATATTAGGTTAATATGATTGTAACTATTATTGTTTTCCCTTGTTATTAAGTTGGGATATTCTTAGCCATGTCAGTTTTGTTGCATGTTTTCCTCTGATACTCAGAGGTTTCCTTGTTATCATGTTTGTTTATCCTTACTCTCACTATGCCCTGTGGCTAGTTTATATTTTATGCCTACTTACCTGAATTATATATGATTTTCTTTACATGGTGTTGTTTCTCTCCCCTTATTAATTTAGTAGTTATTGTTGGGCTTGGAAGGCATTCTCTGGTACATTTTCGCCCGGCGCCACAGGTTCGACCCAGAAAAGGGATTTTGACGAAGGAAAAATCTATTTCTGGGGAGAGACCTGTGGCGCCCGGCGAAACCCTTCCCCTTATTTTACACGATCCCACCCTTTCCTTTCCAAGCCATCATGGCCAATACAGAAGGATGTTGTTCAGGTGGCGCTCGCGTCGTGGCGTGGGTGGTGCGGCGATGGGGATGTGTCTAGGGCCTCTGTATCGGCCCATCCCTTTGGCGAAGGAATTAACTAAATGGAAGACAACCTGTGAATAGTGGATTTCACGCGCCTTTGCTTTATACACGACACCCAAAAGGTGCTCGCGCGAGGGTTGTAACCTCAGCATTCCATGCTTTTATCTTTCTCTGGTATAATTGGAAGGTTTTTATCAGAAAAGGTATACAAGAAGGACTTTTCGCCGGGCGCCACAGGTCTCTCCCCAGAAATAGATTTTTCCTTCGTCAAAATCCCTTAATTATAACAGCTGTATTGCAAGTATAGTAATGCACCCCAGTGCTGTATGATATCCCGAATAGTCTACTTTTAGGACTGGTCACTATTCAATCAATTTTCTGTATCTGGGGGGTGAGGCAACACTTCATACAATTTTCCATATTGATATTTGTGCTATGGATGCGATAGTCATTTTTAATGAACACTATTGCTAAGAATGCTGTCTTATGAACATAAGTGGTTCTAAATTATAGAAGAACCTGCAATGTTCAATTTCTTACAGCTGAATGCTTAGTTGTTAACTTAATCCAAAACTTTTCCATGTCCTTTTACACATTTGTCCACCTTTGCTTTGTTGTCCACTTGTAATTCTGCCATTTTAAGTATAATAGAACCACAATACAATACTTTGTATTGGGTTTGATGGGCAACTGCATGTTATTCAAAGACTGAGTTATAAACTCTGGAAATCTTCCATTCATATTTCCCATCAGATTCTGCAATTAATCCAGTGAATATTGTTTCTCTCTCTTGTGAATACCCTTAGCCTTTGTAACTGTAAATTCCAAGGAGTGATGGAATTAACAGTAAATATCAGTTTCAACTTCTTTTCATAGTATCTGCAGCTGGCTGACAAAAGCTTGTATGGCACTCTGAAGGTCAAACACCTACACACACACACTCACACACCCAGATTGCCCAGAACTTGTCTCCAGGGGGGCTCTTAGATCAGCAGTCATAGCCCCTAAGGGTTACTAGACTGACTGGTGAGTCTTACAAGTAACTTGGCCCAAAGAGTATATTTTTATTTAAAGTCGGGCTCGGCCCAGAGAGCAAAACTATAGGTCAGTCCTCGGCAAAGCAGGAGACCTAGTAATTTTTTTTTTCTTATCAAAGCTTGTGTATACAATTGAGCATGGGAATCAGTTTAAGATATGTATTTTGGCAGAAGGGAAGGGTCAAGGGCAAACCTAAGCCCCAGCAGCTTGTTAATAGGTTGTCTAGTTTTTCATCTCCCTAATGTGGCAGACAAGCACCTCCTCTAAGGTAGAATGGGGACATAAGCCTTAAAAGAAAGAGTTTAGTGAAAGATTGAAAAATGCAAATCAGACAATCTCTAGGTTAAATAAAATTTGGAAATCAAATCGCCTGAAATTACATACGGATTTTGAAGCAAAGCGAAAAATCTATTTTTGGGCGAGATGGCCATGTCGTCCTGATGGAAGGTTCTTTTAGGTAGCTTTCTATGGGATATTTGGCTACAGTGATACTCCCAGAGAATTGACCATAGGTCTCCAGAATTCTAACTCCTGGCGCGAGTATCCTTAAAATTTTTCTTAAGGATATCGCATAATATCGGGATGTATTTCTTGATAAGACATATGGCAATCTTCACCCCGAATAGAGTTTTGTTCTGAGGGGGAAGAGTGGCGAAATTGAAGGGGAGCCGTCATGAAGGTACCCAGTGGATCCCCTCCCCGTACTACTACAGGGTCCAATATGGCTACCCATTCCTTGTAACAATTAAGCATGGTGCTACAGATAGAGTAGTTTCGGGTGGAGATTGTTACACAATCCTTTTCTTTAGAAAAGGAGGGTGGGTCCATCAGGACGACATGGCCATCTCACCCAAAAATAGATTTTTTGCTTTGCTTCAAAATCCAGTTTTTGGGCTCAAGCCATGTCGTCCTGATGGAAGTTTACCAGAGAATTACTTGAAAGTACTGTATCTGTGGGTTTGTATAAGTGCCTCAACCTTGGGTCAGCTTCTGTATGGTCATCCAGACCACAGAAATATATGACGATACCGTTATACATAACCACTAAACATGGAACAATGTTAGGGCTTCCTGCCCCCTGCAGGCAAATGTCATCCTCAACAGTAGAAGCAGCAAGGTTTGTATCTATATAGGAACAAATGTAAATAATATTCAGTTATTTTGTTCATATATATAAGTACCATGAAGCTTATACTTTACTTAGGAAAATAAGTAAAAGAAACTCCGTCTAATTTTATTCAATACATTTGGGGCGAATAAGACGCAAATACACGTTAGACATTTATTGAATAGACAACTTAAATATAACAATTGGTGTATTAAAAATCAACAATAGAATTATACATTCAACATATAAAAGATAAATATATTTTCTACCTGAAAGGGAAGAAAAGTCATTAGCCACTCGAAATCAGTTGAAAAAATTAAGATAATTTCACTGTAATGTTGGATAATTATCAACACTGCGTACAAGTTTACACATGGCACTGGTGTCATTGGTATAATTCTGCACCTAAAAAAGAATAGTCCTAGTGTCACCAGGGTGACACTTAATTAAGGGATTTTGACGAAGGAAAAATCTATTTCTGGGAAGAGACCTGTGACACCCGGTGAAAGAAGTCCTTCTTTACACTTTTCTAATATAAATCTTCCAAATATACTAGAGAAAGATGAAAGCATGGAATGCAGAGGTTACTACCCTCGCGCGATCACCTTGTGGGTGTCGTGTATACAACAGGGGCGTGTGAAAACCACTATTCACAGGCTGTCTTCCATTTAGATAATCCCTTCATCAAAGGGAAGGGCCATGACAGGCCCTAGAGAACACAGTTGGACCGCGTCACCGACACCTACCACGCGCCCTCTAGGTCATCCTTCTGCAAGAACATATGGCTTGGCAAGGAAAAAAGGGTGGGTCCGTAAAAAATAACCGGGAAGGGTTTCACCGGGCGTCACAGGTCTCTTCCCAGAAATAGATTTTTCCTTCGTCAAAATCCCTTTTCTGGGGCGACCTGTGACGGCCGGTGAAAATGTACCAGAGAATGCCTTCCAAGCCCAATACAATAATAACATAATGAGGAGAATACAAACACCATGTAAGACAATAATATAATATAATACTGTAAGTAAACATAAAATTACAAACTAGCCAAAGGACATAGGGGACGTAAGGCTAAATAAATATGAAGACAAGGAATCATCTGAGTGTCCAGACGCAAAAGGCATCAATTTTACATGTCTAAGCATATCTAAACATTAAAGGAACAGTAAATACAATAACAGCTAAATCATAGGAATTAAACATGGTAAATAACTTAGGGCTAACGAACCACCCAGGAGAGTGGAGACGTGGTGTGAGTGGCGGGTAGGAGGGAGGAGAGTAGAGATGGAAGAAAGGAATAAGCAGAGATTAATGGGGATAGATAAGACTCCCCGCTGCAACCGTAGGGTGTTTAAGGGCCTGTAAGTTCTTTAGATAGTGGCTTTTGAAAACCATAGGAGATTTCCAACCCGTATATTTTTTAAGGTCATCAAAGTCCATGTTCTGGAAGTAATTGATGGAGGTAGCTACTGACCGTATATCATGAGCATGGGGAAATGATTCTGGGTTAGCATGTTTAATGAAGTAGAGGATTTGTTGTCTGATACCTTGAATAGAAATAGTACCCCCTTGTTCCCTGATAAATAAGGGGCCAGACGAGCGGGTGGCAGATCTAGCTAAAAAGGCCCTGAGAGTAGTGACTGGACACAGAGAAGGATCCTGGGGAAGAGAGATAACCTTCCAAGGGGACCACCTATTTTGCGGGTCCTCATTTTTAGCTAGGAAAGCTCTGTCTGGAGAAAGTAGTACTTCGCCTGAAGGGAGGAAATCTATGTTTTCCGGGTTACGTGAGAGAGCTGCTAATTCTGAGATTCTAGCACCTGAGGCCATAGCTGTTAGAAATAAAGTCTTACTAAGAAGAGTGATATAAGAGCAGGACTCATTGTCTGTGTCTGATGCAAGTTTGAGGACATCATTCAGAGACCAAGAGACTTTTTGTGCCCGAGCCGAAGGTCGAAGCCTAGCACACGCTTTTGGAATAGATGAGAAATAGGAATCCGCCAGGTTGATGTTAAACCCAACAAGGAAGATCTTCTTCAAAGCTGACTTGATGTTGGTTATAGTGCTAGCTGCCAGGCCCTTGTCAAATAGGAACCTAAAGAACGAGATGGCTAAATTCGGAGACATACGAGTATTGTCTGAATTCTTTAGGAAATCTGCTAGTTTCTTAACGGCCGAATCATATTGACGAATTGTCGAGTCCCTTTTGTCCGCTTCGATGAAAAGAACGTTTTCCGGGTCAATGTTTGCATCTCTACGAGCTGCAAACTTCATGAAGTCCACAAAGTTAGGGTTTTGGCTATCCTTGAGGAATCTGACACAGTCTGAGTTTGGATTACTTGGGTCAGTTTGGGGAATGGAATCCGGAAGGGACGGAGTTTCAACTCGAGGAGGAGAGGAAACCAACTGCTCTTTGGCCAGTGAGGTGCTACTAAAGCCACTGCCCCCCAGAAAGAGCGTAGTTTGTGCAATACTTTCATTAGAAGATTCACTGGTGGAAATAGGTAAATCTTCCTCCAATGGTTCCAATCCAGGGTTAATGCGTCTATGGCATAAGCCTGAGGGTCCATGTTTGGTGTCACATAACAAGGAAGTTTGTGATTCATCTGAGTTGCGAATAGATCTACCTGGAGGCCCGGAACCAGAGTATCCACCGGAATGAAATTATGTCCAGAGACCATTCTGATTCCAGTGGTTTCGTCCTGGATAGTGAGTCCGCTATCACATTCTGGACTCCCGCTAGGTGAGTTGCTGACAGGAACCAGTACTTTTCTGTTGCCAAGGCGAAGATAGTGACCAGGATCTGATTCAGGTTTGGCGACTTGGATCCTCCTCTGTTGATGCAGTGTACTACGGCTGTGCTGTCTGACACTACTCTGATGTGGGTCGACCTCGGAGGAGAGAGTCTCTTCAGGGTCAAGAACACTGCCATGGCTTCGAGAACATTGATATGGAAGTGTTTCATGGCGGGTGACCAAGAGCCCTGAAACATCTGATGTTCGGAGTAACCCCCCCATCTACTCAGAGATGCGTCTGTATGAATTGTCACTTGTGGAGGTGGGAATTGAAGAGGAACCGATTTGGAGAGGTTCTTCGGTTCGGACCATGGTTGTAGCCTCATTTTCAAAACAGAGGGGATCTTCGAGACCTTGTCTCTTAAAGGTACTGTAGCTCTCTTTCTCCAAACTCGATTGATGTCTTTGAGTTTGGCTTTCAATAGGCGATCTGTTACTGAAGCGAATTGGAGAAGGCCGAGGATTCTTTCTAAGGCTCTTCTGGACACCTGTTTGTGTTTGAGAAAATTCTTGATCTTGGAAGCTATTTCTCTTACCTTTTTGGGAGGGAGAGACAGCTTGTGCTTTGAAAGGTCCCACTGAATGCCTAACCATTCGAAGTGGTCTGATGGTAGTAGGCGGGACTTTTGGAGATTGACCCGAAATCCCAGGTTGGCGAGAAAAGGAAGTACTTTCTTCGTAGCTCTGTTGCATTCCAGGGCCGACCGAGCCCAAATGAGCCAATCGTCCAGATAAGCAACGATCTGTATCCCTTGGTTCCTGAGTTGTTCTAACACTGTCTCTCCCAGTTTCGTGAATATCCTGGGTGCAATGTTGAGGCCGAAGGGCATGACTTTGAACGCAAAGGCTTTCCTGCTTAGGTGGAAACCCAGATAAGGAGAGAAGTTTCGAGCCATTGGCACATGATAATAGGCGTCGGTAAGGTCGATAGAGGTGGTGACGGCCCCACGGGGAAGTAAGGTCCGTACCTGAGAGATAGTCAGCATCCGGAACTTGTCACAGAGAATGTAAGAGTTTAGCTTTGACAAGTCCAGGTCCACTCTCAATGCCGACGAGCCTTTCTCCGGAATTGTGAACAGGCGGCCTTGGAACTTCAGTGATCGAACCCGTTTGATTGCTTTCTTCTTGCGTAACTCTGTGGTGTACTCTTTCAGGATGGAAGTGGGTTTCTGGGAGAAGGTCACTGGTGGAGGAGGAGAACCTTGTGGCCATTTCCACCCCAAACCTTTAGAGATTATGCTATGAGCCCACGGACTGAAGGTCCAATGGTCTCGAAAGTGGTAAAGTCTCCCCCTTACCGGGACCACCTCATTGTGAGGGAGTGAATCTAGGTCCTTTCCTTCCCCAAGCCCCCTTTTGTCCTAGTTCTGCCTCGATGGCGGAACTGTCCTCTACTCCTGTAGCTTCCTCTCTGGTGTCCACGAAAGGAACCTGGGGGTTCGGAGCTAGGGTTGTATGCAGGCGAGGGCATCCAAACGGGGTTGGGTTGTATACCTGGGGAATCAGTGAGGTAGACCACCTGTTGAGGGGAATTTGGATGCAGAGACGTCGAAGCAGAGGGAGACTGTGATGACGAGTGGGTAACTGACGATTGATGGCAGTGACCCCGGTTCGTCTTGTAAGGGGTAAATCTCCGCTTCTTCTTGAAGAAAGCTTGCTTTTGGGCTTTGACCTTTTTTTTGGCCTCACCTGCAATTTTGGTTTGCTCTCGCATCATCTTGTAGAACCTTGTTCACCTCCTCCTGAGGGAAGACGGTTTTACCCCAGCAGGAGGAAGCTATCAGCGTGTTCGGTTCATGTCTGATAGAGGCCTCAAACAGAACGTATTTCCTACAACTAACCCGAGCAGACCACAAAGCGTGTAGGTCGATTTGGTAGGACAGAGATAGGTTCTTCGTGAATATCCAAAACAAGGTCTCAGTGGGATAAAGCGAGGCTAGGGACTCCGCGAGGTGGGGTCCGTCTCTTTAAGAGCCGGCATGGCAGAACCTTCTTTGACAGCTTGAAAAGTAAGACCTGCCACTTTATCCGTAATAGGTAAGGTAATAACGGAAGCAGTTGTAAATATGGTGTAGGCTCCTTTGTGTGGGGTGAGCATGGAATTAGTGCACCCCCAGTCCGACAACGTCCTGGCCCAGAGAGCTTGGGCCTGCTCTTTAGGAAATATTACCGTTTCCTTCGGTACCTTGTCTAACCTAACTAAGGCATGTTCTTTCAAACGGACGAAGCCGTTGAATGGGAATTCTAGTCCCGGAGGGTAAAATTCTAGGTCCTCTAGAGGGCGGGTGCCTATGCCCTCCAGAGTTATGGCACCATCTATATATGGAGCATGTAAGGCAAACCTCCAAGGGTGGTTTTTATCGAAGGGGGGTAACTTCGATGCGTCTGGGGCTGAAGGTGGAGGCATCTGAGTTCCTGAACGGATCAGATTCGCCACCATATCTTTGAGCTCCGGCATAGCTCCTTGGTTTGCCCTAGAATGTTGTTGTATCTGCTGTTGTATCTGCTCTTTAACAATATCCCTGATCATGTCGGCGGATAAGGAGGGCTCCCGAGCACGATCCGCTGACGAAGCCCTGGATTTAGCGGACTTCCTCTTTTTAGTAGTCACGGTTTTAGGTAAAGTAATATGAACATCAGGATCCCTTGAGGGTCCCGGGACCGGTGACACAGATAATGGCAAAGCTGAAGGCTTAAAGATACGTAGTGGCTTCACCTTGGGTCGTACAGGAACGGAGGGATCCCGAGGAGAAGCCGTAGGCTTATCAAAGCCGTGAAAGGAAGTAGTAGAGGAAGGAGTGAAGGATGAAAGGGGGTCCACCAACTCATCACCACCTACCTGCTCATCCATGGGTTCGACGTCCAAATCTAGAAAGGACGCGTCCTCCGTCAATAAAACTTCTTCCTCCGTTGGAATGGTTGCTCTAACCGCCTCAATTAACGGGGCCGCTGTCTCCGGTGGAACTGCCGCGGTAGTAGAGCCCGGGAATAGGCGAGAGGCCATGTCTCCATCAAGGAGATAGGGTGTGCCAGACGGAGCATTCCTCCCAAAGCCTGACACCCACGGACGGAGAGCAGCTCTTGCCTCCCGGAGAGACTCGTCATCAGCCTGAAAGAGGTGAGGGGATTAATGATGAAGCAGTAAGCGATGTATATACATATAAAGAACCATCGCAAAGGATATTAAAAGGAACAACCTAGAACCAAGTTACATCCTCGCTCAGGAGTAGGGATGAAAGCTCGTAGCAGAGCGTGCATGACTCCGGGAACCATACCATGTAGGGGGCTTGTCCCGGTTCCCGAGAGAAGGATATGGCGCAATGTGCATGAGACCGGCATAGATCATGGCCCAGGGGATCATTAAAAGCAGCGGGGCAGCCCTTGGCAGTGCAGCGGACCTTCTGTAAAAGAAAGAAGACATAAGTCTGGATGTTCCTTGAGACTCTGATCAGTGAACAGATGACTCAATAGAAAATAACATTAATTATGTGTGACTAATATGGTTCTATAAATTTTTAGCTAGAGCTACAAATTAATATACTAAAATCCAGTAACCATGTAACACGTAACTATAAACCTCATCGTTAAACTAATGTTAACCCCGGTTCTGAACGTCTGAGTGATTTCCGGTGACACCGGAGATCCGGTGACAAAGGTCCGTAATAGTGAAAACGTGAACAGCATCGGTAATATAATGTTAACCTCAATGCTGAACGTCTGTGTGATCTCCGGTGAAGCCGGAGATTCGATGAAAAGGACCGTAATAATGAAATTGTGATTAATCATGAAAAAAGGTTCGTGTGCATTTGGCCGAAGACAGAGTCTGAGTGCCGGGTTTCACCGTTGCACTCCAAATATCTGACTAGTTCCCAACCCAATGAGTATCCATTATAGCTGAGTATAACTCAAGGCGGTGAACGTTCTGAAGAGAACGGAGCTACGGGTGTCGGCATAAAGCGATCCCAAAATAATGACTCATACACTAACGGAACCTATTAATAATGCTAGCTATATTAACAGTAACCACATCAATAAAACGTAAATACCATCAAACGTAATATCATAAACCCGGAGAAGAAGCGGAGGTAGGAATAACTCGTGATCGTATAAAACGGAATACGGGAAATCCACCTCTCTTTACTCGAGCTTAAGAAAGAAAACGAGAGAAAGGGTAACTCGTAACTGTAGTAACAGAAAACGAGCACTCCATGCTCACGCTCTCATGGTTACATTATAAAGAACCAAAATCACACAATAATATGATAAGAATATTGATAAAATTGTAATAACCAAGAACGAAGAATAACGACAACGTAACAAAAAAATATAAAGATAGTCTAAAACGAGCTCCTTCCCGAGGCGTGTACGTAAACTATAACAAAAGGCAAGAACGTTATTCTTCGTTCGTCCAAATTGGACTTGCTAGCAAAAAAATACCATAGTAAAAACAATAATAAAATAATGATGATAAAAATGGTCATAAAACGTAAGTGATATAACCTAGATGACAGAGTACCAGATGGGCAATATTAACTAGAAAAACTATCGAAGCGAACCAGGCCAAAATGGCTGCCGTCACCGAGGAAGGCCAAGCCGCTTCCAAAATTAAAATCCACATTACTGGAAAGAGAACAAATGCCCGGTACTGAAAAAAACTGTCAAAACAAACTATGGTACTTAACATTGGTAAAGGTGAAGTAGCAGCGTCAGTCATGATGAATTAACGACAAACACTTGAAACCACCGAAAGCACAAAAAAATTACGACTATGCGGGCAAGTCCAAAACAGAAGGATGACCTAGAGGGCGCGCGTGGTAGGTGTCGGTGACGCGGTCCAACTGTGTTCTCTAGGGCCTGTCATGGCCCTTCCCTTTGATGAAGGGATTATCTAAATGGAAGACAGCCTGTGAATAGTGGTTTTCACATGCCCCTGTTGTATACATGACACCCACAAGGTGATCGCGCGAGGGTAGTAACCTCTGCATTCCATGCTTTTATCTTTCTTTAGTATATTTGGAAGATTTATATTAGAAAAGTTTAAAGAAGGACTTCTTTCACCGGCCGTCACAGGTCGCCCCAGAAAAAAGGGTATTGCACTGCAAGGTGTCAACACCTTTCACCCAACTGAAACAGTCCCAAATAGTTCACGGTTCATCGCAGCACTAGACGACAGGTTTCACAACACTACCTGCCGCCACCACAGAATATTTTAAGGCAAGCACTTGTTTCACATAATGTTTATAGAAGACTCTGGAGGATTTCCAACCAGTGTATGAGTGAAGTCTCTCAAAGTCCATATACTGAAAAAAGTTCAGTGAGGAAGCAATCTTTCTCGGATCATGACCTACGGGTGTACTATCAGGATCCGCTCTGAGAATGAAGTAGGCGAGCTTCGCCCTCAGTTGTTTTAGGGATAAGTTTGATCCTCAGGTTTCGCCTTTGAAGAGCTGTTCTCCCCTGAAGTCTGAAGTTCTTCAAAGAGACCTTCAGACACTACTGGACATAGAGAGACATCTTCCTTCAGAGGGCAGATTCTCCAGGGACCCCACCTTTTGGTGGGTAGCTCGTTTTTGGCGAGAAAAGTAGGATCAGGAAAGAGATTCAGTTCTCCCACTTCTGTGAACTGAATATGGCCCTCGTCTCTTGATAGGGCTACTATTTCACTAACTGTAGCCCCTGAGGCTATAGCGAACAGGAATACTTGAAAGTTCTAATAAAAAATAATTAGAACATTGGTAATAACAAATTCAACATATAATCAATACTTGATAAGATTGTTGTCGATGCAAAAACTAACCTATACACAGATGTGTAAGTGCGTCTGTTTCTTCGTTATGATCAGAGATTAACGGAAACAAAACATTGGTTGTCAGTGAGCCCTCGTTTATCGCGGTAGATAGGTTGCAGACCCGACCGCGATAGGTGAAAATCCGCGAAGTAGTGACACCATATTTATGTATTTATTTAACATGTATATTCAGACTTTTAAAACCTTCCCTTGTACGTAGTACTGTTAACAAACTACCCTACTTAATGCATGTACTACAGTACCCTAAACTAAAACAGGCACAAATATTAAAGGCAATTTTATATCATGCGTTTCCTAAACACGCCAAAAAGCACGATAAAAAATGACAACCAATGTTTTGTTTACGTTTATCTCTGATCATAATAAGGAAACAAACGCATTTAGTGTACACATCTGTGTATAGGTTAGTATTTGCATCGATTATATTGATTATACAGTATGTTGATTTTGTTATTACCAATGTTTTACTTAATTTTTCTTAGGACTTCCAAATGAATTTTTTTCTTTATGGGCGGCGTCATAAAGTACGCTTCATCTTCAATCGTAATAAACAAACGAAGGCATTTAATGCGCATGATGAAAGTGATAAATAATGATATTACAGTAAAAGCTTTTAGAAAATGTTATTACAAATATTATTTACCGTATCTATATAAAATTATACATACGTAGCAAAGCAGAGAGAGAGAGAGAGAGAGAGAGAGAGAGAGAGAGAGAGAGAGAGAGAGAGAGAGAGAGAGAGAGAGGAGAGAGAGAGAGAGAGAGAGAGAGAGAGAGAGAGAGAGAGAGAGAGAGGAGAGAGAGAGAGAGAGAGAGAGAGAGGAGAGAGAGAGAGAGAGAGGAGAGAGAGAGAGAGAGAGAGAGTTGTTTTACGTATGTAAATGTAAATTTTAAACAAAAAAATAGCCCCATTTCATATAAAATAGTTTATTACAAATATTTTACTTTATCATATTACAGTAGTCTGTATAATACTGTAAAGTTCAGTACAGTATGTTGTCGTTAGTTGTGGCGATGAAATTCTCACGAAACAAAAACACGGCGTTCGATTACAACAGCTGATTCATTCTCTCTCTCTCTCTCTCTCTCTCTCTCTCTCTCTCCTCTCTCTCTCTCTCTCTCTCTCTCTCTGTGTTATACAATACTTACATATAGATGAAGAAACTAAAATTAGTTTTCTTAGTGTCAATTAAATACGAAACGAAAAAATTATGCCGAGTTTATATCCATTTCAAGCGTTGCTAAAAATACGGCATCCGATTTCATCAGCAAACCACTATTTTTTGGGAAACATCATTTTATTCTAGAAAATTGCTACTCTTTAAATAGTTAAATGCTCATTAAGAAAGCGTGTACTTTTGTTTTTAAATTTCGGGTGTGTTTTAAAAATCGAGTATTGTTGACTTCTTTTTGTTTTACTTTTGGGTGTGATCAGATCAGCTGACGTCTAGCTGCCGCTCTTGAGAGCGTACGAATACACTAACAAAGTATCGTTTATACCATCTCTTAACTTATTCAAACCGTCTATACAGTTGATATTACATAAGCACCAATGTGTTATAACCTATCAAATTTTTTTGTTTATTACATTTAAAACCACACACACTCTCTCTCTCTCTCTCATATTATATTTAAAACAACACACACACTCTCTCTCTCTCTCTCTTATTATATTTAAAACAACACACACACACACACTCACTCTCTCTCTCTCTCTCTCTCTCTCTCTCTCTCTCTCTCTCTCTCTCTCTCTCTCTCTCTCTCTCTCTCTCGTGTTATACAATACTTACATATAGATGAAGAAACTAAAATTAGTTTTCTTAGTGTCAATTAAATACGAAACGAAAAAATTATGCCGAGTCTACATCCATTTCAATCGTAGCTAAAAATACGGCATCCGATTTCATCAGCAAACCACTATTTTTTGGGAAACATCATTTTATTCTAGACTTATTCAAACCATCTATACAGTTGATATTACATAAGCACCAATGTGTTATAACCTATCAAATTTTTTTGTTTATTACATTTAAAACTACACACACACACACACACTCTCTCTCTCTCTCTCTCTCTCTCTCTCTCTCTCTCTCTCTCTCTCTCTCTCTCTCTCTCTCTCTCTCTCTAACAAATGATATCTTTGTTGCTCCTCAGAGTTTCATTTATATTGAAAATCAATCATGTTTCAATTTTCCTTACTTTCTCCAATCTCGCACCATCGGTCACATCGCGGTATTTTAGAAAATTCCGGAAAATCCGCGATACAGTATATGTATATACATGCGTTATGAAAAAAATCCGCGAAGTGGTGAATCCGCGATGGTCGAACCGCGAAGTAGCGAGGGATCACTTTTTCACTTTTTGTGTTAGATCCTTTAGAGAGCAATCTTCTTTGTTCAAGGTTAAAGCATAGTGTAAGACTTTGTCCAGAGACCATGAAATGGGCTTCGGAGGGGCTGCTGGTTTAAGTCTAGCGCATGCCTTCGGAATCTTGAAGATTTCGTTCACCAGGTACACCTGAAAGGCATATAGAAGAGGTCTAGTCAAAGCTGACTTACACGTAGTTATCGTGGTGGCAGCCAAGCCTTGTTCATGAAGGTGGATGAAGAAGGACAGGCAGAAGTCTATTGAGATTTCTTTCGGCTTTTTGCTTTAACAAAAGGAACCCATTTCTTCCATTCCAAGATGATTCGTATTGTCTTCTGGTTGACTTTGACTTGTATTCTTCTAGAAAGTCTATGCTGTCTTTCGAGATCCCAAATCTTTACTTGACTGCTAAGGCGAGAATATCATGAGATGAAGGTTTTGGGTTCTGTGATGAAGCGAAGACAGTCGACTTCTGAACCAATTGGGATAGAGCTGGGTTCGGTAGAGGGACCAGCCTCAGTTTCGGTTCCATCACCAGAGGGAACCAATTGCTCTTGGGCCACTTGGCGGCCACTACTGCTGTAGTTCCCTTGAAGGATCTCTGCTTGTTGAGGACCTACAGCAGTAGATTCCATGGAGGGAACAGGTAGATCCGGGTCCATCTGTTCCAGTCGAGGGACACGGCGTCCGTCGCCTCTGCCAGAGGGTCCTTGTACGGGGCTACATATCGAGGTAGTTTCTTGTTGTCGCTCGTCGAGAAGAGGTCGATCTGCAGTTCTGGGACTCTTTCCAAAATGAAGGAGAATGAGTCTGCGTCTAGGGACCATTCTGACTCTATCAGCTTTAGCCTGGATAGAGCGTCCGCTGTCACATTGCGGAACCCTTGTAGGTGAACTGCCGATAAGTGCCATCTCATCTTTTTCGCTAAACGAAAGATGCCTAACATCACATGATAAATGTGGGTCGATCTCGAGCCTTGTCGGTTCAGACATCTCACTATCACTTCACTGTCCAAGACCAGCCTGATGTGGGCTGATCTGTGAGGGGATAGCTTCTTCAGCGTCAAGAGGACTGCCATGGTCTCTAGAATATTGATGTGAAAGGTCTTGAACAGGGATGACCAGGTCCCTTGGGCTTTCCTTTGATGGGAGTGACCTCCCCATCCTTCCGTCGAGGCATCTGTGTGGATGGTCACCAATGGGGGAGGTGGTTGTAAGGGAACGGTCCTTGTTAGGCTCTTGACCTTCGACCATGGCTTGAGAAGTGATTGTAGTAAGGTCGGTACCGGTCTCTGTAGATCTCTTCGAGCGTTTGATGCGTATCTTCTTCAGCTGTGCTCTTAGCACTGGGTCTGTTACTGCTGCAAACTGGAGAGAGCCCAGTACTCTTTCCTGTTGGCATCTTGAGATCCTGTCGGATTTCAGTAGTCTCTTGACAGAACCCGCGATCTCTCTCCTCTTCTTTGGTGGAATGGAGAGGCGGTGTGACTTCAAGTTCCAATGGATTCCCAGCCATTGAAACTCCTGAGCTGGAGAGAGGCGAGACTTCTTGTAGTTGATCTTGAATCCCAGATGTTCCAGGAACTGGATCACTTTCTTGGATGCTTGCAGACAAGCAGTCTTGGATGCTGCCCACACCAGCCAGTCGTCGAGGTATGCTGCTACCTGAACGCCTTCTAGGCGTAGTTGTTGTGTGACTGCGTCCGCAAGTTTCGTGAAGATCCTTGGAGCCATGTTTAGTCCAAAGGGCATGGCTCTGAAGACATACTTTGTCTTCTGTAACTTGAATCCTAGGTAGGAGGAGATGGGGTGGCTGACTGGAAGGTGCCAGTAAGCATCTGCCAGGTCTATTGAGAGTGTGTACGCCCCTTTCGGTAACAGGGTGCTGATGTGTTGAAGGGTTAACATCCTGAACTTGTTGTTCTCTATGAATTTGTTGAGTGGCAACAAGTCTAGAATGACACTGAGTTTGTCCGAGTCTTTCTTGGGAACACAGAACGGCCTTCCCTGGAATTTGATGGACTTTGCTTTCCTTATAACCTTTTTGTTCAAGAAGAGTTCTAAGGTATATTCTTCCAGTAAAGGGGTGGAGTGTTGGAAGAACTGAGGAAATGAAGGTGGAGATCTGTTCCATTTCCATCCTAGTCCATTTATGATTAGGCTGTGGGCCCAGGGATCAAAGGTCCAACGATCCCGAGAGTGGTGGAGTCTCCCTCCTACCTGGAGAATCTCATTGCTTAGATGGTCCTGAGGGTTTGCCACCCTGACTGCATCCTCCCCTGCCTTGTGAGGGGTTTCTTAAGGAGCCCCGTCGAGATCCTCTTCCTTTCGGGTAAAAGGTAGTGGTGTGCCTCTCAAACCCTGGGTTGAAGGCTGGTGACTGGGCTACCAGCTGTTGAGGCACCATTTGGAAGGTGGTTTGTGGTTGAGTGACCACTTAGGGCATCGCGGTCATGGTGACCGCGGGATGTTGCTGAGCAGGCCGAGGAGGTAGTCGTGGCTTCATTGCATTGGCAAACACGAACTCCCTACAGGCCCTCCTGGCCTTCACGCAGGCGTACATGTCCTTGACGAGGGTGGCCATGTGCATCTTGGCCAGGACCGTGTACATATCTGGGATGCTGGCATTGCCTACACACATCTCCATGCAGTTCTGGAGGGAAAGGGAGGCGGCTAGCCTCTTTGTCTCTTGCTACCTTCACAAGAGAAAGTCCGATAGCTTCGGTAGTTTCTTGCTGAACTGATATCCCGTGATGTCTGCGTCAAGCTTCGCTACTGAGAAGGTTAGGTGGACCTCCTTCCATTCCTTCTCATCTGTGGGCAAGGCCAGAGACAAAGGCCTACACTCTTCTAGTGTAGGGCATGGTTTGCCTGCATCAGCAGCCTTGAGTACACTCGGAATTCCTTCGATGTGAAGGGGAAGGCTCTCGAAGAAGGACCAAAAAAGGTAGGGTGTTTCTTGCTCAGTGCAGAAACTCGCGAGTTAGTGTATCCTGCCTTCTCCAGGCTCCTTGTCAAGAGAGCCTGTGCCTTGTCGTGGTCGAATACCATGACTTCCTTTGGTTCCATCTCTTCTCTCGACGCTGGCTCACTCTTCAGCCGGATGAAGCACTTTGGGTAAGCCGCAAAGTTAGGCCAAAACTCAATGTCGTCCAGATGTATAGTTTGCCGTTAGTAATTGGCAGGAACTCCGCATACCTCCAGGGATTGGTCTGGGAGCAGGGTGGCAGGTCCTTCACTCTGGGTTGCTTGTAAGACCCTCGGGAGGTGACGATCCGAGTCGCTTCACGGAACTCTCTCGTCATCTTTTCTTTCAAATCTACGTTCTCCTTACGTAGATTTTCCAGTGTGGTAATGTGGGGCAAAACTGCATGACCCATCGAATCTAATGAAGGGGTAGGAGCCGAAGACGTAGACGGTGTCGGCTCTACTGCTGGCACAGGTAGAAGGGGTTCCTCAGCTTCTGTCGAGTCGTGGTCCTCATCTCCTCTGGGTGGTAGAGTTGACTCTTCTTCAGGATCGTCTCGAAGAAGATCCTTCTCCGTGTCTGTGGACACTTCAGACATCCTTTCCTCCTGGTGGCTGTCCATGCCTTGTAAAGCTTCACTGACATCAGCCTCGACCGCGATCTGGACGCAGGGAGGCCCGGGTCGTGCCTTGGGTACGACGGCATCAGCTGTTGCCTTTAGGAACAGCAAGCTTCGCATCATATTGTTGGGGAGGTACGGTCCAGGAGAGTTCTTTTGGAACCCTCGTACCCATTTCCGAAGCTATTCACGTGCTGCATCCCTCGACTCTGCCGACTTGGGGTCGCCGAAACCCTCGGTCACCAAGGCCGAGCAGACGTTAGTCCTTGGGGTCCCAATACCTCAAGGTTTCAGTTGTCACTACGCAGGCGGCATGAGACCTGCACACAGTGTAACCACAAAAGTTCCTACTTTTGTGGTTACAGTACATCACCTCACATTTCAGCTTTTGGTCCTCCTGTAAAGAAAGGAAATTGAAATGAGTATGCGGTAATTTATCACACATGATAAATTAATGTATTTTCATGCAAGAAAATTTGGTATTATCTTAACCATTATAGCTTAGGATAGTAAGCTAGAAAGGAAATAGGAAAGACACATACTTGTGCCTTCTGTCCAGCCAATTGCTGTGACCTCCCTCAATATTAATATTTAGAATTTCCTTATTAAGGGAAAACTAGAGTAGAAGGGTTCTAACTTCTAGAGTTAGAATTAGTGTATACTAGCACTAACCCTTTCATAAAAGAGTAACCCTGGATAGGTATCATTATTTGATCACCTTAATTAGGTATCGATGGGTCGACCTCGACCCGAGGTCACAAAAAAATTCATAAAAAATTCATTTACAAAGCAATTCACAAAATTTTGCTATTAAAAAACTTCAAAGAATATTCTATTCTTCCATAAAAGTAAATGAAAGCTAAATCTGAAATAAATAATTATTACAAATAAAATAAAAAAAATAAGTATAAAGAAAAAATGACTTTGCAAAAAAATTCACCAAAAATATAAATATGGAAATAAAATAAAACTATTCTAAGCACTTATTCTACGGTAATTGAGCACCATTTGCTGAGATCGAGGCTGGGGAGGAACCATAAGGGAATGTTTCCCGAGATGAGAAAAAATGTTTTTTTTTTTTTGCCAAAAAAATCCATCCTCTTTTCAACATTTTTTTGTGGTAGGTAAATGACATATTTAGTGACTGAAGTTTTTGCAGGATATTGTATTATCGTACAACAAAAATGTGGAAAAGAACCTGCACTTTGATATCATTTTGTGGTTTAAAAATGAGAATTTATGTTGTTTTTTTTTTTTTGGATTTTTATTTTTATTTTTTCATAAATAAAATCCTTATATCCATTGCTGAGTATGTTATTTATGCATGAAAATATCAAAATGGCCGCTAACCACACCACCTTGGAAGGTCAAATCTGCTACCTGAAATGGATAAAGATATGTCAATATCAGCGAGTCGTTTACTTATAAAATTCTTTGAGGATTTGCAGAAAATTAATAAGTAGCTAGAATGAAGTTTATAGATTATTTTGTAATTGAATATAATAAAATAATGATCATAATTATCATAAAGGTACAAACTTACAAAAACTGGAGCTATTTTATAAAAACTTACGGGGTAGAAGACATTCACAAAGACTTAACAACAATCCTTTTTCATATGAGCTTAAACACTACTGCACATTCGATAATTATATAAAAATTTTATATTACACAACTTACCTTAATTAGGTATTGATGGGTCGAGCTCGACCTGAGGGTACCTCAGAAATAACACAAGGAAATGAGCCGGGATGAAATGCATCCTCACCCGACTGCTGCGCACACCGAACTGAGGTCTTGCAGGTCGATATCACTCACAACTAATATGGAGGAAAAATTATGGCAAAAAAACCTGTTTTTTTTTTTTTTTTTTTTTTTTCTAAACCTCGGGTCGTGTGCGACCCACCACACCTATTCAGGTTAATATTGTAGGGTAAAATTATATGATCTGATCACTTGGATTCATCAGTATATTGAAGGAATACTTCACTTCAATATTATGATTGGTCTCAACAATGGACTGTGAAAGGATACACAGGGTATGTTGGAAAATATAAACTACTGTATAATATATACTATAGTTTTCTGCCTGAAGTATGTACTATAATGCAAAAATACTGGCTACTGTATAAGCATATGCTGTAGTTCAGCCAGCATGTTGCCGGCTAGGCTAGTATCTGGCAGCACTGGTCCAGCTGGTAGCATGCCGGCTAGGTTAGTACCTGACGGGACTAGCCGACAGAGAGAGAGCATGCATGTAGAGAAAGGCTACCTTATTATAGTTTAGTACAGAGAATAAGGGAGTAGGTACTACTGTCCCTACTGCCTTCTTCCAGAATGAGGGTTCAAATGGAAGGGGGGAATGAATCATTCTAGCTTCCACCCAGCCGCAAGATCTGTTGCCGGCCACTGCCGGTTCCAGGGATATGGATGGCAGTCCAAGGTAGGACTGAAGAACACTCAAAGACATTAGGGTCTCCCATCGGCAGCCGTCATGGCCGGCACAACCTTTCCCGGAGCCTTGCGTCCGTAGAGGGAAGATCAGAGCGGCTATCAAGCCGCCTATGTAGGAGCCCGGCCGGCACCACAGCCCACCCGGCAAGTGGGGAGATAGTAGAACACCAGCCAAAGGCATGCGATGGCTAGGCTATTGCTAAAGGATAGAGAGGGGCAGGGAAAGGGTCTTGTGTGTTGTGTCGGGAGAAGGCGGCAGGATTGCCGGCCATTTCCAGTCACAAATCAGAAACATAGTTTCAATATCGGCACCATCCTGGGCGGCAGAAGAATATCTATTCTTCAGCCCAGGACCTTGCCGAAACAAGACTTGTCTTCTAGACCGTAAGGGAGAAGGTGGCGGCATTGTTGTTCTACCACTTCGGATGCGGGCTAGGGAAGCTAGGCCTCCAATGCCTGCAACTGTAAGCCGGCAGGGGAGTGACAACTCCCCCGGCAGCCGAGTTGTCTGCATAAAGACTGAATGCTCTGAGTTACTGTCGTAAAACCAAGCCAGGATACTCGCCGGCTAGGGGGAAGACAGAAAACACTAGCCTAGGCAAGCCGGAGTATGCTACTCTATGGCAAGACCAAGATAAGGTTGTCGCCTAATGGCGACACTCGGAGGGAAGGAAGGGTTTATCCTTAAATCTCTAAAAGAGACGAGTTTCGAATTATGTAAATAATTGTATGTGAGGTACTATCTCCTGTTGAATTGATAAAACGATACGCGAGGGGGAACAGGGATATTGTACGAAAGTATACTAAAGCGCGTAGGCTATGTTAGCCTAGCGCGGGTCGAGATATCGGCTACGCTATATCACCGAGAGACTAATGTATACTAACGTTACATTTAAGGAAGAGGAAATATACGTGCTCTTATCTTCACTAGTATAATTTTGCCTAGAGAGCTATAATTCATTAAAGCTAAATACCGGGAACGACGTTCTGCTGACTAAATAAGGCATGTACGGCCAACGACAGCGTCCAAAATGGCGCCTCCAGTTACCGGCTATGCTCCGATAAACACATCTAAATTATGCTAATTTAACTGTGAGAAGGGAGCTAAAAATTACACACAGGAAAGATTAAATACTCAACTTTCCAGAGGGAGAAGATGCTGGAGAATGCATGATAAATCCTCGTAAATAGCGATCTAGAACACTGAGAGCAAGCGGGAGTATACCGTGCGCAATTCACTACATAACAAGGAATGGGTAGCCATATTGGACCTTGTAGTAGTACGGGAAGGGGATCCACTGGGTACCTTGAAGACGGCCCCCCTTCAATTTCGCCACTCTTCCCCCTCAGAGCGAAAACTATTCGGGGTGAAGATTGCCTTATGTCGTATCAAGAAATACGTCCCCTGATATTATGCGATATCCTTAAGAAAAATTTTAAGGATACTCGCGCTAGGAGTAGAATTCTGGAGACCTATGGTCAATTCTCTGGGAGGGAGTATCACTGTAGCCAAATATCCGTTAGAAACCTGTCTAAAGGAACCTTCCATCAGGACGACATGGCTTGATCCCCAAAAAATAAGACTATATATCAGTTTAGTGAAATCGGTGTAATTCTGTGGACATCAGTCATGGTATGACAATGAAACAATCTCCAATAGATTTAGTAGATTTGCAAACAAAGCCCTCAGTAGGACATCGGGAGTTAAATGGCAGGACAGGATTAGAAATGAAACTATAAGAGATTACTCTAGTGCCATATGTGGATGAGATCATGGTAAGGGGTAGATGGAGATGGTTTGAGCATGCTCTTTGCACTCCCCAAGAGAGATTAGTTCACCAAATGTTCAGCTGGGCTCCACAAGGCACTAGAAGAGTTGGAAGACCCAGACCTATATGGCTGAGGACTATGAAGCGCGAAGTAGGAGATGATGAATGGAGAAGTATAGAATTAAAAGCTCAAGATAGAGATGACTGGCGTAATCTAACTGAGGCCCTTCGTGTCAATAGGCATAGGAGGAGATGATGATGGGGAGATTTACTGGCTCTTCTCCATTCTTCCGTCTCATGGAGGCATAGCAGCTGCCATTGTTATGTGTCTGACAAACTATGATGCAGGTAAGGTACTGTACATACATTCCTGAGTATATGTTCTAACAGATAGCATCTATCATAGAAGAAACGCCCCCTATTTCTTAACAGCAGAGAGAATGGATTAAAGTCTGTCATCCCCAGTGCCTCATATAAGCTATGGTAGGACAATTTTGATGCACACACCTTTCCAGGGAAAAAAGGATTTAGTGTGACCTAGTATAAAGATCAATATAACTTGGACTGACCCATGCCCTACCAGGAACTGCTGTATATCCCTATGACTAGCTGATTAAGGGTTATTGGGGTCTTCTATCTTGTTCCCATCACAGAAGTCAATGGAACTGAGGGTCTGGATCAAAGCCACTGGCTCTTACCAGGGAGGGAATCTCCTGATCAAAAGGATGAAATATTCCTTTTAATAAATTTTTTCCCTTAACTGGTTTCCCAGACCTGAGACTAAAGGTCAAAAGTGGCCTATGTTAGTCGGGCAAGTGGTAGAGAGTGTCATCCTTGCTCCCCTGTCCTCACCAAACCACCTTGTTAATGAACCTGTGGCCATTCCATCTCCACAGAGACAACACTCCTAATTAGGACTTGGATTTGTAAAGCTAATATACAATACTTTAAAAAATATGCTATAAATTTGGAAGAAATATTAGTTGTTCCGTAACCTAATACAAACCACGCTATTTACATTGGGTATTATTTTGGCGGAGCTGAAATGACGAGCCATTAAATTTTAACGAGGATTAACTACCCCCTCGCTAGTTAGCGGGGGGTAGGGAAGGGGGTAGCTAGCTACCCCTCCCCCCTCTCACACTTTTGGCTCGGGTGATGATCAGACGTTTCTGCTCTCACCCTCGCTTGACAGCCTTTAATCTTTTTCAGCTTTCTCTTTAAACAGTTTGTGTGTGAAGTTGGCCTCGACTCTATAACAATGCGTACTTGCCCTGGACTCCCTAATCGCCCGTGCGGGACTTTTATGTCCTCTATGGATACGGATCCTCACGCCATTTGCCCCCTTTACCGAGGTCAACGGTGTGACAAGGAAAATGTGTGCAGTGAGTGCAGGGAGTGGTCTGCCTCCCAGTGGGAGAAGTTCGGCCGTAGGCGCAAGAAGAAGTCCAACAGAGACCGATCTCCTTCGAAGGTGACTTTGAAGAAGGAGGTCTCTAAGGACTCCCCTTGCGCCGCCCGAACCTCCTCCGAAGGTCTCCCTCGTCTGGCTTCACCTGTGAAACCGCCGAGTGAGATCGCAGGCCCTAGTGGTTTTTGCCAACCTCGGGGTGGTGGAGAGGGCGTGGCCTCCCTTAGCGAGGTTGTTCCCTCTCCTCCCCCGGGGGAGGATATTTTATATTTTGATGAATTTGACTGTACGGTATCTAGCCATGGTTTATTTCAGCTTTGGGCTTCCTTGGGGCTTAAGGGCACTCCCTCCAAGGAATGCCTGTTTGACTTGTTGCAGATGGGGGCTGCAGTCAAACAGTCGCCGGTAATTCCGGAGGTTTATCCTTCGGACATTGTCGACGCTGTTTTGACTGTCCCTTCTGACGTGACAAGTCAAACCCTTGATCCTGCTGCCTCGGATGTTGCTGAAGACTCGCCTCTCCCTTCCGCGCAGCCTTCGAAGGGGAAGGTGGGTCCTCCGGTCTCTCCTGCGAGCTCGTCTCCCCCCCGGGTGAGCGCGCTTTCAGAGACACCTCTTCGAAGGACCGATGACCCTGACTCCTTACCCAGGGGTCGCATTCGACGTAAGGCCCGTAGGCCTCTTCGAGAGAGGGGGCTCCCTTCTCCCTATAAAGGGGTGAAGAGGCGCCTCTTTGGGTCTCCTCCTCCTCCCCCTGCGGAGGAACTACCTCGTCAGGAGAAGGTCATACCTGCAACATCCCTTGACCTCTCTGCGGATCGTTCACGATCCTCTACTACTGCCAGATCTTCAGTGCTGCCGTCACCTGTAATCCTACAGGCACCGTCCCCTCCGGGGGAAAAGGACTCTGGGGTTAAGTCCCTGGCCCCTGCGCGCTTGCGTGCAGTTGAGCGTAGGTCATCTTCGTCACCTACTCGTCAACGATCTACTGTTCGCCAGCGATCTCCTGTGCGCCAGCGCTCTCCTGCTCGCCAGCGCCTTTCTGGGCACGCTCTTCAGCTTGTGAAGGACCAACGCTCCTCATCGCGCCAGCGATCTCCTGCGCGCCAGCGCTCTCCTGGACATCCAGAGAAGGTACAACGCCTTCCAACGCGCCAGCGATCTCCTACTCGCCAGAGCTCCCCTGCTCGCCAGCGCTCCTTAGGGCGCCCCCAGCCTGAGAAGCAACAACTTCCTGATGGGCGCACTGCGCGCCATCACTCAACTGTGCGCGCGCGCAAGCACGCACTAGTGCCTGTGCCTGTTGCGCGCCCACGCTCGCCAGCGTCCTCAAGATCTTCTGATTCAGAGGCTTGCAAGGGTTCACCTTTGTCTCACTCGTCGATTCCTGCACTCCCAGTTGCTCCTGCGCGTCCTTCTATTACTGAGTGCCTCTTAAGTTTGGCGCACCCACGCCCACGATCTCCTACAGCTTGCCCTTCACGCCAACACGCTGTGGGGCCTGCAGGCTCTAAAGAAGGGGCCTCTCCTTCATGCGCCCCAATCACTGACAGATCTGCGTGCCACCAGTTGAGGGAGACCAAGTCTTCTAGGAGACATCTCTCTCCCTCCCACCATCACCAGCGCTCTCCTAAGAGGTTGCGCGCCCATTCGCCAGCTCGTTCTCTGGAACGTTCTCCTACGCGTTCATATGCACGCTCTCCTACTCGACCCCGTGCATACCCTCCTGCGCGCCATTCACCTGTGCGCACCCACGTGCGTTCACCTGCGCACCAATCACCTGCGCGCCACCACGCGCGGTCCTATGGTCGCCATTCTCCTACGCGCGAACGCTCACCCACAGGACGCTCGCCTACGCGCCATCGCGCTACCTCGCCTGCGCGCCAGCGCGCCCTATCGCCACGCTCACGTGCGCCCTCGCGCCCTCACGCGCTCGCGCGCGAAACTTCTTTCACAAGCTCTCCCGGGCGCGACATCATACCCGCCCGTGTGGGTCATACGGATCACAAGGATCATCGGCAGGACGCTCCTCCTGGTAGGCGTTCCCAGGATTCACCTCCGCGCAAGAGGAGGACAACGGCAGAACAAGAAAGATCGGCAGAGAGGTCTAGGCAATCATCTTTTTCTTTTCAGGAAGGCCCCGTGGTGTCCACTCCTAAGGGTCGCGAGGTCCCCTTTTCTCCAGCGGGGATTGCTGACACAGCGTCAGTTACCCGTCTACCATGGTTCCGCCACATGATCAATGCTGTGGTCCAGGCAATTAAGCCTTCCAGCACTGATCAGGGACGGGACCCTGTGACGGGTTCTCCACCGTTGAAGAAAAGGAAAGGAGTGGGCTTCGTGGTGACTCCTCCCCGGGAAAAGCTGGTCTCCAGGAACCCCATCAGGCGGACCCCTTCTCCTTCTCCAACCTCTGCAGCTCCACCCCCTCCTGTAGATGAGTTTATCTCGTCCTCGGGGGATTCCTCTAACTCGGAGAATTCTCCCTTGGCACCAAGGAGAGAATTTTCTCCGGATAGAGGAGGGGTTGCACGTGAGGAGGGTCCTCCTTGGGCGTCTTTGTTGGAGTCCTACTTCCCTCCCAGGAGGGAATCGAAGGACACCAAGACTGTTCCAAAATCTTCATCGAGGATTCGTCAAGAGCCAGCTATCCCTGGGGAGGACGTCCACGTTTTTCCCCAAGAAGACCTCTTGGGGATGGGAGACTTAGCTGCCAGTCCACCAAGAGGAGAGCACAGCGAGTCAGAACATGCGTTCTGGCAGGTCCTTGGATTGATGAGGGAGCTCAACAAAATCAAGGACCCGGAGACAGCCCCTCGCGAGGGGAAAGACACCGTGCTTGACGAGGTCTTTGGTGTCCAGAAGCCCCCCAAGACTAGTGCGGCTTTGCCCTGGTCTAAAGGGGTGACAGGCGTCAGAGACAAGGTCAAAGCTCAACTCTCCGGTCTGGCCTCCTCAGGACGTTCTTCTGCCAGGTTCAAACTCCTCCCACCTCCTCTAGTCCAACAGAGAAGGTATTTCGAGATCGACGGGGAGTCTTGCATGTCTCTTCCACTCCATCATTCCATGGAAGAACTAGCAAAGGGAACTTCTTTCGAGAAGCTCTCTACCCGGCAGGTGACGTTTGCAGCGTCAGAGACCCAAAACCTGGAAAAAGTCGCGAAGAGTGCCATGCAGGCAACTTCGTGGCTTGATCTCTGGCTTGGGTCTCTGGGCATCCTATTGCGATCCGAGGATCTGTCCAAGGAGAGCAATAGGAAAGCTTTGGAGAACTTCCTCCTCTCGGGCACTCGCTCTATTGAGTTTCTAGCCCACCAGGTCACTAACCTGTGGGCCAACATGATCCTCAAAAGACGCGATTCAGTGTCCGAGAGGTTCCATCCGAAGATCCCCACTGCAGACGTCAGCAGGCTCAGGCACTCCTCTATTTTTGGAGAGGAGTTACTGGAGCCTCGTGACATTGAGCAGACGGCTGAGAGGTGGAGGAGATCGAACCAGGACTCTCTCCTCCAAAGGGCCCTGACATCTCGGCCCTATAAACCTCCAGCCCCTCAACAACAACGTCAACAGCAGCCTCGCAAGACACCTAAGCAGGCTCCGACAGCTAAGACAAGCGTGTCTAAGCCGCAGTCCTTTCAGCCGAAAGACAAGAAACGCGGCAAGTCCTCTAAGGGAGGTAGAACTCCTAGAGGAAGCGGCAAAGGTCGCAAACACTAGGAGTGGCAGTCCCCCCGTGTGTCCACCTGTGGGGGGATGCCTAAAAAGTTGCGTGCAGAGGTGGCAGCAACTCGGGGCCGACCCTTGGACGGTCTCTGTGATCGGTCAAGGGTATCGCGTCCCGTTCACAACATCTCTACCTCCCCTGACAGCGAATCCAGTGTCGTTGAACTCCTATGCCTTGGGATCGGCAAAGGGGTTGGCCCTTTGGGCAGAAGTCGAGACCATGCTCAAGAAGGATGTTCTTCAGGAGGTCGACGACGGCTCCCCAGGCTTCTTCAGTCGACTCTTTCTTGTAAAGAAGGCGTCTGGAGGCTGGAGACCGGTCATCGACCTCTCAGCACCAAACAAGTTTGTTGTACAAACTCGTTTCAGTATGGAAACAGTGGACACGGTCAGTCTTGCAGTGAGACCACAAGACTTTATGTGCACTCTGGATCTGAAGGACACGTACTTCCAGATCCCCATCCATCCGTCTTCCAGGAAGTACTTAAGATTCAGCCTAGACGGCAAGACCTACCAGTTCAAGGTGCTGTGTTTCGGTCTCTCCACGGCACCCCAGGTGTTCACCAAGGTGTTCACTCTGATCTCGTCGTGGGCTCACAGGAACGGCATCTGTCTCCTTCGTTATCTGGACGACTGGCTAATCCTGGCAGACTCGGAGTTGACCCTTCTGCGACACCGAGACGCTTCTGGAAGTTTGCCAAGATCTAGGGATCTTGGTAAATCTCGAGAAGTCCTCTCTGCGCCCTACGAAGAAACTGGTATACCTAGGCATGAAACTAGACACGATTCTCTACAAAGCCTTTCCATCAGACGAAAGGATAGCAAGGCTGAGGAAGGTAGCAGAACCTTTCCTCAGACGAGAAGAGCTTCCAGCCCAACTGTGGTTACATCTCTTAGGCCATCTATCATCTTTGGTTCGTCTTGTTCCAAACGGCCGCCTCAGAATGAGGTCCCTTCAGTGGCGGCTGAAGTCACGATGGAATCAGGGAAACGATTTCCCGGACTTCCTAGTTCCCATAGGACCTTCGGAACGGGCGGATCTTCGATGGTGGCTGGACGACGAGAACCTACGGAAGGGAGCAGATCTTCTCGTCCTCCCCCAGATTTGACTCTGTTTACGGACGTGTCAAATCAAGGGTGGGGGGCCCACATTCTGAACCAAAGAGCCTCAGGCCTTTGGTCAGAATCGGAAAGGTGCCTCCACATCAACCTGCTAGAATTGAAGGCCGTTTTTCTGGCTCTTCAACAGTTCCAACAAACCCTGGCGGGCCACTCCGTGGTGGTGATGAGCGACAACACCACAGTAGTGGCTTATATCAACAAGCAGGGAGGTACCTTCTCGCAACAGCTATCCCATCTTGCAGTAGAGATTCTGAGATGGTCCGAAACCCACTCGATCTCACTGTCAGCTCGCTTCATTCCTGGCAAGAGGAATGTCCTCGCCGACAGCCTCAGCAGGGCGACGCAGATAGTGAGTACCGAGTGGTCTTTGGATCCTCAGATAGCCAACAAAGTCCTGACTTTGTGCGGTTCCCCGACTGTAGACCTGTTTGCGACAGCCTTGAATTTCAGGCTGCCCCTTTACTGCTCTCCAGTCCCGGACCCCAAGGCTCTCTGGCAGGATGCATTTCAACACAGGTGGGACAACATGGACGTTTACGCCTTCCCACCTTTTTGTCTGATGAGAAGGGTGCTCAACAAGGCCAACCTATCGGTCAACCTCTCCATGACTCTCATAGCTCCGCTATGACATCATGCGGAATGGTTCCCGGACCTTCTGCAACTCCTAACGGAACCCCCAAGAGAACTCCCTCCACGTCACGAGCTGCTCAGACAACCACATTGCAACATCTTCCACAAGGCTGTAGCTTCGCTTCGGCTTCATGCCTGGAGACTATCCAGCGACTCCTCACGGAGAGAGGATTTTCTCAACAGGTTGCGGACAGGATGTCTCGACACCTGCGAGAATCCTCTGCCAGCATCTACCAGGCGAAGTGGAAAGTCTTTTGTGGTTGGTGTCGTGGAAGGGGTATCTCTCCGCTCGATGCCACTATTCCAACAATAGCGGAGTTCCTTGTATATCTTCGGGAGGAAATGCGCCTTTCGGTCTCGGCGGTGAAAGGCTATCGCTCAGCCTTAAGCTTAGCCTTCAGGCTGAAAGGAGTGGATATTTCCTCTTCGTTGGAACTTTCTCTACTCATACGCAACTACGAGCTTACTTGCCCCCAGTCGGAAGTCAGACCCCCTCCTTGGACCGTGGTTCAAGTGCTCAGGGCTCTGAAAAGAGCTCCCTTTGAACCATTACGACAGGCGTCTGATCGCCACCTAACGTGAAAGACGGTGTTCCTACTCGCGTTGGCCTCGGCCAAACGAATAAGTGAACTTCATGGTCTCTCCTACGACGTTGCCCATTCAAGGGGATGGGGGGAGGTAACGTTCAAGTTCGTCCCTGAGTTCATTGCTAAGACTCAAAACCCTGGGGTGTCGGATCCAAGATTCGACTCCTTCAAGGTAACGAATCTACGTTCTGTAACAAGTGACCCAGACCATCTGTTACTGTGCCCAGTCAGGAGTCTGAGGCGCTACCTCAAAAGAACAGCTGCAGCCCATCCTCATGTGCAAGCTTTGTTTGTGAGCACAGGGAGGACAAAGAGGAGGGTCACCAAGAACTCCATCTCTTCATGGATTCGCAAGGTGATAAGCAGCACCTTGAATCCCGACTCTCCTCCGTCACGTCGTCCCAGAGCTCACGACGTCAGGGGTGTTGCTACTTCCCTGGCCTTCAAGAG
>NC_090762.1:65043524-65048524 GCF_036898095.1 Palaemon carinicauda | reverse complement strand
AATCCATAAAGTTAAAGAAGTTTAAGGATGAAGCAACTTTCCTCGGATCATGACCTGCGGGTGAACTGTCAGGATCCGCTCTGCGAATAAAATATGTAATTTTCGCCCTAAGCTGATTTAAAGATAAATTCGAGCCCGATGTTTCTCCTCTGAATAGTTGGCCCCCATGGAAGTCTGAAGTTCTACGAAGATAGACCTTTAGGCATTCTACGGGACATAGAGATGCATCTTCTTTCAGAGGGCAGATTCTCCAGGGACCCCACCTGTTGGTGGGCAACTCGTTCTTAGCGAGAAACGTAGGGTCCGGAAACAGGTTCAGTTCTCCCCCATCCAGGAACTAAACTCGGCCCTCCTCTCTCGAGAGGGCCACAATCTCACTAACTCTGGCCCCAGAAGCAAGGGCAAAAAGGAAGATCACTTTTTGAGTCAGGTCCTTCAATGCGCATTCCTCATTATCCAGTAATGAGGCAAAATGAAGGACTTTGTCTAACGACCACGAAATAGGCTTTGGAGGAGCTGATGGTCTAAGCCTAGCACAGGCCTTCGGGATCTTATTAAACATCTCGTTAGCGAGGTCTACCTGGAAGGCATATAGAATGGGTCTTGTCAGAGCTGACTTACATGTAGAAATTGTGTTAGCCGCCAGCCCCTGTCCGTGGAGGTGGATGAAGAAGGATAGGCAGAACTCCGTAGAGATCTCTTGTGGGTTCTTGTCTTTGACAAAGGCTACCCATTTCTTCCATGCTGATTCGTACTGCCTCCTAGTAGACTTACACTTGTATTCTTCCAGGAAGTCGATGCTATCTTTCGAGATTCCGAACCGTTTCTTCACCGCTAGGGAGAGAAAATCATGAGCTGCAGGGTTCGGGTTTTCTGTAATGAAGCGTAGACAGTCGACTTCTGGACTTGCTGGGACAGAACTGGGTCCGGGAGTGGTAGAAACTTCAGTCGTAGTTCCAGAGCTAGAGGGAACCATACACTGTTTGGCCACTTGTGGGCCACTATTGCTGCTACTCCCTTGAAGGATCTCAGTTTGTTGAGGACCCTCAACATCAGATTGTGAGGGGGAAACAGGTAGATCCTGGACCATCTGTTCCAATCGAGGGACATCGCATCTACTGCTTCCGCCAAGGGGTCCACGTATGGGGACACATATTTCGGCAGCTTCTTGTTGTCCTTCGTCGCGAAGAGGTCTATCTGCAGTTCTGGGACTTGTCTCAAGATGAAGGAGAATGATCCTGCGTCTAGGGACCATTCTGACTCTATCGGTGTAACCCTGGATAGAGCGTCCGCGGTCACATTCCGGACTCCTTGAAGGTGAACTGCTGACAGGTGCCACTTCTTCTTCTCCGCCAGTCGAAATATGGCTAACATTACCTGGTTGAGAGGTGGGGATCTCGATCCCCGCCGATTCAGACATTTCACTACCACCTCGCTGTCCAGTACCAACCTTACATGGATCGAGTGACGTGGGGATACTTTCTTCAGGGTAAGAAGCACTGCCATAGCTTCTAGAAAGTTTATGTGAAAAGTCCCAAATAGCTTGGACCAGGTCCCTTGCACTTTTTTCCGATGGGAGTGACCCCCCCACCCTACCTTTGAGGCGTCTGTGTGGATTGTCACTGACGGGGGGGATGGCTGAAGAGGTAGAGACCTCTTTAGACGACTGGCTTGAGACCACGGTCTGAGAAGAGAACGTAGTCGAAGTGGGACCGGTCTCTTCAAGTCCCTTCGCTCTTTCGATGCAAAGGTTCTCCATACTCCCGCTGCATCTTTTAGCTGTGCTCTTAGCACTGGGTCTGTTACTGATGCAAACTGAAGAGAGCCCAAAACCCTCTCTTGTTCGCGTCTTGATATCCTCTCGGAACCTAGAAGTCTCCTGACAGACCCCGCTATTTCCTTCCTCTTTGACATCGGAATGGAAAAACGGTGTGACACTAGATCCCAGTGAATTCCCAACCACTGGAACCTCTGAGCTGGAGAAAGACGAGACTTCTTTCTGTTGATCATGAAACCTAGATATTCCAGGAACTGAATCACTTGTAGGGAAGCTTGCAAGCATTCTGCTCTGGATGCTGCCCACACCAACCAATCGTCCAGGTAGGCTACTACTTGGAACCCTTTTAGGCGTAACTGTTTGAGCGCTGCGCTCGCAAGCTTCGTAAAGATCCTTGGGGCTATGTTTAGCCCGAAGGGCATCGCTCTTAAAGCATAAAGTTTTTGTTGTAGCTTGAATCCTAGGTAGGGGGAGAGACGGCGACTTATTGGAACGTGCCAATATGCGTCTGACAAATCGATGGAGACGGTATATGCCCTCTTGGGCAGTAAGGCCCTTATGTGTTGTAACGTTAACATCTTGAACTTGTGGTTCACTATGAACTTGTTGAGTGGTGACAAGTCCAGAATGACTCTGAGTTTCCCCGAGTCTTTCTTGGGAACACAAAACAGCCTCCCTTGAAACTTGATGGACTTTACCCTCCGGATCACCTTTTTCTCCAACAGATCTTGGATGTACTCCTCCAAAACGGGGGTGGAGTGTTGGAAAAATTGAGGGCACTGGGGCGGAGTACTGTACCAACTCCAACCCAGTCCATTTTTGAGAAGGCTGTGGGCCCAGGGATCGAAGGTCCAGCGATCCCGGAAATACTGAAGTCTCCCACCTACCGGCGACACTTCACTTTGACTGCCCTGCAGTCTTGCCTCCCTGGCCGCGACCACCTCTGAATCCTCGTCCCCTAGAGGGGCGTCTCGCCGAACCTCTGGCTGCACCTCTGGGCTTTGCACGAAACGTGGTTGATTGTCCCTCGAACACTGGGTTGAATGCCGGGGAAGCTGATGACATGGCTTGGGGTACCCATTGGAAGGTGGTCGGGGTCTGGGCTACCAGTTGTGGTACCGGAGGCAAAGCTGGCTGCTGCTGCTGCTGTCTTTGTGGTTTGAAAGGCTTGGCTGGACGGGAGGAAAACCTCGATTTCTTCCCCTTTCCTTTCGGCTGAGGGCCCTCATCCGGAGAAGACTTCCTCTTAAGGGACAGGCCCCACTTCAGGAGAAGATTACGGTTCTCAGTGGCTGCCTTGTCCACCACCTTTTTGACCACGTCGTTGGGAAAGAGATCTTTACCCCAGATGCTGGATGAAATGAGCCTCTTGGGTTCATGCCTCACTGTGGCCGAGGCGAAAACAAACTCTCTACAGGCCCTCCTTGCTTTAACAAAGCAATAGAGGTCCTTAGTCACCGTGGCCAGATGAATCTTGGCCATTACCATGAACATCTCCGGCATCTTGGGGTCGCTAGCCATCGTCTCCATGTTGGTCTGGAGAGACATCGAGGCTGCCAGGCGCTCCTTTGTGTCCAATTCCCTCCGTAGGAGGAATTCCGACAACTTGGGAAGGTTTTCGCCGAACTGCTGACCTGCAATGTCGGCGTCCAACTTCCCAACCGAGAAAGTGAGGTGCACCTCCTTCCAGTCCTTATTGTCCAGCGGCAAGGCCAACGACAGAGGTTTGCATTCCTCCAGAGATGGACACGGTTTGCCAGCTTCAACCGCCTTCAAGACGGCCGCGAACCCCTTCTGCATAAAGGGGAAGGCCCTAGCCGGGGAGGATACAAAGGAGGGGTGCTTCTTACTCAAAGCGGCAACTTTAGAGTTTGAGAACCCCCTCTCCTTCAATGCAGCTGTTAGAGTGGCTTGAGCCTTGGATTGATCCAGGATAATCACCTCCTTCGGTTCCGTCTCCTCCTTCGAGGCCGGCTCCTTCTTCAAACGGACATAACAGTCCGGGTAGGCCCCTCTACTGGGCCAGAATTCCACCTCCTCAAGGGGAACTGAGCCCAGTTTCTCCGACATGACGATCTTCCCGATCGTCATCGGCATGTGCTCGGCATATCTCCACGGGTTGGCATCCGAGCACAGAGGAAGGTCCTTCACGTTGAGCTTCTTTGGAGGTCCACGTGATGCTGTGATCTTCTGCATCTGGAGCTCCAAAGTAGCGGCCTTCTGATTATTCTCCCTCTGCATCTGTTGGATCATACCCACGATGGAAGAGAGAGCCTGTCCTAGCTCTGCTGGAAGAGCGGACGAGGTAGAGGGGATAGGTTCAGGGACCTGAACCGGCACGTCTGAAGATACGGGAACCTCTTCCTCCACGGCAATAGGATCTCGATCCTCCTCCTCGCCTTCTGCGAGGAGATCCTGTTCCGCACGATCGGACAAGTCAGACATCTTGTCATCCAACTGGATGTCCTGCATGGCATCAGCAACATCCTCCTCCACTGGGATCTGGACGAGAGGGATCTCCGGCCGAGGCTGGGGAACAACAGCGTCAGTGGAAGCCTTGGGAAAAAGGTATGCCCTCATCTTCTCATTAGGAAGATAAGGTCCAGTGGTGTTTTTCTGAAAACCCCTTACCCATAAGCGAAGCTTCTCCCTCGCTGCATCTCTTGACTCCGCCGACCTAGGGGATTCAAAAGCCTCTGATAGCAGGTTAGTACATACAGCACATACCTGCGGATCCCAGTGGCGATGGTCATCATTGGAGGCTGCGCAAGCCGCGTGCCTCCTACACGAGACATGTCCGCAAAAGTTCTTACTGCGGACATTGCAGAAGACACTATCACACTTCGGATGCTCCTCCTGTAAAAGAAGAAAATTTCCATGAATATCAAGTGAATTTCAATTCACATGTAAAAAATGAGTATTCACCAAGAATAAGGGAAAGACACCTACTTGTGAAACCCACACAAACACCTGTGGAAGCCCACCAGCCAAAGTCACATAGTTAGTCTTACTAGAATAACCAGAGAGCATATTTCCAAAGGAAATTAGGTGTAGCTCACACCTAAGGTAAAATTTTACCATTCCGGCCAGGGATGAAAAGAATTCTCTTTTATCCTTGTAAGGCGACACCAAGTGATTGCACAAGTAACACAAGTAAGTTAGAAAAGACAGTGTTGTAACCTACTACAGTATATCATGGACTCCCTTGGTTGAATACACCACC
>NC_090762.1:64836024-65038524 GCF_036898095.1 Palaemon carinicauda | reverse complement strand
GATTTCTAACCCATATATTAGCGGAGCCTATCTAAGTTCATGTGTTGAAATAAGTTCAACGAAGAAGCATACTTTTCTTGGATCGTTACCTGCGGGTGTACTGTCAGGGTCCGCTCTGCGAATAAAGTAGGTGAGTTTCGCCCTCAGTTGTTTTAGGGATAGGTTTGATCCTGAGGTTTCGCCTCGGAAGAGCTGTCCCTCCTTGACGTCTGACGTTCTTCGAAGATAGACCTTAAGACACTACTGGACATAGAGAGACATCTTCCTTCAGAGGGCAGATTCTCCAAGGACCCCACCTTTTGGTGGGCAGCTCGTTTTTGGCGAGAAAAAAAGGATCGGGGAAAAGATTGTTCTCCCTCTTCTGTGAACTGAATATGGCCTTCATTTCTGGATAAGGTCACTATTTCGCTAACTCTAGCCCCTGAGGTTATAGCAAACAGAAATATCACTTTCTGTGTCAGATCCTTTAGGGTGCAATCCTCGTTGTTCATGTTTGAAGCGTAGTGCAAGACTTTGTCCAATGACCATGATATAGGCTTTGGAGGGGTTGCTAGTTTGAGTCTAGCACATGCTTTTGGTATCTTATCTAAGATTTCACTTGAAAGGTGTAAAGAAGAGGTCTAGTCAAAGCTGACTTACACGCAGTTATTGTGGTGGAAGCCAGGCCTTGTTCATGTAGGTAGATGAAGAAGGGGAGAGAGAAATCTATTGATGTTTCTGCCGGTTTCTTTGTTTACACGAAGGAAACCCACTTCTTCCAAAACGATTCATATTGTCTTCTAGTTGAATTTGACTTGTATTCTTCTATAAAGTCGATGTTGTCTTTTGAGATCCCAAACCTTTTCTTGGCTGCTAAGGCGAGAAAATCATGAGATGTAGGTGGTTGGTTCTCGAGTATGAAGCGTAGACAGTCGAGTTCTGAACTAGTTGGGATAGAACTGGGTTCGGTAGAGGGAACAGCTTCAGTTTCAATTCTAGAACTAGAGGGAACCAATTGCTTCTGGGCCATTTGGGGACCACTACTGCTGCTGTTCTTCTAAAGGATCTTAGCTTGTTGATGACCTTCAGCATGAGATTGGTTGGTGGGAACAGATAGATTTGATTCCATCTGTTCCAGTCGAGAGACATGGTGTCTGTCGCTTCTGCCTGAGGGTCCTCGTAAAGGGCTACATATCGAGGTAGTTTCTTGTTGTAGCTCGTTGCGAAGAGGTCGATCTACAATTCTGGGGCTTTTTCCAAGATGGAGAATGAGTCTGCATCTAGTGACCATTCTGTCTCTATCGGCTTTTGCCTGGATAGAGCATCCGTTGTCACATTGCGGAACCCTTGCAGGTGAACTGCTGGTAAGTGCCATCTCCTCTTCCTTGCCAGGCGGAAGATGGCTATAATCACATGATTGATACGAGGTGATCTCGAGCCTTGTCGGTTTAGATATTTTACTATCACCTCGTTGTCCAAGACCAGTCTGAGGTGGACTGCTCTGTGAGGGGATAGTTTCTTCAACGTTAGGAAGACTGCCATAGCTTCCAAGATGTTGATGTGAAATGTTTTGAACTGGTGCGACCAATTCCCCTGCACTTTCCTTTGTTGGTAATGGCCTCCCCATCCTTCCAGGGAGGCATCTGTGTGAATTACTGCTGATGGTTGAGGTGGTTTTAAGGGAATTGTTCGTGTTAGGCTTTTGACTGTTGACCACGGCCTTAGAAGCGTGCGCAATCGGGTCAGTGTCAACCTCTGTTGATCTCTTCAAGCGTTTGATGCGTATCTTCTCCAGACTCCTGACGCATCCTTTAATTGTGCTTTTATCACTGGGTCTGTGCTACGAACTGGAGAGAGCCTAGTACAGTGGAACCTCTACATACGATTGTCTTTACATACGATTGTCTTTACATACGAATTTTCCAACATCCGAAGTAAAATTCGATCAAATTTGCGTCTCGACACCCGAAGTCTTGCTCCAACATACGACGTAGATCATACGCGTAAAATTTTCTCGAAGCGTCGATCGTAGTTTCTTGTTTACGCCGGTAGATGGCAGCACATCGGAGGGATGCCAATCGAGCGTCGCCTTGATCAGGCCTCTCATCTCGTGCACATTGTGTGGTTGTTCTCTATTCACTCCGTTATTAACAGTGCTTTTTCACGTGTTGTTTTTTTGGTTTTACGTATAATCATGGGTCCTAAAAAGCTTAGTTTCGGTTCAGGAAGTAGTAGTGGTGAGAAAAGGAAGAAGTCAATGCTTTCATTAGAACTAAAACAAGAAATAATAGAAAAACATGAGCAAGGTGTGCGTGTTAGCGATTTGGCTAAACAATATGGCCGGAATATGTCTACAATCTCGACGATCATTAAACAGAAGGCAGCCATTAAAGCAGTCAAACCATCGAAGGGGATCACCATTATTTCTAAACGTCGTAGCCCTACTGTGGAAGAGATGTAATGCCTTTTGTTGATTTGGATAAAGGACAAGGAGATTGTTGGCGATACGATCACTGAAACGATCATTTGTGAGATGGCCGGCGCTATCTATTGTGACTTGAAGGCGGCGGGCTCTGGGGGTGATGTAGGGTCGAGTTCAACCGATCCTACGACGGAGGAATTCAAGGCGTCTTGAGGTTGGTTCGAGAAATTTAGGAAACGGACCGGGATTCATTCAGTTGTTCGGCATGGAGAGGCTTCAAGTTCGGACACCAAGGCTGCTAATGATTTTGTTAAAAAGTTCAAAAAGATCGTGGAGGAGGAAGGCTACGTAGAGCAGCAGGTTTTCAACTGTGATGAAACCGGTCTGTTTTGGAAAAAGATGCCTAGTCGAACATACATTACCGCCGAAGAGAAGAAAATGCCTATGAAGGATCGGTTGACTCTTGCGCTTTGTGCCAATGCCAGCGGGGACTGCAAAATAAAGCCGTTATTGGTTTACCATTCCCAAAACCCTAGGGAATTTAAAGCACATAGAATTAATAAAGACCTGCTGCATGTTCTATGGCGTTCTAATTCTAAGGCTTGGGTCACTAGGCATATCTTTGTGGAATGGGTAAACTTAGTTTTTGGCCCTGCTGTCAAGAAGTACCTTCAGGAGAGGAATTTGCCTTTGAAGTGCTTGCTTTGTTTGGATAATGTTCCCGCTCACCCCCAGGACTTCAAGATGATATCGACGAATACAAATTCATCAAAGTGTTGTATCTTCCACCGAATACCACCCCTATCCTCCAGCCCATGGACCAGCAAGTCATCTCTAATTTCAAGAAGCTGTACACCAAGCCTTATTTAAGCAGTGCTTTGTCACTTAAAGCACCAACTTAACTTTGCGTGAATTTTGGAGGAGCCACTTTAATATCGTGCACTGCTTAAAGATCCTAGATCAGGCTTGGGAGGGAGTAACTCGTCGGACAGTGAATTCAGCTTGGAAGAAGCTTTGGCCTGATGCTGTTGCTCCCAGAGATTTCGAAGGTTTTGGCCCCGAGTCTGGACTTGTGCTTGCCGTCGAGGAAGACGTCTAAGAGATTGTATCCCTTGGCAAGTCCATGGGTCTGGAGGTGGATGAAGATGACATCACGAACTCGTCAATGAGCATCATGAAGAGCTCACCACCGAGAAACTTTAGGAACTGCAAGCCATGCAGCATGATGAGTTCCAAGCGCAGTTGAGTGAGTCAGAGGAGATCGAGGAAGCAGGTCACATCTTAGGTTCGGCTGAAATAAAACAGATGTTGGCATATTATCAACACGTGGTTGATTTCATCGATAAGCATCACCCACAAACTTCAGGTTTGCCGTGTTGTTGCGTAGTTCGATGATGTTTGTTTAACACATTTTAGAAAAATTCTCTCGATAGTTTCTTTAAAAAATCTACGAAGCGGTCTGGTGATCATGATAAAGAGAAAGAAAGTGAAGCAAAGAAAAGCAAGACCGAATCGAGTGAAAGTGATGCAAATTAAAAGTAGAAAAGAAAAAATGTGAAAAAAAATTTAAAAATGAAAAAAAAAAGCTAAGTTAGGTTAAAGTTCACGTAGTGTAAGTTAGAGTAAGTTACGGTACGTAATCGCAGTCGTTGTCTCTACCTCCTCGCTGATCTTCTGTCTCCTCCTGCGTAGTAATTCCTACACCTGCGCTGGCCTGTCTCTAAGGTAAAGTGTCAATAAAAACCCCTTTTTTATTCATTATTTCTTTATTATTCTTTTTTAGATACAGTGAACCCTCGTTTATCGCGGTAGATAGGTTCCAGACCCGGCCGCGATAGGTGAAAATCCGCGAAGTAGTGACAACATATTTACCTATTTATTTAACATGTATATTCAGACTTTTAAAACCTTCCCTTGTACGTAGTACTGTTAACAAACTACCCTTTAATGTACAGAACACTTAATGCATGTACTAACGTACCCTAAACTAAAACAGGCACAAATATTTAGGGCGACTTTATATCATGCGTTTCCTAAACACGCCAAAAAGCACGATAAAAAATGGCAACCAATGTTTTGTTTACGTTTATCTCTGATTATAATGAAGAATCAAACGCATTTACACATCTGTGTATAGGTTAGTTTCTGCATCGATTATATTGATTATTCAGTACAGTATGTTGATTTGGTTATTACTAATGTTTTACTTAATTTTTCTTAGGACTTCCAAATGAAATGTTTTTCTTTATGACGCTGCCTGAAACGACGGCGTCATAAAGTACCCTCAGTAAACAAACTAAGGAATTTAACGCGCATGATGAAAGTGATAAATAATGATATTACAGTAAAAGCTTTAATAAAATATGTTTTTACAAATATTATTTACCGTATCTATATAAAATCATACATACGTAGCAAAGCAGGAAAACAATCTGAGAGAGAGAGAGAGAGAGAGAGAGAGAGAGAGAGAGAGAGAGAGAGAGAGAGAGAGAGAGAGAGAGAGAGATTGTTTTACATACGTAAATGTAAATTTTAAACAAAAAAAAAAATAGCCCCATTTCATATAAAATAGATTACATATATTTTACTTTATCATATTACAGTAGTCTGTATAATACTGTAAAGTTCAGTACAGTATGTTGTTGTTAAAGTCGTGGCGATGAAATTCTCACGAAACAAAAACACGCCATTTGAGTACAACAGCTGATTCTCTCTCTCTCTCTCTCTCTCTCTCTCTCTCTCTCTCTCTCTCTCTCTCTCTCTCTCTCTCTCTCTCTCTGTGTTATACAATACTTACATTTAGATGAAGAAACTAAAATTAATTTTCTTAGTGTCAATTAAATACGAAACGAAATAATTAGACCGAGTCTACATCCATTTCAATCATAGCTAAAAATACGGCATCCGATTTCATCAGCAAACCACTATTTTCTGGGAAATATCATTTTATTCTAGAAAATTGCCACTCTTTAAAAAGTTAATTGCACATTAAGAAAGCATGTACTTTTGTTTTTAAATTTCGGGTTTGTTTTAAAAATCGAGTATTGTTGCCTTCTTTTTTTTTTTACTTTTGGCTGTGATTAGATCAGCTGTCATCTAGCTGCCACTCTTGAGTGTGTACGAATACACTAACAAAGTATCATTTATACCATTTCTTAACTTATTCAAACCGTCTACAGTATACAGTTGATATTATATAAGCACCAATGTGTTATAACCTATCAAATTTTTTTGTTTATTACATTTAAACCCCCCCCCTCTCTCTCTCTCTCTCTCTCTCTCTCTCTCTCTCTCTCTCTCTCTCTCTCTCTCTCTCTCTCTCTCTGGGCTACTTTTCACTACCTCCCATTCCTTACCTCTCTCTATCTCTCTAACAAATGATATCTTTGTTGCTCCTCAAAGTTTCATTTATATTGAAAATCAATCACGATTCAATTTTCCTTACTTTCTCCAATCTCGCACCATCGGTCACATCGCGGTATTTTCGATATTTCTGGAAAATCCGCGATATATGTATATACATGGGTTATGAAAAAAATCCGCGAAGTGGTGAATCCGCGATGGTCGAACCGCGAAGTAGCGAGGGTTCACTGTATTTCTGTATTATTCAATTGCATTAATGTTATGTGTAATTATGTGTAGCAATTTATTAAGGAGTTATCATGGGTTTTTAGGCTGAGGAACGAATTAAACAAATTACAGTGTATTCTTATGGGAATATCTGCTCCAACATACGATCGTTTTAACATACGAAGCAGCTCACGGAACAAATTAAGATCGTATCACTGCACTCTTTCCTGTTGGCTTTTTGAAATCTTCTTGAGTTTCAGTAGTCTCTTGACAGATCCCTCTATCTCTCTCCTCTTCTTTGGTGGAATGGAGAGACGGTGTGACTGCAAGTTCCAATGGATTCCTAACCATTGAAACTCCTGAGTTGGAGAAAGGCGAGACTTCTTGCGGTTGATCTTGTAGCCTAGGTGTTCCAGGAACTGGATCACCTTTGTGGCTGCTTGTAGACAGGCTGTCTTGGATGCTGCCCACACCAGCCAATCATCCATGTATGCCACTACCTGAATTCCTTCTAACCGTAGTTATTGGACGATTGTATCCGCAAGTTACGTGAATATCCTTGGGGCTATGTTTAGCCCAAAGGGCATGGCTGTGAAGGAATATTTTGTCTTCTGTACTGTAGTCTGACTCCTAGGTAAGAGGAGAGGGGGTGGCTGACTGGTAAGTGCCAGTAAGCATCTGCCAGGTCTATTGAGACTGTGTACGCCCCTTTTGGTAGAAGGGTCCTTATGTGTTGTAAGGTAAGCATGCGGAACTTGTTCTTGATGAACTTGTTGACTGGAGACAAGTCTAGAATGACTCTGAGTTTGTCCGAGTCCTTCTTGGGAACACAAAACAGCCTTCCCTGGAATTTGGGACTTCATTTTCCTTATTACCTTTTTGTTCAAGAGTTCTGAGGTATATTCTTTCAGTAAGGGGGTGGAGTGTTGAAAGAATTGAGGAAAAGGGGTCGAAATTTTGTTCCATTTCCAACCGAGTCCATTCTTGATTAGGCTGTGGGCCCAGGGATCGAAGGTCCAACGATCCTGAAAGTGAAAGAATCTCCCTACCTGGAGCATCTCATTGCTGAGATGTTCTGAGGATTAACTTCCGTGACCACGTCCTCTACCCCTTGAGGGGTTTCTTGAGGAACCTCTTTTGAGCCTCTACCTTTGGGGCGAAAGGTAGTTGTGTGCCTCTCAAAGCCTGGATTGAACGCAGGCGATTGAGCTACTAGCTGTTGGGGGTGCCATCTGAAAGGTGGTTTGCGCTGAGCTACCATTTGGGGCACTGCGGTCATGGTCACGGTTGGAAGTTGTGCAGGTTTGCGTGGTTTCTTTGTCTTCCTGTTTTTAGGTTGGGGACCAGCGTCTGAGGATGATTTCCTCTTGGAAGACATGCCCCACTTCTGGAGAAGGTTCCTATTCTCCGTGGCGGCTTTGGCGATGACCTCCTGAACTACATCTTGTGGGAAGAGGTCCTTGCCCCAGATGCGTGAAGTGATCAGCTTCTGGGTTTTGTGTTTGACCGTTACTGCGGCAAACACATGTTCTCTACAGGCCCTCCTGGACCTAACGAAGGCATACAATCCTTCACAAGGGTACCCATGTGACCTTGGCTAAGACCATGTACATGTCTGGGGCATTGGAAAGGCCTGCACACATTTCCATGCAGTTCTGAAGAGAAAAAGAAGCGGCTAGTCTCTTTTTTGTCTCCTGTTCCCTTCTCAAAAGATGCTCTGGCAGTTTTGGAAGGTTCTCATTGAACTCCTGACCTGCCATCTCCGGATCCAGTTTAGAGACGGAAAAGGTTAGATGAACCCCATTCCGCTTCTCCTTGCAGGTAGGCATGGCTAGAGATAATGGTCTGCATTCATCTAGCACTGGGCATGGTTTGCCAACATCGACTGCTCTTATGACACAGTCAAGAGCTTTCACCGAGAAGGGGATGGCTCTGGAGGAAGGAGCAAGGAAGGTAGGATGCCTCTTGCTCAGTGCTGAGACTTTGGAGTTGGTGTAACCGGCTCCCTTTATGGTCTTGGACAGAAGAGCCTATGCCTTGTCATGCTCGAAGACGATGACTTTCTTCGGTTCCGTCTCCTCACGGGATGCTGGTTCATCCCGCAGTCTCACGTAACCGTCTGGGTATGCCGAAAGGCTAGGCCAGAATTAAAGATCTTCAAGGGGTTTGGCCCCCAACTTCTCGGAGATATAGAGCTTCCCATCCATCATGGGCATTTGCTCCTGGTTGGTTCCGGAGCATTGAGGTAAATCAGAAACCTTAAGAGGCTTAGGAAAGCCCCTGAAAACGCCAGGGCGTTTCACTTCTCTTACCTCTTTCTTCGTCTCTTTGAGATCTTGCTTAATCTCCTGCTGTTCCCACTGCCATCATCTGCTGAATCGACTCTAGGAGCGCTTCGCTCCTAAGAAACAGCAGATCCAGATAGGGAGTTGGGTCTGAAGAGGTTGACGGCGCCGGTTGATATGCCGTCACGGAAAACTGAGGGTCCTCAGTTACTGTCGACACGGATCCATCTTCCTCCGTAGGTGGTTGAACCACATTTTCTTCAGGGTCTTCTTGTAGAAGGTCCTCTCCGGTGTCGGTAGACACCTCCGACATCCGTTCCTGGTGGATGTCCATGCCTTCAAGTGCCTTATTAATATCTGCATCCACTGTCAGTTGTATGAAGGGAGGCTTGACCTGTAGTTGGGGCACAACTGCCTTGGATTTGGCCTTAGGGAACAGAAGACACCTCATAACTTCATTAGGTAGGTAAGGTCCCGGAGAGTTCTTCTGGAATCCTCTTACCCATCTCTGAAGAGTTCCTCTTGCTGTATCCCTTGACTCTGTAGTGTCAGGGATATCTTCTCCAAATCCCTCGGTCATCAGAGCCGAGCAGATGGCGCAACCCTTCGGGTCCCAATACTTCAGGGTTTCAGTTACGATGGAGCAGGGGGCATGAGACCTGCACATCGTATGCCCACAAAAGTCCTTACTCTTGTGGTTGCAGAACGCGACTGCACACTTCACCTTTGGCTCCTCCTGTAAGGAAAGAAAAAGTGAAATGAGTATACATTTATTTATATCATTGATATACAGTGAACCCTTGTTTATCGCGGTAGATAGGTTCCAAACCTGACCGCGATAGCTGAAAATCCGCGAAGTAGGGACACCATATTTACGTATTTATTTAACATGTATATTCAGACTTTTAAAACCTTCCCTTTATGTAGTACTGTTAACAAACTACCCTTTAATGTACAGAACACTTAATGCATGTACTACAGTACCCTAAACTAAAACAGGCACAAATATTAAAGGCGATTTTATATCATGCGTTTCCTAAACACGCCAAAAAACACGATAAAAAATGACAACCAATGTTTTGTTTACGTTTATCTCTGATCATAATGAAGAAACAAACGCATTTACACATCTGTGTATAGGTTAGTTTTTGCATCGATTATATTGATTATTCAGTACAGTATGTTGATTTTGTTATTACCAATGTTTTACTTAATTTTTCTTAAGACTTCCAAATGAAATGTTTTTCTTTATGACGCCGCCTGAAACGACGGCGTCATAAACTACGCTCAGTAAACAACCACACTCAGTAAACAAAGAAGGCATTTAACGCGCATGATGAAAGTGATAAATAATGATATTACAGTAAAAGCTTACTATTATTTTTAATAGCTTAGGATAGTAAGCTAGAAAAGAAGTAGGAAAGACATATCTGTGTTTCCTCTTCAGGCAATTGATGTGACCTCCGTCAATATTAATTATTCTAATTTCCCTATGAGGGAAAATACAGAGTGGAATAACTCCCGTACGTAGAGCCGGAGTCAGTGAATATTTAATCCTCCACTTGTGGAATATTAATACTGAACAGTGATTTATAAATGTCCCAATGATCTAGGATTCATCAAGATGTTGAAGGAATACTTACCTCAACATATTATTCGGTCTCAACAAACGGATTTTGAGCAAAGCGAAAAATTTATTTTTGGGTGAGATAGCCATGTCTTCCTGATGGAAGGTTCCTTAAGGTAGCTTTCTGAGGGATATTTTGCTACAGTGATACTCCCAGAGAATTAAACATAGGTCTCCAGAATTCTAACTCCTGGCACGAGTATCCTTAATATATCTTTAAGGATATCGCATAATATCAGGGGACGTACTCTTTGATACGACACATAGCAATCTTCACCCCGAATAGATTTTACTCTTTGAGGGGGAAGAGTGGCGAACGAAGGGGAGCCGTTATCAAGGTACTCTGTGGACCCCCTCCCTGTACTGCTACGGCCTATCATTCCTTGTTGCATTTAAGCAGGAATAGCCGCAGATAGAGTAGTTTCGGGTGGGGTCATTTTAAGAAAGAAGGGTGGGTCCATCAGGATGACATGGCTATCTCACTCAAAAATAGATTTTTCGCTTTGCTCAAAATCCTTTTTTGGGGCTCAGCCATGTCGTGCTGATGGAAGCTTACCAGAGAATTAACTTGAAAGTACTATATCTGTGGGTTTGTATAAGTGCCTTTACTTTGAATGAGTTCCTTATATGGTCTCCTAGACCTTTATATATGACATTACCGTTATCTATCATATCCACTAAGCTTGGAACTAGCTTAGGGCTTCCTGCCCCCTGCAGGGAAAGTGTCGACTTCGACTATAAGGATTCAAAGTTTGTATCTCCATAGGGATGGACGGTAATTCTTAGAAATTACCCTTCTCACACCTTGGAAATCTGTACTCTGATTTCAAGTTGGGCCCTTCTAGGGTTTAATTAAAACTCTAGTATGCTTTATTCGTCTGTAACTGAGATGGAAGCAATAAGACGCAAATACGTTTAGTACTTTACCTTGCAACTAGATTATCAAATGTAGTTACAATTGGGTATGAATCTGATCCGGCATTGAAAACACATCAGGGTCCATATTTTCTCTTGTCGAAAAAATATGAAATTTCATCGAAATGATGCCACTCAATGGAGATGTGAAACCAAATCTGACTGATTTGTACAGATTTTGGGAATGCATGAACACCGTGACGCAACGTTCACTCGGCATTGGTGTTATCGGTCAGATATGCACCTATATGGAACAGTGTGTTAATCATCATTGTGATTTACACTCGAGGGTAAATGTACCCATGCACCTGATGCACTGGAAAGTCCCAAAGCAGTTCACTGTTCGTCGCAGCGCTAGATGACAGGTTTTTTAACACTTCCCGCCGCCACCACAACATGTTTTATTTCATGTACTTGCTTCATCTGGTGTCTGTAAAAGATCTGGTTGATCTCCACCTAGTGTATGAGCAGTGTCTACCGAAGCCCCTGTGTTGGAAGAAGTTCTGTGAAGAAGCAGTTTTCTTTGGATTGTGACTTGCCGGTGAGCTGTTAGGATCCACTCTGCGAATAAGTAGGTGAGCATTGCTCTGTTATTTTAAGGATAGATTTTGATCCTGAGGTTTCGCCTCGGAAGAGCTGTCCTTCCTTGAAGTCTGAAGTCCTACGAAGATAGACCCTAAGACACCCTAATGGGCATAGGGAGACATCTTCCTTCAGTGAGGAGATTCTCCAATGACCCCACCTTTTGGTGGGCAGCTCGTTTTTGGCAAGAAAGTAGGATCGGGGAAAGGATTCAGTTCTCCCTTTTCTGTGAACTGAAAATGGCCTACATCCCTGATAGGGCCAATATTTCACTAACTCTAGCCCCTGAGGCTATTGCGAACAGAAAATTGACTTTCTGTGTTGGCTCTTTTAGAGTACAATCCTCATTGTTTAGGTTCGAAGCATAGTGCAAGACTTTGACCAACGGCCATGTAATGGGCTTTGGAGGGGTTGCCGGCCTGGGTCTAGTGCATGCTTTGGTACCTTAAAAAGGGTTCACTTATGATGTTCGTCTCAAAGGCGTATAGAAGACGTCTAGTCAGGGCCGACTTACTTGTGGTTATCGTAGTGGAAGTCAGGCCTCGTTCAAGTAGGTAAAAGAAGAAAGAGAGACAGAAACCTGTTGAAATTTCTGTTGGTCCCCTAGTTTTCACGAGGGTTACCCCTTTCTTCCAAGACAATCCACATTGTCTCCTGGTTGGACTTGACTGGTACTCTACAATGAAGTCGGCCACATTCTTCGAGATCCCAAACTTTTGTTCGCTGCTAGGGTGAAAAAATCATGAGATGCAGGTTTTTGGTTCTTGAGGATGAAATGTAACAGCCGACTTCTGCACCAGTTTGGGTATAACTGGGTACGCCAGAGGAAACGGCTACAGTTTCAATTCTAGAACTAGAGGAAACCAATTGCTTTTGGGCCACTTGGGGGCCACTACAGGAGCTGTTCCTCTGCAGGATCTAGCTTGTCGAGGACTTTTAGCAGGAGATTGGTTGGTGGAAACAGATAAATTTGATTCCATCCATTCCTGTCGAGAGACATGATGATTTCTATCGCTTCTGCTCAAGGTTCTCGTAAGAGGCTACATAACAAGGTAGTTTCTTGTTGTCGCTCGTTGCGAAGAGGTCGATCTGCAGTTCCGGGACTTTCATCGAAAATAAAGGAGAATGTGTCCGCATCTAGGGACCATTCTGTCTCTATCGGCTTTCGCCTGGATAGAGCATCCGCCGTCACATCGCGGAACCCTTGAAGGTGAACTGCTGATAAATGCCATTTTCTCTTCCTTGCCAGGCGGAAGATGGCTAACATCACGTGATTGATGTGAGGTGAACTCGAGCCGTGTTGATTTAGACATATTACTATCGCCTCATTGTCGAGGACCAGTCTGATGTGGACTGCTCTGCGAGGGGATAGTCTCTTCAACGTCTCCAAGATGTTGATGTGAAAGTTTTTTGAACTGGAGTGATCAATTTCTTGCACTTTCATTTCATGCGAATCGCCTCCCCATTCTTCCAGGGAGGCGTCTGTGTGTATCACCACTGATGTTTGTGGTGGTTGCAAGAGAGTTGTCTGTGCTAGGCTCTTATTCGTTGACCACTGCCTTAATCTGCTCAATCGGGTCGGTGTCAACCTTATTGATCTCTTCGAGCATTTGATGCGTATCTTCTCCAGACTCCTGGCGCATCCTTTGGCTGTGCTTCTAGCACCGGGTCTGTCACTACTGCAAACCGGAGAGAGCCCAGTACTCTTTCCTGTTGGCATTTTGAAATCTTCTTGTGTTGGATTAGTCTCTTGACAGATGCCGCTATTTCTCTCCTCTTTTTTAATAGAATGGAGAGGTGGTGTAACTGCAAGTTCCCAAGGATTCCTAACCATTGAAACTTGTGAGCTGGAGAAAGGCGAGACTTGTAGTGATTGATCTTGAGGCCCATGTGTTCCAGGAACTGGATCACCTTTCCGGCCGCTTGCAGACAAGTACCCTTGGATGCTGCCCGCAACCGCCAATCGACCAGTTATGCTACTACCTGCACTGCTTCGGAGTGTAGGTGCTGGACGATCGTGTCCATTAGCTTTGTGAATACCTTTGGGGCTATGTTCAGTCCAAAGGGCATGGCTGTGAAGACAAATTTTGTCTTCTGTAGCCTGAATCCTAGGTAAGAGGAGAGTGGGCAACTGACTGGTAGGTGCCAGTAAACATCTGCCAGGTCTATTGAGACTGTATATGCCTCTTTTTGGTAGAGGGATCCTTATGTGTTGCACTGTAAGCATCCGGAACTTGTTCTCGATGAACTTGTTGAGTGGAGACAAGTCTAGAATGACTGGGTTTGTCCGAGTCTTTCTTGGGAACACAAAACAGCCTTCCCTGGAATTTTGATGGACTTTGCTTTTCTCATTACCTTCTTGTTCAAGAGTTCTGAGGTATATTCTTCCAATAGGGGGGAAGTGTTGGAAGAATTTTGGAAAGGTGGATATTTGTTCCATTTCCAACCAAGTCCATTCGTAATTTGGCTGTGAACCCAGGGATCGAAGATCCAATGATCCTGAAAGTGGAAAAAGTCTACCTCCTAACTGGAACCTCTCATTGTTTAGAGGTTCCTGTGGACATATTTCCGTGACCACGTCCTCCTCCACCCTTGGGGAAATTTCCGGAGGATCCTCTTTTTGGGCCCCTTACCTTTGTAGGGCCGAAAGGTGGTCGAGTGCCTTTCAAAGCCTGGATTAAATACAGGTGACTGGCTACCAGCTGATGAGAGACCATCTGGAAGGTGGTTTACGGCTGGACTACCATTTGAGGCACCGTGGTCATGGTCAAGGTCAGAAATTGTGCAGTTCTAATGATGATTTCCTCTTTGAGGACATGCCCCACTTTTGGAGCAGGTTCCTACTCTCCGTGGTGGCTTTGGTAATGACTTCTTGGACCACTTCCTGTGGGAAAGAGTCTACGCCCCAGATACATGATGAAATTAGTTTTCTGGTTCGTGTTTCACCGTTGCAGCAAACACATGCTCTCTACTGGTTTTTTTTTTTACCTAAGAGCTTACAAATCCATCACAAGGGTGGGGCGTTATAAAAGTCCTGCACACATTTCTAAGCAGTTCTGATGAGACAGGGAGGCGGCAAGACTATCTTTCGTCTCCTGATCCCTTCTCAAAGTATGGTTTGACAACTTTGGTAGGTTCTCATTAAACTGCTGGCCTGCTATCTCCGGATCCAACCTCGAGACGGAGTAGGTTAGATGTACCTCTTTCCACTTCTTCTCTCAGGTGGGCATAGCTAGAGATAATGGTTTGCATTTCTCTAGGATTGGGCAGGGTTTTCCCTCTTCGACTGCTCTCATGACACAGTCTAGGGCTTTCCCCCGAAAGGGGGAAGGCTCAGGAGGAAGGAGCAGTGAAGATTGGATGCTTCTTGCTCTATGCTGAGACTTTGGAGTTTGTATATACTGCCCCTTTCTGGTTCTTAGTAAGGATGGCTTGTGCCTTGTCATGTTCAAGGACAGTGACTTCCTTCGGCATACTCTCCTTAAGGGATGTAGATTCATCTCGCAGTCTCACGTAGCAATCTGGGTACGCTGAAAGCTGGGCCAGAATTGAAGCTCTTCAAAGGGGATTGGACCCCAACTTCTAGGAGATATAAAGCTTCTCATTCAACATGGGCATGTGTTCTGTCCACCTCCAGGGATTGGTTGAAAGCAGCGAGGGAGGTCAGATATTTTAAGGGGCTTAGCGGAGCCCCTGGAAGCGCCAGGGCGTTTCCTTCCCTGTACCTCTCTCTTCATCTCTTTGAGATCTTGCTTATTCTCCTCTCGTTCCTTCCGGAAATGTCGGCATCTGCTGGATCGACTCTAGGAGCTTTTCGCTCCTGCAGACCTGTCTAGCCAGTTGGGGAGTTGGGGCTGAAGAGGTTGACGGCATAAGATGATATGCCGGCACAGTGAGCTGAGGGACCTCAGTCACCGTCAAAACGGATCCTTCTTCCTCCATGGGTGGTGGAACCACTCCTTATTTAGGGCCTTCTAGTAGTAGGCCCTGTCCGGTGTCAGTGGACACCTCTGACATCCGGTCTTGGTGGATGTCCAAGCTTTGCAGTGCCTGTTGATAGCCGTGTCCACTGTCCATTGGATAGAGGGATGCTGGACCTGTGCCTGAGGCACAAACTTATTCGATTGAGCCTCGGGGAACAGTAGACACTACAAAGATTTGTTAGGTAGGTAAGGTCCCGGAGAGTTTTTCTGGAAGCCTCATACTCACCTTTGGTGGGTTTCCCTTGCTGTATCCCTTGACTCCGTAGTGTTAGGGATATCTTTTACAAAGCCGTCGGTCAGCAAGGTCAGGCGATTGGAGCGACCCTTTGGGTCCCAGAACCTCAGGGATCCAGATACGATGCAGCAGGGGCATAAAAACCTGTACATCGTATACCTACAAGGGTCCTTACTCATGTGGTTGCAAAATACAATTGTACACTTCGCCATTGGCTCTTGTGTAAGGGAGAAAAAAGGGTGAATGAGTACAAGGTTGTTTATATCATTGATATAATATACTTAAAATACGGGTCCCAGTACCTCAGGGATCCGGATACGATGCAGCAGGCGCCATGAGACCTGCACATCTTGTGGCCACAAAAGTCCCTACTTTTGTGGTTGCAGAACAGGACTGCACACTTCACCTTAGCTTCCTCCTGTAAGGAAAGAAAGAGTGAAATGAGTATAGGGTAATTTATCTTACTGATAAATTTACACATGCATGAATAGTATACTTTACTATTATTTATCATAGCTTAGGATAGTAAGCTAGAAAAGAAGTAGAAAAGAGACACATCTGTGTTTCCCCTCCAGGCAATTGCTGTGACCTCCTACAATATTAATATTTTTAGTTTCCTTATCAGGGAAAATACAGAGTGGAATAACTCTCGAACGTAGAGCTGGAGTCAGTGGATACTAATACTAACTCGACCACTTGTAAGATATTAATACTGACAGGTAATCATTGGTGTTCCGATGATCTAGGATTCATCAGAATGTTGAAGGAATACTTCACCTCAACATTTTTTAAATGGTCTCAATAATGGACTGTGAAAGGATACAGAGTATGTTGGAAATTTCATACTACTGTATCATTATATACTGTAGTTTTCTAACTGCTGTATTGTTATACTGCAGGAATACTGACTACTGTATTGTCTTATACTGTAGTTTTGCCGGTATGCTACCGGGTTAGGCTAGTACCTGGCGGCACTAGCTGACAGAGAGAGAGAATGGAAAGAAGGACTACTGTATTATTATAGTTTACTACAATAATTAGGGGTGTAGGGACTACTGTCTCTACTGCCTTCTTTCCAGAATGATTCAAATGGAAGGGGAGGAATACATTGATTCTAGCTTCCATCCAGCCACAATTTCTGTTGCCGGCTGTACTGCCAGTTACAGGGTTTGTGGATGGCAGTCCAAGAGAGGACTGAAGACTACTCAAAAGTATAATGGGTTTCCCACCAGCAGCCGTCAGGGCTGGCGCAACCTTTCCCGGAGCTTAGCTTCCGTTAGGGAGATGGTCGAAGCGGCAACCTAACCGCCTTTGTAGGAGCCTGGCCGGTAACCCATTCAGCCCGGCAAGCGGGGTGATTGTAGAATACCAGCCACAGGAATCGTGAGAACAGAAGGGGAAGGGAAAGGGTCTTATATTTTACAGAGAAAGGTGGCAGCAAGTATGCCTCCTACTTTCGGCTGTAAATCAGGGAAACAGTTTCCTATACCAGCGCCGTCTTGGGCGGCAGAGGAATAAAGATTCCCTAGCCTGAGACATTGCCGGATATAAGACATGTCTTCTAGTCCACAAGGGAGAAAGGTGGCGGCAATTATACTACCCTTTTACGGTTGTGGACTAGGGAAGCCGAAATTCCTATGGCGACAACGATGTAACTAGCAGGGGAATGACTATTCCCCTATCAGTAGCATTGTCGGCAACAAGACAGATTACCCTGAGTTACTGTCGTATTTCAAAGCCGGAAAATCGACAGAAAACATTATCCAAGACAAGCCGGAGTACACTACTCAATGGCGATGATGGAAGATAGGGTTGTCGCCTGGGCTGGCGGCACTCGGGGGGGGGGGGGGGGGGAGAGGAAGGGTTTATCCTCATTTCTCTAAAAGAGAAGCGTATCGAATTATACTAGTGATTCTAGGAGATATCTATATCTCCGACCGAATTAATAGAAATGATACAAGAGGTTAAACAGGGGATAACATTACTAAAATATACTAAAACGAGTTAGGGTAGCCTAACCTGAGTCTGGATCTCGGCTACGCTAGTACCACCGAGGCCCTATCGTATACGATAGAAACATTTATTTGGAAGAGGAAATATTACATGTGTAAAGCTTATCTTCACTAGTATAATTTTGCCTAACTAGCTAGAACTTCTGTATAGCTAATTACCAGGAACGTCGTACTACTAACTAAATAAAGCATTTATGGCGTACGACAGCGGTCTTAAAATGGCCACCTCTGGGGATGGCAATGCTCCGCTTAACACACCTAAATTATGTTAAACTAACTGTGAGAAGGGAGCCAAAAATTATACACAGGAAAGATTAAATACTCAACTTTCCAGAGGATGAAGATGCTTGAGATTGCATGGTAATATTTCTTGAAAACAGTAACAACACCGAGAGCAAGTGGGAGAAACACCGTGCTTAAATGGCTACGTTTAAAGGAATAGTTAAGCCATAGTAGTACTGGGAGGGGATCCACCGGGTAACCTTGATAACGGCTCCCCTTCAATTTCGCCACTCTTCCCCCTCAAAGTGTAAAATCTATTCGGGGTGAAGATTGCCATGTGTCATATCAAGAAATGCGTCCCCTGATATTATGCGATATCCTTAAAATCACAAATTTTTAGTAATTTGTATTTTTCCTAACAATACTTACCGAGAAACACTTTCTTAGGAGTTACTGGAACCTCCTCTTAAACGACCAGAGTTTTGCGTAGTTTACCCTACTCCCATTTTCTAGCGGTAGGTCACGCGGGGGAAAACGTGCTCCGAGGGCAATGCCCAAGGTAGGCCACACGTTAACCAGGTCGTATTCTTCAGTAAGTTTTAAGTAAGGATCAATACTCAAGAACAGTGAGGCAACTGGGGGATGGTTGGGGGGGCCATGACCCGAAAGTATTTCTCGGTAAGTATTGTTAGGAAAAATACAAATTACTAAAAATTTGTGATTTGTTCCGACACAGAGACTTACCTCGAAACACTTTCTTAGGAGACTAACACTTTAGGAGGTGGGAGTGCCTCCCAGACATAGACCCCGATGGTAAGTAGGATAAACTACACAAAGGACTCATTAAGTGTGTAACTAACACTTACCCTTCAAAATATTCCTTGTTGTGCTTGATGAATATTGGCGACTCTTGAGACTTGTCTATTATGTAAAAGACCCGAGGACGACTAATAGTACGAGAAAAAGGGGGAAAGGAGAAATCAAAAGATAACCATACTTGTGTCTAGAGCATTTGGGATTCGCGATTGAACCTGGGTCTTAAGCCGTCAAACCGGATGGAGCGCTGAGATGACCAACCCAATCGAAAACCCATCCAGGGACTTCCTCGTACAATCTTTGAGATAGTGAGCGGTGAATGTCGACTGATTAGACGAAGTTCCTGCTCGAAGCACCTGAGCTACCGACATGTTCTTTTCAAACGCTAGAGAGGTGCTTAAGCCTCTAACATCATGAGCTCTGGGGTTTACTGGTACTATACGCCCCTCACCTGAATAAGCTTGAATAATTACTTGTCTGAGCTAAAAAGAAACAGTATTCTTGGAGATGTTCTTTTTAGTTTTACCGCAGGATACGAAGAGGTTCTTAATAGTCGCACGGAGCTCCGCTGTTCTTTTAAGATACTTCCTAATCACCCTGACAGGGCACAATTTCAAGTCTTCCTGATTATCCGAGTTCAGAATTGCTGGGACCGTAAAACTTTCAAACCTAGGATCCCAAACGGAAGGATTCTGGGTCTTGGCGACGAAGGAGGGAACAAACTTAAAGGTGATCTCATTCCACCCTCTAGAGTGCTCTACTTCATACGACAATAAATGTAGCTCGCCCACCCTCTTAGCTGAGGCCAACACTAACAGGAAGACTGCTTTGAACGTGAGATTCTTGTCCACTATATCTTTTAAGGGTTCGAAGGGTGGTTTACGGACCATGTCTAGCACCTTAGCCAGGTCCCAACTCGGAATTCTGGGGGAAGAAGGAGGACATGCTTGTTCGAAGGCCCTGATGAGCATGGAAATATGCCTGGAAGACCCCAAATCTATGCCCTTCAAAAGGAAAACTTGGCCAAGGGAAGCACGAACTCCTTTAATCGCTGGGACTGACATGGCCAGCTTATCCCTGAGATGGACCAGGAAATCCGCTATAATGGGAACTGATGCTTCTAAAGGTTCTATCTTCTTGTTCTTGCACCACTTAACAAACATCGTCCATTTGGATTGGTAGACAGCCGTGGAAGATTTTCTCAAGTAAAGGGACATCCTCTTAGCTGTCTTAGTCGAGTACCCTTGTCTTCTCAGGAGGCACTGGATAACCTCCAGGCGTGAAGACGAAGGGATTGCGGGTTTTCGTGAAACCTCTGAAAGTGTGGCTGCCTCAAGAGATCTGACTTGTCGGGAAGAGGCCACGGAGGGAGAATGGCGAGGCATTTTAGGTCTGCGAACTACTCTCTCTCCGGCCACCAAGGCACTACCAAAGTCATCTTTAGGTCGATTGCCGTCCTCACCCTGTTGAGGACTTGTCTTATTAGGGAGAAGGGTGGAAATGCGTTGACGTCGAGACCGTCCCACCTGTGTTGAAAGGCGTCCTCCATTGCTGCTTTCGGGTCTGGGACAGGAGAACAGAATACGGGGAGTTGCGCGTTCAACCTTGTTGCAAAAAGATCCATTACCGGGGACCCCCAGATCTGAATGACGTAGCTTGCCACTTGTGGATGCAGGGACCACTCTGTCACTAATACTTGCCCACTCTGCTGAGGCCGTCTGCCAGGACGTTCTTCTTCCCCGGAATGAATCTTGCCGTCAGGTTGACCCCCTCCTTTTCCGCCCACCCCAGGACCTGTAGGGCAAGATCGCACAACTCCTTCGACTTCAGTCCTCCCTCCTTCTTTACATATGCCACCACGGTAGCATTGTCTGACATCAGAGCCACTGAGTTCCCTCTCAAGTCTTTCGTGAAATGTTTGCAGGCTTCTTGGACCGCTCTCATCTCCAGGACATTGATGTGTAGGGACTTTTCCCCCTCTGTCCATCTTCCCCATCCCCATCCCTCCTTTGATGCGTCCATAAACAGAAGGATTTCCGGAGGTTCGGCGGATAATGGCATCCCTCTTAGAGTGTGTGCCCGATCCTGCCACCATTCTAGAGCTTGCCTGGTTTCCTGAAGGACTGGAACCATTTTGTCTGGGGAACTTCTCTGGTTCCAATTCTCCTTTAGGTTCCATTGAATTTTCCTTAGATTCTGCCTCCCGTGTGGAACTAGCTTCTCTAAGGACACCAGATGTCCCACCAACCTCTGCCAATCCTTCGCCCTTCTGGGATGTCCTAGAAGGAAGGGACGGAGAACTCGGTCTAGGTTGTTCAGCCTGTCTAAGGATGGAAAAGCCTTGACCTGTAATGAATCCAGAACTATTCCCAAGTAAGTCATTCTGTTGGTCGGGGTCAACTGAGATTTTTCCCGGTTGACTGTGATGCCCAGATTTTTGCATAACTGCAGAAGGTCTTCGCCCTGTTGCTTCAAGTCTCCCTTTGAGGAAGAAAGGAGTAGCCAGTCGTCCAGGTATCGAATTAGACGAATCCCTCGTTCGTGTGTCCATATGGAGACTGTCGTAAACACCCTTGTGAATACCTGGGGTGCCGTGGAAAGTCCGAAGCACAGGGCCTTGAATTGTAAAATCTGGGCACCCCACTTCACCCGGAGAAACTTCCTGCTTGCTGGGTGAATAGGAATCTGGAAATAGGCGTCCTTGAGGTCTATGGATATCATAAAGTCTCCTTCCCTCAAGGACGCCATGACTGTTCTTGGGGTGTCCATTTTGAAGGTGGGCTTCCGAATATACTTGTTGAGGGCTGACAGGTCTATTACTGGTCTCCATCCTCCTGTCGCCTTCTCCACCAAGAACAGGCGACTGTAGAACCCTGGACCCGGAAAATTCACTGTCTCTAAGGCTCCTTTCTGCAACATCGTGGAAACTTCTCCGTCCAGTGCTGCCCTTCTTGCCGGGTCCTTGGGAACCAGCCAGTCCGCCTGACTTGCTGGAATCAACGGAGACGGGTCTTCCAGAAATGGAATCCTGTAACCCTCCTTCACAACCGTTACTGTCCACGGATCTGCTCTGTGGAGCTTCCATGCTTGCCAAGAAAGTCTGAGGCACCCCCCTACCTGAGGCTTGGGCAGGGGAGGGGGGCCTCTCACCTTATCTTCTACGGGATGACCGGCCTGCACGTCCTCTTCTGGAGGATGAGTACGCACTCCTGTAGGTTGCAGAAGTTGAAGAAGGTCCCCTGCGGGAGGGATTCATTGATTGGGACCATTGTCTTGAGGAATGTTCGCGCCTTCCTTGCGTTGGGACAGTCCGCGAGGTCGAGGGCGCTTCCGCCACGGGTCTCCTGAAGAAGGGTCGTCTTGCCGACTGTGGTTTATGTACGGTGAGTTCCCTCTTTTTAACCATCCTCTCCACCAACTCTTCTGCCTTTTTAGAGGGGATAAGGTGTTCTTCCCATACGGAGATGTTCCGCAGGGCTCCAACTTCCCTGTCGGAGATCTTTACTGGCAAGTTCTTAATCAAAGCTTCTCTTCTCCTCAGAACCCAGTTCGCGGAGAGAGCCAAGGACTGGAACGTCAGAAACTTCAGGGCACGGCTACCTGATCCCAACAACTCTTTCAGTGCCTCACGTTTGGCCGGCTCCATCGAGTCTGCTGGGACCTGAGTGCCCACTAAGGTGGTGGCCCACCAATCCAACCACGATGCGACGTTGACCAGGTCCTTCGACATCTCCTCTCCCTCTTAATGAGAGAATGCCTTGATGAAGTCATTGAGCTTCAGCACGGCATTTCATTCCCGTGCTGAAACTTGGTGACGGGCAAGAGGGCTCTCGAACTTGGGGAAATTGCTCCCCCAGTTTGAATCTAAATTTCTCTCTCACCTTTTTCTTTTTCTCAATATTACTTCGACCTTATCCTAATTTCATAAACTTTCTTTAGTCTCGCTTTCCAAACTCTATGAGAAAAATTTCCCTCATTATATATGTGTATATATTATGTACATATATATTTATTATTTTTTTTTTGTCCTACGGCTTGGATGTTTCTACATCCATTGTAGCCCCGGCGGGGATGTTCATACATCCTTTATTGCTGCCTGCTTTGATGAGTGGGAGGAGGTATGACGGTTTGGAGGTGTTTGCATTCAAAGCTATATGTGAGAGTATTGGATAATTTCAGCCATCCCGAAGATGGTTTGGACCTTTTTGGCGGAACTATTCTCAAGTGTTGGGTCTTCGGAATCCAGGGGGATCCAATGCTTGGGGTAGGACTCTCGGCTTTTGGCCGGAAGCCCGTCATTATAGATATGGGGAGGATGATTCCATAATTTCTTGGTCTCAGTCCTAACAGGCGGGTTCAGCTTACACCTGTGCCTCTATATCTGTTTTGATGCTATCCTTCGGGTAGGGTATGGAGTGGACCATCTGGGAAGTATACTCTCATTGTGCCGATAGTGGAGAGCGCAAATTTCCTTTCCGACGTGTGATGGCCTAACATTCTCGAGCAGGTACATCAAACTAACCCTTTTCTCTCTCTCTCGTCTAATGGATTCTTTAAGGAACGAACCCCCATCCCCTGGATACGCTGATTCTCCCCTGGCACTGTTGACGACCTCTGCTAATGTGATAAGGGAAAGCTCTGTTGATGACCTCGGAACGGGAAAGGACCATTCTACTGATATTTCAAAATCGAGTAATTTGGGTAACACGAGGAAACTTCGAATCCTTCATGTTACACAAATTTCAATAGAGACAAATTATGATGATCTATGTAAAGCATTTGAATGCTATGGATGCATAAAAGAAATAAGGATGAAACTTGAAGCTGAAACTTGGGATTCATGGATATCTTATAGTAGTTATGACGAAGCATTTAGTGCAATAAGTAACTTGAATAATATTAAAATTAACAACTTGAATGTCGCAGCTGCTCTCTGCGATAAGGTACCAAAATATTTGGATGTGTACAGGCCTGCCGATTGGTTGGAAAAAGACGCAGATTTAGTTATGCCCTCCCAGAGAAATCCAAAACCACCGATGTGGCTTATAGCTGAATCAAAGGGGGTTACAGGGAATTATTTTAAAATATGCAAATTGATTCAGAAAAAAGTAGGAACTATTGCACCAGGCGATATATCTCGTTTCGGAAAAAATAGTTTCCTTATCCATGCCAAATCCAGTACACAGTCGGTAATATTGTCCAATATGAAAATAAGTAATGATGACATTAAGTTAGATGTCAAACCCCACCTAAATTTTAGCTACGGAAGGAGCGTAGTTTTTAACAGAGATCTATATGATTTTACAGAGGAGGAAATACTGGCCATGTGTCCATTAAATGTATGGAAAGTTCATAAAGTCCCAGGTACATCAATGATAATCCTTACGTTCCAGGATGCTGATGTACCTTTTCATATTATTATCGAGAACGAAAGGATTAAAGTAAGACCCTTCAAGCAGAAGCCATTGCAATGCTTTAATTGTTTTAAATTTGGGCACCCGTCCAAAGTTTGCAAAAATGAGAGGATGTGTGGTATTTGCTCCAAATCTTACCATGGAGAGTGTGCACTTGGAGCCAGGTGTTTAAATTGCAGCTCGAATCACAAATCCACAGACAAGAGCTGCGAGCTATATAAGTTGGAGGAAGCTGCCCTCAACAAATCAAACTTAGAACATATAAGTGTGACCCATGCCAAAAGACTATTAAATAAATCAAATACATATGCTAAGGCATTAAAATCAAACCAACCTAGCACTGCCAATAGCTCAAAAAAAAGTATACTATCTGACAAAATGTCAAATAACGAGGTAACCATATTACCTCCTGAGGCTTTACCACGGTGTATTAACACTAGGTCATTGCCCATTGCTGTACAGCCTTCAGCCGCCATTACAAAAAATAATTCAAACCTCTCTCAGGCCATGTCCTTGCCTGATCTGATGGAGGTTCCACTTAAGACTAACTTACCTGATGCACCTGTTGTGGGAAAGTTGCAAAAACCTCGAATACCACCATCTATTAATCGTAAAAGAGAGAGACCTCCATCTCTCTCTCCACCCTCCATTAGAAATGTTAAGGTTATGACATCAAATAAATTTGATGTTTTGTCTGTTGATGTTTCTAATGAACCAGAAGATAAACTGAATAAATCAGAAATTCAAGTTGAGGTCCACCATCCACCTCAACAAATAGATAAAAAGGATACAAAGAAAAACACAAATGTAAAACCCAACATAACAAGACCACCTCTGAAGAAACCTACAGGTAATAATGTTAGATTAAAAACTGCTAATGGGAAGACCTCATCCAAGATGTCTTCCAGAAATAATCCATAGTTTTTTCCTCCATTTTGCAATGGAACTGTCAGGGTTTGAGGGCGAAATATGAAGAACTTAAGCTCCTAATTCATGAGCATTCCCCCATAATTGTATGTCTACAGGAAAGTATGCTTGATTCTAACACTCCTAGTCCTCGAGAGTATGTTAGCTATAGAACACCATATAATCAACAAGCAGGGAGCCATGGCGGAAGTCTCATGTACATTCGTCGAGATGTTCCCCAAATACCCATGTCTATACGTACAACCCTGCAGGCAGTGGCTGTACAAATTGATATAGTGAGAAAATATACAATATGCTCTCTGTACTTACCTCCAAATGATAATATTCTATATGATGATTTAGCAGAGGTCATTCAACAACTCCCTCAACCTTTTCTCTTACTGGGAGATATGAATGGTAGACATCCTTTATGGGGTGATGTTTTGGCCAACACAAGGGGCAATATTATCGCATCAATTTTGGAGAATGAGGATGTGGGGCTCCTTAATACAGGAGAGCCCACGCATTTCCATGTTCAGACAGGTACTTTGTCATGCATTTACCTTTCAATTGAAAGCTCTAACTGCCTTCTTGATTTTGATTGGAGGACATTAGATGATTGGCATACTAGTGATCATGCACCAATCATTATAAACACCAACAAGGGTCCGCCTTTGCAAAGATCGCCACGTTGGAATCTAGACAAGGCAGACTGGGTTAAATTTTCTGAGCTAAGTGAAATCGAAGGGAGAGCAAAACAGTTTGAAAGTATTGATGATGCCATAGACCTACTGAATGGAACTCTTCATACAGCAGGAATCAATTCGATTCCCAAAACAACAGGACTATTCAAAAGACGACCAGTCCCGTAGTGGTCCTCAGAATTAACAGCCTTGCACAGAGCCACCAGAAAATCCCTGACTAGATTGCGTAGACGCCGTACTGATGAAAATTTGATATCATACAAAAAGTGTAGAGCACAGTTTCGTCGTGCCATGAAAGAAGCTAGACGCCGCCAATCTTGGGTGGCTTTTGTTTCCTCCATTAATAGTAGAACACCACCATCTTCTGTATGGAGGAAAATAAAAAAAATTGCAGGCAAATTTACCCCGAACCCACCACCAGTGTTGAAAGTGAATGGTCAGTTTGTGACTGAAGGAAATGAAGTTAGCAATGCCTTGGCTGACCATTTTTCAAATGTATCGTGCAAGAGTGTAGCAGCTCCTGGTCACCAGTACAGGAGCATTGAAGAAAAAAAAAATTTAATTTTGCAACAGGAAGGGAAGAATCTTATAATTCTCCTCTTACTGAAAGAGAACTTGATTCCGCACTCGCTACTTGCAACGATACAGCTCCTGGACCCGATGGAATTCCATATGCAATGGTTAAACATGTACATTTCAATACAAAGTTATTCATTTTAAGTATTATTAATAGAATATGGCATGATCATAGTTACCCAAGTGTTTGGGAACTAGCCATTATTTTAGCCTTTTTAAAACCCGGTAAGGACAAGTTTTTAGCAGCAAGCTATAGACCTATTGCATTGACTTCGTGTTTATGTAAAATCATGGAGAAGATGGTCAATGTAAGGTTGATGTGGTACCTTAAAAAGAAGGGTATTTTATCACCGATTCAATGTGGATTCAGAAAAATGCACTCAACAACTGATGTGTTAATAAGACTTGAGTCCTCTATTTGTGAAGCCTTTGCTTCCAAACAGCACCATGTGACAGTTTTTTTCGACCTTGAAAAGGCATATGATACCACATGGAGATATGGTATACTTAAAACAATTCATGAACTAGGATTAAAAGGAGAACTACCACTATTTATTCAGTCATTTCTTTCTCATAGAGTTTTTCAAGTGAGAGTGGGGGAAACTCTATCAGAGAGTAAGTGTCAGGAAGGAGTAGTTCCTCAGGGGAGTGTGCTGAGTGTAACCCTGTTTGCACTCGCAATTAATGGGATATCCTCAGTCATTCCCCGGGATGTTCTCTCAACATTATTTGTGGATGATCTCTCAATATCATTTGCTGGCACTAGAATGGCAATGGTTGAGAGAAAAATCCAACTCTCTCTTGATAAAATTATCCAGTGGGCTGACATGAATGGATTTAAGTTCTCGACAAGTAAAACTACCATTGTCCATTTTTGTCGTATCCGGGGAGTACATCCAGACCCGGATATATACATTAAAGGTCAACGGATACCATTTGCAAGAGAAGCTAAATTTTTAGGTTTGATATTTGATTGTAGGCTTACATGGGTTTCTCACTTAACAGCATTAAAAGCTAAATGTGTTGAAGCTCTGAATATCTTAAAAGTATTGTCCCATACATCATGGGGGGCAGACCGCAATACTATTTTAAAATTATAGTAGGCCTTGCTTTTTCCAAAATTAGTTATGGATGTGAAATATATTCTTCAGCCACCCCAAGCCAGTTAAAAATATTAGACTCGATACATCATGTAGTTATTAGATTGTCTACAGGAGCTTTTAAAACCTCGCCTATCCCAAGTCTCCTTGTTGATGCTGGAGAGTTACCTCTAGACCTTTACCGAATGTCTTCCATTCTTCGGTATTGGTTTAGATTGCAAAGACTCCCTAACTCTCTAGCCTTTCAGACTGCAAGCCTTGTAAGACACGCATCATACTTTGAGTTGCACCCAAAATCACCTCAACCTTATGGCTTTCGGGTGAAACGATTATTAAATAGTCTGGATATAATTAGAAATAAGGTACTTCCATTCAAGGTATCATCAACGCCTCCATGGAAGTTACCAGAGATATCTTATTGTAAATATTTTATTGGAGATAAGAAGAATATGTCAGACGTAGAAGCCAGGTCTCTTTTTAATGAACATGTTAAAGAACATAGAGGATCAACTTTTATCTATACTGATGGCTCCAAATCTGATGCTGGCGTTGGATTTGGAGTACATAGTAATGGTTTTAATTGTAGAGGTGCACTTCCTCTGACCGCTTCCATATTTACTGCCGAACTGTATGGCATATTAACCGCTATTGAGAAAATAGCGTTGGAGAAGGAGGGTAATTTTACAATTTTTAGTGATGCAAGGAGTGTCCTTCAAGCTATAGAAGTTATTAATTCTAATAACCCTCTAGTTTTAAAGATTTTAGAATGGCTTTTTATTATTGGACGGAGAGGTATAACAGTTCAATTTTGTTGGGTTCCAGCACATGTAGGTGTGTCTGGGAATGAGAAGGCAGATTCACTGGCTAAGAAGGCTGCATCCGAGTTGCTGCCAAGAAGGTATCCCATTCCCTGTAATGATTTCTTACCTGACATCAAGAAATTGGTTTGCAATAAATGGCAACAGCAATGGGATAGCCTAGATGGGAATAAAATGTGAGAGGTAACAAATGTCATATCTCCTTGGAGGTATAATATGATGCCCCGAAAATGGGAGATGCTCTTTGTCGTCTCCGTATTGGTCACACTCAGTTGACACACGATTTTCTGCTGAAGGGCCAACACCAACCGTATTGTGACGACTGTTTAGTACCTCTAACAGTGAGGCATTTGTTGACCGAATGCCCCAATTATAACAACTTAAGGAATAGATATTTGTTTGAGGCTCGAGGGGAGGGTGGCAGGTTCATCCTTGCCAAGATTCTTGGAAATGATGTGTCCTACTATGCAAGTGGTGTTTTTAGATTTATTTCAGAAGCAGGTCTTCTGAAAACTATTTAACTTTTATGACATTCAACTTTTATGATTTTAATTGAATACTCTTCTATTTTTTATTTTATTTTATTTTTGTATACATAAATTAAATGTTACCGGCGTCAATGACCTTAGATGTCAGGATGCCTGAAAACTTTAAATCAATCAATCAATCAATCGACATCTCCTCCATCATCACGGACTCGGACTGGGAGAAGAAGGTGGGAGCCGATGACGCCCTTTCGTCGGAGAAGCCCTGGCATAGGATGTCCAGGGCCTCCTCCATCTTGCTTGCCCCGTGCGGTCTTCCTTCCAACGTATAATATTTGCTTTGGAACTTAAGTCCCTGCAATAGTTTAGCTGCACTATAGCCTTTACCAGAGTCACTATTGCGGGCTATAACCTTGTCAATGTGGGTTCTGCCTACCCCCACGTCTCTGGCCTCCGGAAGGGCTAGCGAGGATTTCTTCTGAGAGGGCGCTGCCAAAAACTTGTTTAATCCGGAGGTCCACACTTCCTCTTCTTGTGGGACGGGCTCCACCAAGTTGTTGTAGCCTCTGATCAAGGAGATCACCCTCCTATATGCGGAGTCCTCCGTCGGCATCGTAGTCTCGTCGTCCACTTCCTCCGTCCTACACTGGGGAGAGGCATGGTCACGGGCACCTCCGCTTGGACGGGACCCCCGGTAGTTCTTATCCTCTTCGCCGGTAGGCTCCTTCTTCCTCGAGGCCCTCAACGAAGGGACGGGCTGCTCCGTGAAATAGTACGACGGAGGAGCCCGACCTCGTCTATCATCTCAATGGGGAGACCTGTCAAGGCTGCCCGTCCTCGGAGACGACTCCCTCCGCTGGGCGGATTGAGTGTCTCTATGACGGGACTTATGCCTACAAGACGAGGCCCTCCTCTCATCGGCTGAGGCCATGGCGAGGCTATCGAAGGCCCTTCTAGGAGGACTGTCTCCTGCTCGCTTGGCTATCAAGCTTGAGGTCTTTGTCAGGTCCCTCAGCCTGTTGTCTGGAACAAAGACCCATGTTCCTTGCGGAGAACTAGGTCTCTTGGTCTTGCTTGGAGGTGAGCGAGAGCTTCCTCTCCTGTGTATAGATCCTGTGGGAGACCGCGAAGGGGAGTTCCTCCTCACAGACTGATCTCTCTTTCTCCTACGTCTCCTCCGACGTTCCTCACCCGACGAGCCCGACGAGTCTGAGTTGCCTGTATACCTCGACTGCGTACCAGACGGAGGCTTCTTGGGACTACGTCGTACTCCGGACGTAGAAGGCTGCAGAAAACTCTCCGGAACTGCTGACGTAGTCGGCGCCAACGACGACGGACGAACCTTAAAGGGAAGGACTCATTCAGGCCCTCCTCCATATCCAGCGGAGACCTCATCGGAGTCCTTGGTACACCCCATGCCAGCGGATCTTCCTGCGGGGAATCCTCTCTACCGACCGCACCTTCCGCAGCCGAAGCGCCCGAGACATCCACCCAGGAATCTGGCGACGAAAAAGGTACATGATTATTCCACATGGGGTCCTCCACCGAGACGCGCTCCCCACGTGCGAGAGCAACGTCCCTCGGACCCCCACTAGGCACACTTACGGGCACCTGATTCGCCATGAACATAGAAGAACTACACTCAACATCAAACCCCTGGGAAAGAGGCACCAACTTTTTCCCTTTCACCGACTTACCTCGTCCCCTACTCTGGGTAGGGAAAGAAGAAGGAACCTTACAAGAACCCTCGCCCGCAGACGTCGCAGGGGAAGACAAACTTGTTTTCCTTGGAGATCGCTTCGTAGCCTTCTTCTTCTTTGTTCCAAATTTCACCCATTAGAAGACCTCACTCCAGCCAGCACATTCCGGACACGTGTCCGAAGGCGAACACGCTTTTCCCCTACACGAGGTACACATAGAATGGGGATCCACATCGGGCTTCGACAAGAAAGCCCCACACGCTTTCCCGGCTCTAGGCCCAGGACAACGGCGAGCCTGCTCCATAGCACAAAACAAAGCTCTCTAGACACAAGCACAAAGGAAAGAAAGCACTAAAACGCCAATAAAAGCACAGAAGAACGAAAGTAAAAGCACACAGCAATAGCACTAATCACTCGTAAAGAAGCAAAGTCCATGTGGTAACCACGTGGCGATGAACACAAAGGGGGTCGCACTGAGAATTGAGGAGCGGCGTGTGATAACACGACGCGACCAGAAAACTTACTGAAGAATACGACCTGGCTAACGTGTGGCCTACCTTGGGCATTGCCCTCGGGGCACATTTTCCCCCGCGTGACCTACCGCTAGAAAATGGGAGTAGCGTAAACTACACAAAACTCTGGTCGTTTGAGAGGAGGTTCCAGTAACTCCTAAGTAAGTGTTTTGAGGTAAGTCTCTGTGTCGGAACAAAGTTATATTAAGGATACTCGCGCCAGGAGTTAGAATTCTGGAAACCTGTGGTTAATTCTCTGGGAGTATCACTGTAGCCAAATATCCCTTAGAAAGCTGCCTAAAGGAACCTTCCATCAGGACGACATGGCTGAGCCCAAAAATTTATTTATCATAATTTTTTTCCCACACTGTGTCCTGTTATCAGTACAAACAATTGGTCCTTTTCACCTAATGTTCTTATATTGTACTTCTATCCAGCTAGCTTAATGAAAGGGAAGTTAATAAGGAGGTAAGATTCTAGCTGGGTCCCCTTGCTCAGTATAAATCCAGGGGTGGTGCCCAGTGCTCTGTTATCTTGACCTGTTACCTAGATTTTTGGGTATTCCACCGCTGTATATTTTTTTGTGTAGTGAACGTTGGGGTGTGGTCGGCATTCGGACACTAGGCAGTTCGGGTGCTACCTCTGGCCACAGTCCGCAAACCATTACAACGGCATGGTGTAGCTATACCCATGCACCATATGAGCATTCCCTAAACAATCCCCAAAACAGAGGCAACGGCAAGGATGTCAGGCTGGGAAAGAAAACTGGGTTCAGTCCGAGGGTTATCCCAACAAGTCTCTTTAGGCAGACACTCTAGGCTGCCGCACCCTGAATCCCAGGAAAGGTAAGAAAAACTCTGTAACAAATTCCACGCCGTCTTATAGAATAAATATATAGGATGCCGCAGGTCGATTGAGAAATCTCAGAGGCTAGGAGGTAACGGCAGTGCAGGTAAGTCGGCGCACCGACAAGTTGAGATCACCCTTCGAAAAGGGTGCTCCAATGGAATGCGCAGTCCTAGCATGAGAGATCACGAGCAAATGCAACATGGTGGACCAACGGATTTGCCGACGCGGGCTAGGCTAAGCCTAATAGGTCGAAAAAACCGGGGGATCGAAGGCAGGCGGGCATAGGGGCTCAGTAAACTAGTATAACAGAGGTAAAAAACCCTCTAAGGGTAAAATGGCAGCTGCCAACGACTCCAGTAAGAAAGACCTGATCGCCATCGGCGAGCCTGTCTCAAACTAAAACTTTACCACTCTCTCTAAGCTAGGCTAGCCGGGACTGACATGCATTAAAACCTGAATTACATTAATGCATGGTAAATGTATTCACAAAACAGAGCCCAAAGCATCGCAATGCTAAAATAAGGCTAGCTAACGTGATACTAGTGAAATAAGACTAAGTGAACACGAAATAAGAGGGCGGTCGGGTACGTGACATGGCGCCCAATAGCTAGCTGGACTCTGAGCCCATCGCTCTCTCATCACCTAATAAAGCTAAATAATCACTCCCCAAGGGGATCTAAGACATTGAAAGCTAAGTCAAACTGTAAAAGAAGAGGGTTCTCAACATAGACGATGAAGAGGAAGCAATCATGCGTGGAAATACTTAAAAAAAGCTGAAAAAAGAGCGCTCGAAAAAACTACGCACAAGTAGGACGCTGCGATAGAAAGGAATGGCATCATCAGTGATGAACAGTACCATGAGGGGAGAGGATACGTAATGGTTCCTCACCTATCCTTCTCCCTAGTTTCCTAAACTGGGTTAAGTCTGTTAAGGGTGCAGATATCTATGGTTATCTACGCACATGTCCCTGATTATACACGATATCTCAGGATAGTCATCCCTGGGGTTAGAACCCTGTGATACCTGACGGTAATTCTCTTGTAATATCACTCAGAAATATTATACAGTAGGAAGCTGCCGGAAGGACCTTCCATCAGGACGACATGGCTTGAGCCTAAAAAAGAAGTTTAACAAGAGCTGTCAGTACATTTGTACACAACAGCGGCTGAGGTAAAAGTGAAGACCCTCTGACTGGAGACGGGGCCGGGGCTCCTTGCCTTACCCCCCTTAACAATTAGATACACATGGTATCCAACTAAACCAACCGATTCTAGCTCATGCTAAAGTAATCTCCCTAATTAAAGGACAAAGGTTTATATGATGTGTAGGAACAATTTATGTTCTAGTCATTTAAACTGTGAAGGATTCATTGAAGTTTCAATTAAGACATAATTAAGAGAGTACTCTGTTTTGCTCTATGCTATGTTCACATTATCCTCTTAGCAAGAGTGATCCAATGTAATGCTCTATGCTATGTTCACATTATCCTCTTAGCAACAGTGATCCAATGTAATAAGTAATTTTGTTCCATAAATGAAATTTTTTTTTTTCATATAAATTGTAATATTTTTTTACACTAAGCTATCTATCTTAATGAATGCAAGAAGTAAAGGAATGTTACTGTATGTGTCTTGCATGGAAGTAGTACAGTACCTAAATTAAAAACTGGATCTATAATAAACAAATGGTTGTTTGATTTTACTATTAGATCATGTTAACAACTTTTAGAGATTAATGAATCTTAAGTCTTATGGTTTCATAGTATCACTTCATCATTTTACTTGTCATATTTTAGCTGCAACCACACTTCATTTCTTCCATCTAGAGCTGTCCAACCTCTTAACTTTTACCTCATGGTGCAACTGTGGTTATTATCCCCTTTTGTATCTTATGTTGAGTGGCCGCCTTAATCCCAACTCCAGGATGTACAGCTAAAAATTCATAAATTAAATTCCCAATTCCAGTAATTTGTCATATACAAAGCAGAACTGAATGGCTCTTAGGTTTTCAGATGTTTTCATATGGGGTTGGTGTCATCAGTACCCCTCACTCTGCATTGCAGGCATTACTAAAGAGCTTTTGCCATATTGATTTGGCTCCTAGTTACTTTTGCTTTAGTTTTTTCTACTTTACTTCTGTTCTCTCTTCCTCTCTTGGTGTCCAAACCTCTCAATTTTTACTTTAGTGTAACTGTAGCGCTTGGGCAATGAATGACCCAGCAGTCTTCAGTACGAGAGTATACACACCTCAAATTCTATTAACCCAGTTCAAATCTGGTCCCGTTCTAATTTTTCATCATAAATATCCCTTGAGAGATTTTACTGTGCTTTAAGATTTGCAGCTTTGTAAATTATTTTTTTAATTTAACAAGTCGCATGCAATTCTTGTTCGGGTCAATTTAAGCTGTATGTATTGTACTACAGTAGGGTCCCGAATTATGCGTGTTCGAATTATACGATTCCCCTTTTATGCTATCGCTACTTTTCAAAAATAAATTTTCTGTATCTGCGAAGCTGTTCAAAGTCTGCTAGTCAAGCACTACAAAATGTATCAAATCTATCTTTTTAAGTATATTGGTAGCCTTATACAGTGATTTATAGTAAATGTTACAAAACAATATTAATATTACATCTTATTAACATAATTTTATTATAAATAGCCTATTTAAGGATAAAATTCCACATCAACAATGAAATCGACTGTTAACTGTGAGAGTCCAGCTGACAAAATGTCAACAGAATTGTGGTTACGTTCTCGGCAATCTTTATCTTTCTCCAACCTTTCAATAATTTTAATGGTAGTGTTAATGATGGTATATTAAAGCATTAGTTTTTTTAGTACAGTATATATAAAAGCTTTAATTTTCCCTTCGAGCGTTCAAGGTTTTCACGAGTAGACTGGGATCGTTTATCGGCAGTGAATAGTCTAAACTTCGGTAACGAGTCGGCAATATTTTGTCATATTTTAAACAGTTTACATTTGATTTGCAAAGATTGGTTTTGTAGAGTACAAAGTACAATTATAAAAATCTCTCTCTCTCTCCTTATACAATGCTTACAAATAGGTGAAGAAATCAAAATCGGTTTTCTTAGTGTCAATTAAATACGAAACGAAAAAAATAAACCGTGTTTACATCCATTTCAATCATAGCTTAAAATACGGTATCCGAATTTGTCAGCAAACCACAATTTTTTAGGAAACATCATTTTATTCTAGAAAATTGCTACTCTAAATAGTTAATTGCGGTTTAAGAAAACATTTGCATTTGTTTTTGAATTTTGGGTGTGTTTTAAAAATTGAGTATTGCTGACTTCTTTTTGTTTTACTTCTGGCTGTGATCAGATCAGCTGATGTCTAGCTGCCGCTCTCAATGTGCGCGTAAGAATACAGCAATAAAGTATTGTTTATACCATTTCTTAACTTATTCAAACCATCTATACAGTTAGTTAATATTACATAAGCACCAATGTGTTTTAATCTATCCTATTTTTTGTTAAGTACTTTTAAAACACTCTCTCTCTCTCTCTCTCTCTCTCTCTCTCTCTCTCTCTCTGTGTGTGTGTGTGTGTGTAACAAATGAAATCTTTGTGGCTTCACAAAGTATTAATTATATTAAAAGCAATCATGATTAAATTTTCCTTACGTTCTCCAAACTCGCACCATCTCTGTCACGTCGAACGTTATAGCGATAACTTAACTGTTCGACGACTTTAAAACCTGGCCTAGTACTTTCTTCTTCTTTTTAGTTTTTTTCCGACGGTTCTATAATTGAGGTGGGTATAAGTTGACTTGTAACTGAAGTTAGGAAAAGTATTTTGGATATGGAAAGGACAATTATCTTTCGTAACAGTTTAGAATTATCGTAAATTTTCATTCTGTCATTAACGGCACTTTGTTACTGTTGATTACACGCAAAAAAAAAAAAAAAAAAGTTTTCCTGCTTTGCTACATATGTAGGAAATTATAGAGATACGGTAAATATTTGTAATAACATATTTACTAAAAGCTTTTAATATCATTGTTTATCACTTTGATCATGCGTGTTTAATGCCTTCGTTTGTTTATTAGTAAACGAATGGAAGGTTTCCGTTTCAGGCGTCGTCATAAATAAAAACATTATATAAATGGCATTCATTTAATTTATTTGGAAGTTCTAAGAAAAATTAAGTAGAACATTGGTAATTATAAAATCAACATATAATCAATACTTGGTAAGATTGCTCTCAATGCAAAAACTAACCTACACACAGATGTGTAAAAGCGTCGGTTTCTTCGTTATGATGAGAGGAAAACGTAACAAAACATTGGTTGTCGTTTTGTATCGGGCTTTTTGGCATGTTTAGGAAACGCATGATATAAAATCGCTTTTATTTTGATAATTCTGGATTTTCAGTGATACAACAAAAGCTAGTCGATAGAGTGATGGTTTTGCTATTCACCAGTTGTCTTATACAATAGATATGACAAACATTGAAATTTTTCTATATTTTGGGTCGTGTTATAACGGGAAATATACAGTGTTTACAACCATCCTGGTTGTAATTTTAACCTTTTTTTCAAGTTATTAGAACTTTAAAGTATATTAAATGTTTGATTTGTTTACAAGAACAATTTGATATTATAATAAAATGTAGTAAAGTACATAGAAAGTATTGGGAATGGGTAGTAAACACGTTTGAATAGGCAAGTTGCTGGTTGCCATGGCCCCAATGGAATTATTTCTGTTAGTTGTGTTTCGAAATATGCGATTTTCCATTTATACGAAGTCATTGATCGACCAAATTCTCGCATAATTCGGGACCCTACTGTTTTTATATAGTATCAAGAGTAATTTCAAAATTAATAGGACTAATTCAAAGAAATAGAAATGATTAAATTTTTTTATTTTAATATCACACAATACAGGTATACCTATTTTTTAAAATTATTTACGCCAGTAACTATAATCTTCATTTATATGTAAACAAATATCCTAAAATATAATAAAAATTAGGGTTTTAAATATTTTCAAAATATTCACATTACTGTGTGTAAGGGCAGAGTAGAAATTGTTAACATTTATCCTAACTTTGCATAAATATTCACATTTATCTTTGATGCAACTGCTACAATTATATGCTAAGACTATTATAACATTAGATTCGTATATAATTTAGCTATATGCATGCTTAAAGCTGAACCAAAATTTCTTCCTGCTTTCCCACATTTTATCGAGGCCAACATGTTCTCACTTTCCATAGGGTTTTCAAGACTTTCATACGCTAACATCATGGCAGCAGGTGTTTCAAACTGGAAAAAAATTGTGAAAATTACATCAACGGAAATTTTTGGCATAATACAAAATGACAATCATGAATTTAATAAGTCTGCTGCTTCTGAAATTGGTTAATTATAACCATCAGTGTTTCGGTGCATTAACATCAAACACATTTTCAATGCATTGTGCCTAATTCACCTAGTTCCTAACTTAAGTTTTGATTACCTAAATTCCATTCAAAAGCTTGACTTGAAAGAAACATAATCCCTCATTAGCATAGCCATAAATGTGAAACAAGTGGCTCATCTTACTATAACAGTTTTTCTATTATAGTGCAGACTTCTGCGTCTAACAAACATTTATGATTGAGATTGTTTATGTTGTGTTTCACTAGCATGGAAAATTTCGGACTTCATCTATATCTCAGATTAGCTATGCAGATCCTTCAGGACTTATCTGTATCTCTGATAAGCTGAATTTTATAAAAAAGCAATAGACTATTATTATGGTGGCTGAAGAAGTGAAAACCTCTTTTTTGGGCTCAAGCCATGGCGTCCTGATGGAAGGTTCCTTTTTGGTAGCTTCCTTGGGTAAATAACTACTAAGATATTCCCAGAGAATTTAACCACAGGTTATCACAGAATTCTAACTTCTGGAGCGAGTATCCTAAAGGTTTCCCTTTTAAGACATCGTATATCAACAGGGGACGCATGTATTAACGCGCCACATAGCTATCTACATCCCGAACAGAGTTAATGCTTCGGTGTGTAAAGGCGGAGAATAGCTGGGAGCCGTTCCATAGCTAATCTCATCCGTGGCTACTTTTGGTACTCGAGACGTAAACAAACGGGCGCCATTGCTTAAATGACGTCACGTCCGTCTCCATCCTTTGTACAGTAGCTCGCCTTACTTAGACGGATTTTCCCTGTGCTATCTTTATCGCCTTGCATCTCTATCATGTCGCTACCTTCGGCCTCGCCTTCTTCTGGAAAGTTGAGTACAAGGTTCCAGTATTGTTTAGTTAAGCTCTGACCGTAAAGTAAATATTACTTTTCGAGATATTTGTTGTTTTGTGGCAGAGCTGTGCCTCTACCGGACCCGCCATTTTATGGCGTCGTTGTTGTTCTGCATGCCTTATTTAGTTAGCCACAACAACGCTCCCGGCCTTATTTACTAATCGATAATATTAGTTTATTTAGTCTTCATAGCTAGGAACTTTTATATCGTGTTTTGACGCTTTTTTACCGGTCATCGATTGACCCCATACCAGTTGGCTACTATAGCCCCCAGGCCAGAGCGCCCATATTAGTGTTCATGCATGATTTTATCAGTGATCCTAGACTTACTTATGAAGATAGTGGCATTATTTTACAATACTATTGACTGTGATGCAAGTGTTTTCGCCTTCAGGGACCATATAGGGGATAGGTTAGTTAGTGTGCCTTCCTAACCTAACCTACATGTAGGACCCCTATATGCTTCCTTCATCCCCCCGCCCTTGGGCATTCCCTCTGTGTAGCCTTGCTCCCCCTACCACGTAAGGGGATCAAGCTCTTACCAGAGTATGTTATCGCCTCTCTGTCCTCCCTAAGGGAATGAACCCCCCTTAGGGTTGCGTCTGAGAGTGAGGAATGGCTAGTCTTTCCTCTATTGCTAGGACTAAGTCTACGACTTTCCTGCGATAGCGATATGTCTTCTATCCTTCCTAGTTCAGGACGTTCATCCCTGCTCTAGGTTAGGTTTTGGAAGGGTCATTCTGTTCCTTGCTGAAACTGTACCCATGCACCGTTTCAGTCAGGCTGCCTTACCTTAGGTTAGGGAGTGTCCTCCCTTCCTTAGTGGCCGCTCTGGTACAGAACCCCTTCCATGGAAGACTCTTCTCTTCTCCCCTCCCCACCTATCTCTTGTATAGCCTAGCCTATACTTAGGTTAGTCTATACCCATCTGTCCCCTGTCCTACAACTCCTCCTTAGGGTGGAGTGATAGGGCTACCTTGAGCTTCTGTGTACAGTCCGCTCTGGTACATATACCCTTCATAGTGTCCTATGGGGTTAGCCACTGGATGTGTTCTGTATACAGGGGTCTCCCCCTCTTTGGGTGTCCCCTAGCCCTCCCTTGGGCTACCCTAGCTCCCGGTCCTCTGCGGCCCCTGCTTCTGGGTGATAGAGCCAGCCTCTATCATGGGTACACCCTCTCAGGGGGGATGTCTGGGAGTCCATGGCTGGACTCCTTACATCCCTCCCTCTGTCTCTTTCACTATCTGGGTGCCGGTCCCTTGCCGCCTCCACTGTCGGCGATACCCACCTCCTACCTTGGTGACTCACCCCATACCCCCATGGCCGCCAGTCCTCCGTGTGCCGGGGGACTGCCGCCTGCTTCCAGCTGATGGCTCTCCCCCTTCCTCATAGCTTGGCCGTCCGCCCGCCGGCCGGCCCCCGGAGTGCCGGCATCCACTGCCGGCAACCCGGTTCTGCTATAACCATCCTTGTTCCTGTCACCAATCTGGCATCCTCCGGCTGCCGGAGCCGCCGCTCCCTCTGCCGGCGTGCCTCCGTTGTGCCGGAGGCCGCCACCCTGGTATTACTCTTGACTTATATTGTCTGTCCTAATGCCAGAAACTCTGCCGGAGCGGCCTCCGGCGTGCCGGAGGTCTGCCCGAACCTTCCGGAGGCGTCAAGACGACTTGCACCCCCTTCTACTAGCTATCATCTAATACTGATAGCCCTACACTGCAACCAGATGGCCTGTTTACGTTAATGGATCAGTACCTTGGTACTGTTCTACTGGTAATCATGCTGTCTTTTTGCATTCTTCAGATTTCCAGCATGCTGCGTGTATCTTAGCGCGGCTGGTTGCCGGGAGCAGTTACCCTTGGGGATCCTTTAGCCCCCTAATTTGGGACTGAGTGACCTCAGTCCCAAACTTATCCTTGGCAATTCCCATGGAATTCCATTGCCCTATGGACTCCTACTGGAATTCTATCCTGCGCCTTCGGCCACCTCGGATTATCCAAGGATGAAGCTTACGGTAACCAGCCGGGCGGGATGCACGGAGTATGTTTCTTTACTATCTCAATCCTCTGTGCATCACACCCTTTATCAAGTTAAAATTAATGATTAATATTAACTTAGCTTAAGAGCCATTCTTATGACTCCCCCCATACTCATTTTCTCTTTCTTCCACAGGAGGAGCAGATGAAGTGTGACTTCGACTTCTGCGCTGTGAAACGCCCGCACTTCTACGGGCATACGGCTTGCAGGACTCACGCCCCTTGTGCTAACAAGAAAGGGGATTTGAAATTCTGGGACCCGCTGAACTGTACGGTCTGCCAGGCTCACCTAGTTGATGCCTTCCATAACCCTCCCTCAGCGGAGGTCAGGGACACTTCTCGGGAGAAGCTACGCAAGTGGGTGCGTGGCTTCCAGAAGAATGCCACCGGACCGTACCTGGCCACTGAAGAATTGAGGTCCCTTCTGTTCCCAAAGGCCTCCCCTGATTCTGTGGTGCCCAAGGATTTGATCCCCACTGTCCAAATTACGGTGGAACCAGATGTAGTTATGGCCCAGTCCATGCACGAGTGCCACCTGGATTCCGAAGATGATGAACACATGTCGGATATTTCGGAGGACACGGAGAAGACCCTTATGGCTCAAGGTGCTGAAGATGATGAGGACCAGGTGGAATACACCGAGTCGGAGCAAGAGGTCGCTCCTCCTTCCATCACCGCCCCTACTCCTACACCGACGGAAGTGTCTCTCCCGTCTACCTCCGTTACCCCGGAACCCATCCCATCCGCCCAGAGATGTTCCGGATGATCAAAACCATCATGGACGACAGACTGAAGGAAAATCAGGAGTTCATCAGGTCCATGATAGGATCCAAAGAACCGAAGAAGATCTCGGTTAAGGATCTCCCCGCTTGCTCACATGCCAACCCATGGAGGTATGCTGAGCATATGGTTATCGCGACCGGCAGGATCTTCGTCAGCGACAAGATCGGCACGGTCCCCCTGGAAGACGTGGAGTTCTTCCCAAACTTCGAGGCCTACCCGGACTGTTACGTCCGGCTTCGCTCTGAACCTGCCTCTAAAGAAGAGACCGAACCAAAAGAGGAGATAGTGTTCGATCTCGCGAAGGCCCAGGCTATGCTAGCCAACACGTTTAAAAGTAGGGGTTTTACCTGCTCTAAGCTTCCGGCCCTGAGCAAGAAGCACCCTACCTACGTCGCACCCGAGGATGCAGTCCTTCCATTCATGGAAAAGGCCTTCGCTGCGTGCCTCAAGGCTGTGGAAGAGGGAAAAGCCTGCCCTGCACTGGAGGAGTGCAGACCCTTCTCCATAGTGACTCCCCCCGATGCTCGACACTGGAAGGACATTCAGCATACTTTCGTGGTGGGAAAGCTAGATCCTGACGTCGCCGGACGTCAGTTTAATGAAGACCTCCCGAAACTCAACGATCACCTCCTTCGTCGGGAACAAGATACGAAGGAGAGGCTCGCAGCATCCATGTCCCACCAGGTCCAACTGGACATCATGGCCTGTGACACCAGAGTACTAGACCACTACATGGTACTTGCCAAATCCCACATGGCAACCCTGGTGAAGGATATGTACCACTTCATGAAGGCTCGGAGAGCCTGTCGTGAATTCGTGTTCGCAGGTGCCACTGTGAAACATGAACCCCGGAGGCTGATTTCCTCCAAAATCTGGGGTAAACACCTCTTTCCTTCTGACCTTGTGAAGGAGATCACCGACAAAGCCGCCACGGAGAATAGGAACCTTCTCCACAAGTGGGGCATGTCGAAAAAGAGGAAATCCTCTCAGGACGACGGACCTCAACCTAAGAGGAAATCTTCCAAACAGAAACCCCAGCAGCGTCAACCAAGACGTCAGTTTCCGGGACCCGCTACCTCCCAAGTGGCAGCTCAGCCACAGCAGACCTTTCAGCTGGTCACCCAACCGGTCTTGTCACAGTCACCGGTTTTCACCCCTGCTTTCGAGCAACAGACGACTACCTTTCGTCCCAAAGGTAGAGGCTCAAGCAGAGGTGCAGGCAGAGACGCGTCTCGCCGTCCCTCCAGAGGCAGAGGAGGAAAGGGAGCTAGCGGCCGAGGCAGTAAGCCCTCGGGACACCAGAAGCAATGAAGTGCTTCCGGTGGGAGGAAGACTCCGCCAATTCCAGGATCGTTGGACCTTCGATCCCTGGGCACACAGCATCGTCAAGAAGGGTCTAGGCTGGAGTTGGACTCAACCACCCCCAACCTTCCAGCAATTCTTCCAACAATCAACCCCCCTTCTGGAAGAATATGTCCTAGATCTCTTGAACAAGAAGGTGATAAGGAAGGTAAAGTCTGCCAGGTTCCAAGGGAGACTGTTTTGTGTCCCCAAGAAAGACTCCGACAAACTCAGAGTCATTCTGGACTTATCCCCCCTCAACAAGTTCATAGCGAACGACAAATTCAAGATGCTGACTCTTCAACAGATAAGGACCCTTCTGCCTCGAGGTTCTTACACGGTCTCCATAGACCTGGCGGATGCCTACTGGCACGTTCCAATGAACCATCACGCTTCCTCCTACCTAGGATTTAGACTCCAAAGGAAAAGCTACGCCTTCAGGGCCATGCCCTTCGGCCTCAATGTGGCCCCTCGGATCTTCACAAAGCTGGCGGACGCCATAGTACAACAGCTCCGCCTCCGAGACGTCCAGGTGATGGCCTACCTCGACGATTGGCTAGTCTGGGCTCCATCGCCCGAGGATTGTTTAAAATCCTGCAGCAAAGTCACCCAGTACCTAGAACACCTGGGATTCAAGATAAACGTGAAGAAATCTCGCCTCTCTCCAGCTCAGAAGTTCCAATGGTTAGGAATCCAATGGAACCTTCAGTCACACCGCCTTTCCATTCCCCAGAAGAAAAGGAAGGAAATAGCAGGGTCTGTCAAGCGACTACTGAAATCCAAGCGGATCTCAAGACGCCAGCAGGAACGAGTTCTAGGCTCTCTACAGTTCGCCTCAGTAACAAACCCAGTGCTTCGTGCACAGCTAAAGGATGCCGCGGGAGTCTGGAGACGTTCTGCATCCATCGCTTGAAGAGACCTCAAGAGACGGCTCCCAAACAGACTTCGACTTCTCCTCAAGCCGTGGTCGGAAGCAAAGGCCCTGAAAAGGTCCATTCCTCTTCAACACCCACCTCCATCACTCAACATCCACACGGACGCTTCGCTGGAGGGTTGGGGAGGTCACTCCCACCAAAAACAGGCTCAAGGCACATGGTCTCCCCTGTTCAAGACGTTTCACATCAACATCTTGGAGGCCATGGCGGTCCTTCTAACTCTGAAGAAACTCTCCCCGCCTCCCTCGATCCATATTCGTCTAACCCTAGACAACTCGGTGGTAGTTCGATGTCTCAATCGCCAAGGCTCAAGATCGCCCCAGATAAATCAGGTGCTTCTCCCAATCTTCCGTCTGGCAGAGAAGAAGAAATGGCACCTGTCTGCAGTTCACCTACAAGGATTCCGCAACGTGATAGCGGATGCTCTATCTCGGACAAACCCGATAGAGTCGGAATGGTCTCTAGACGCAAGATCATTCTCCTTCATCTCTCACCAAGTCCCAGAACTTCAGATAGATCTCTTCGCAACGAGCGACAACAATCAACTTCCTCGGTACGTGGCCCCGTACGAGGACCCCAAGGCAGAAGCAGTGGATGCCATGTCACTGGACTGGAACAGATGGTCCAAGATCTACCTGTTCCCTCCCACCAACCTTCTGCTGAAAGTCCTCTCCAAGCTGAGAACCTTCAAAGGGACAGCGGCCCTAGTGGCTCCCAAGTGGCCCCGGAGCAACTGGTACCCCCTGGTCCTGGAGCTACAGCCCAAGCTGATCCCTCTCCCGGGCCCAGTTCTCTCCCAACAAGTACAGAAGTCGACTGTCTTCGCTTCATCATCGAAAATCAAGGACCTTCATCTCATGATTTTCTCTCCCTAGCCGCAAAGAAGAGGTTTGGGATCTCGAAGAAAAGTCTAGACTTCCTCGAGGAATACAAGACCGAATCCACAAGACGGCAATACGAATCATCTTGGAGAAAATGGGTCTCTTTCGTCAAGACAAAAAATCCTAAGGAAATCACAATTGATTTCTGCATGTCCTTCTTCATTCACCTTCATGGACAGGGATTAGCAGCCAATACGATTTCAACTTGCAAATCGGCCTTGACTAGACCACTATTGTATGCCTTCCAAATTGATCTGTCCAGCGACATCTTCAATAAACTGCTGAAAGCATGCGCTCGTCTACGCCCAGCACCCCCACCGAAACCGATCTCCTGGTCATTGGACAAGGTGCTCCATTTCGCCTCCAACTTGGATAATGATTCATGCCCTCTCAAGGATCTGACTCAGAAAGTTATATTTCTCTTTGCTCTTGCCTCAGGAGCCCGAGTCAGCGAAATAGTGGCATTGTCAAGAGAAGAGGGTCATATCCTGTTTACTGATTCAGGAGACATTACCCTCTCCCCGGATCCGACGTTTCTCGCCAAAAACGAATTACCCACCAAAAGATGGGGCCCCTGGAGAATATGCCCCCTGAAGGAAGATGCCTCTCTATGCCCAGTAGAGAGCCTCAAGGTCTATCTTCACAGGACTTCGAACTTTGGTGGAGGCTAACTCTTCAAAGGAGAAACATCGGGCAGCGACCTGTCACTGAAACAACTAAGAGCGAAAATCACCTACTTCATTCGCAGAGCGGATCCCGACAGTACACCCGCCGGTCACGATCCTAGAAAAGTTGCATCGTCTCTGAATTTCTTTCAGAGTATGGACTTCGAAAGCCTTAAAAGCTTCACAGGCTGGAAGTCCTCGCGTGTTTTCTTCAAACATTATGCGAAACAAGTGCACGAAGTCAAACATTTTGTGGTAGCCGCAGGTAGTGTTATGAAACCTGCACCTAACTCTGCATAGAACAGCGAGTTACTTGGGACTCTAACTCTTCGGGTGCCTATGTTGACCCTCGAGCGATACATAGTGATGTCGAAAACACTTAGTGCTTTCTTATAACTGTTCTTATCCCAGGTGAAATGTCATAGTCGTCACACAAGTGCCGCATGCCTAGAGCATGATGTGTTTTAATTAAAGACTAACGTTCCTCGAGAACGAGTGCCTACTAATAAATTTGAAATTCCCTTTCAGATTCAAGAGCAAGTCTTTATTACTATGTACATTATAATTTACTGTAAATTAACTTTACTTATTGCTGCAATTCATTTAATTTCTGCAACTGTGAAATAAAATTCCTATTTTATTACTTGTGCGTCTCAATCCGCTCCTACTTACTATGAAATACATGCCTGTCATAGTTTTATTATCCCCTTCCCTATGGTTCATGGAGATTTTAAGGTCCTAACCCTTATTTTATATTCACTCTTACAACGTAATATTCCAATACGAATACTTACTCTTCATACTCTGGAGACGAAACCAACCTTCTCAGCACACAGTGTCCAACCACCACTTGTCTGCCTTCCAGAATGTTCCGATACGAATGCCAACCATTCAGTCTCGTCTCCAAGTTCTTCAGGTTCTTCTAACAAGGTGAATAGCCCTTCGATAACCACTTTGATCTCGGCATGGCCCGTGGGAACTTCACTGCCAAGGGGGGCAGGAAGATTCTTCCCTACGGTTCTTTATTAAGATTACTATGCTATATTGTTCAAAGCCCTTGGCACTTACCAATAGGGGAAAATCTACCACGATACATTGATTCTCTGGTATTCTTCCATCAGGACGCCATGGCTTGAGCCCAAAAAACGGATTTTGAGCGAAGCGAAAAATCTATTTTTGGGTGAGATAGCCATGGCGTCTTGATGGACCCTCCCTGCTACTTCGTCCAGTTTTTAGGTCCCACCCTGCTCTGCTGTATCATGGTGATCGGCAAGCAACTGGCTTCAGGATGAAGACGGACGTGACGTCATTTAAGCAATGGCGCCCGTTTGTTTACGTCTCGAGTACCAAAAGTAGCCACGGATGAGATTAGCTATGGAACGGCTCCCAGCTATTCTCCGCCTTTACACACCGAAGCATTAACTCTGTTCGGGATGTAGATAGCTATGTGGCGCGTTAATACATGCGTCCCCTGTTGATATACGATGTCTTAAAAGGGAAACCTTTAGGATACTCGCTCCAGAAGTTAGAATTCTGTGATAACCTGTGTTAAATTCTCTGGAATATCTTAGTAGTTATTTACCCAAGGAAGCTACCAAAAAGGAACCTTCCATCAGGACGCCATGGCTATCTCACCCAAAAATAGATTTTTCGCTTCGCTCAAAATCCGTTTTTGAAGCATCTGAGTGGGACTACCTTCTTCAGGGGTATAATATGGTAAATTCTGGACTGTCAGAATTTAGCTTGAGTACTGGTTGGTGCTGGAATTATTTACATTATGGGCAACTGTCTCCTGATCCAGTACTGTGAAGGTTGAAGTATTGTTACAATTCAACTACCTTAACTAACCAGTTGTTTGATGGCTTGTGTTCATGCAATTGTTCAGATTTGTTGCAAACAGTAAAATGAACCTACCGTTAGAGGCTAAGTTGTTCTGCCAGAATGTTCAAAGGATAGTTAGATACAGAGCCTCTTGATAAAGCTGGCCCAATTTGCAACTGTCTGAGCATTACAGAGAGGGTGGGTTATTATCCCTCCTTGCTTGTTGATATGCACCACGTATGATGTTTAGTTGCTTATCACCACAAGCACGTTACCCATCACCTATTCTCGAAATGATTGAAGCACCAGAAATGCTGCTTGCATCTATAGAATGTTGTTTCTGCATTATTCTTCCTACGTCATGACAAGACCATACACCCCTCTTTCTGCCCCCAAACTCTCATTTAATGCATTCAAGAACAGAAGTATGTCTACTAGATGAAAGGGGAAGGTACAGCTAGAACTACTCCTATGAGGATGCTTTCATCCAGCCGACAAACAAGATCATCTACTTCTTTAACCAGTGTAACAGGAAGTAAGGGAAAGACACTTTAGGCACCACAGAAGCATCCTCTGGTTGTGACAACCTATGTGGAATGAGCTTCTAGGACAACAGGTATTTGAAGAAAGTTTGCTATTGCCAAGCATGTTGATCCTGTGTACTCTGAAATCATTACACATTTTTTCCTGAACCAGGTGTAATGATAGTCTGAGGTAAAGACTCTTGCTTCTGTTATGTCAATCAACGTAAGGTACAACCCCCAGCTTGGCTTTAGATTAGACTTTTACCAAGTAATCGCAATTCCCTGATTGTGACAAAGGGTGAAAAGCCCATCTTCATCTCAATGCACATTTGAGGAGTCCAGGATTAAGATTAACCTGATTAGTAGCGTGTCTGCCTGGTGTTTGCCAGTCAGGGGTTCGAGTTCCGCTCAGTCTCGTTATTGCCATTAGTGTCTGCAACCTTACCATCCTTGTGAGTTGAGGTGGGGGAGCCTATAGGTCTTAACAGTTGAATCATCAGCAGCCATTGCCTGGCACTCCCTGGTCCTTGCTTGGGTGGAGAGGTGGCTTGGGCACTGATCATATGATATATGGTCAGTCTCTAGGGCATTGTCCTGCTTGATAGGGCAATGCCACTGTCCCATGCCTCTACCATTCATGAGTGGGATTTAAACCTTTAATTGTAAGATCCTGTGAGAGTAGGCCTAAACCATAACCAGGGTGACAACCCAGGGGACAGATGTACTATTCCTTCAGGAATGAATTAGAGGAACATTTGATGGATGGGCACTTAAGATGTATGTAAAGTATGAAGTTTCCCTTCCCGATGGAAGCCACATAGCAAACTGCTTGCATTCTGAAGAGTTTCGGAAACAAACGTTGATGATTAATCATCGGCTGCTAGACAAATACTTCGCCAAGAAAGAGTGCCAGTATATTATTGACACTCGGATACTGGTTGTTGCCAATGTCTGGCAAATTCTGCAGCATAGTATCCCTTCTACTGCCAGGATCAGAGCTTTCTGCATTTCTGGGCGTTTGTTAAAATAGATCAGAGATCGAGTATGAAGTGAAAGAATTTCTTGAAAGGATTGCTATACATGCACTTGGAAAAAGAAATGCTTTTGAGAGACACATTATGGAAGCAGTATGAGCAACCTATTTCCACTCAGAACCATTTGGCAGATAAAATTTGTTCAGTGGCAAGACGACCCCACAAGAAATGGTAGACTATAAAAGCCTGAAAACTGTCATAAGCATTATCTGACAGTTCTACTCCAACTTGGTAGCCTGAGCCAGAGCTGTGAAACACTGGGAGGTAAAAATCAAAGAACACTCACAACCCAAGGCTTAGCTTTTTATTTCTGCTAATGACTTCTGACACACCCTCCAAGAAGCAGAAGAGGAACGCCTACAGTACTTAGGTGTCCCCTCCCATCTTCCTTTCTGCACCAAGCCTGAGGGAGGAAGATGGGCAGGGCCACACACCAGCTAGCACCTTTCATGAGCAAGAGAATGTACTGAGGATCCTGATAGTAGTTTACAAGGGGGGCAGAAACCTCTTCAAATCCTAACATGAGATTGGCCATAGTCATATCCAAGTGCTGGGGGATCTCTGACTTCAGTTAACCATTGATCCACTACCTCCACCTTTTTCACAGAATGAGGAATTTACTAGTGGAGGACAAGGCTTACTGACAGATTGAATGTAGTACTTAAGATGATGTTGGAAAATCTTGCCAAGCTAGCAAGAGATGGAGTGACCATAAAATTTATATGGCCCAAGAAATGCAAGACATTCTCAAAAATAGATGAGGTTTTATCCATTAAAATGTGAACAACTAATCCTCCCATCTTGAAATTTTGTTGGTCCGCAGTTGCCTTCTCCATTTTATTGTTCAAACTAAGTTTATGAAGAAACTTTTTCTCAAACTAGACCTTATGCCCCTGGAGGAGGAAACAAAAGGGCTCCTCCAAGGCTGTTATTTACCTTTCGTATACATTGGAGGACCTGCAAGAAAGTTGTTGAACTTGTCCTCTAATGTATCCTGGGTTTTGGGCCCAGCTGGATTCAAAAGTATTCCTTCTCATTTGTCTGAATCAACACTGAATTCAAAACCCTCTCTTTTGGAGACTGTACCCGGCCACCTCTGAGAGGTCACTCTTGTCGTCATTATCTCGCTTGTCCACGCTAAGAAAGGACTGGGATGGAAAGGATGCAGATGCTGTCCTTTGCTGGATTCTAATGCAGCTTTAGCATCATGAGTGGTCCTAGGAAGTCTGGGATCTGTTGGAGAAGATACGCTCTTCTCTTTGGTTTAGTTTTCGTATCCTTGGATTCTCTACAGGAAGCAGTAGCCAAGGGCGAAAGATGGCTCAAGGAGCATCTCCTGTCCTTGGCTAACTCTGGGTTCTGTGCTGCAAATGAATTTGTCTAATTCCTCCTTCCTTTGTCTTTTAGGGGCAGGAGAGGGGTCAGAGTTATGAATTCTAAAGGAGGGAGCCTATAATTATTCACTAAGGTAATTTTTTTCCCTAGAAGATGAGGACCAGCCCTTGTGAGTCTGTCAATTATCAGGGTTACCCGTGGCTTTTTTCTATTGTCTCCTATCATCGAGCTTAATAGGCACGAGATGCCATTCCAGGAACCTTGGGCTACTGTCGGCACTAAAGCTAGTGATGTATGTCCTAATGAAGAGGCCTCAGAAGAACCATACGAGGGATGTCCTGAGGACGAATGCTCACAAGAAGTGCGTGAAGGTGTTGCCAGGTGAGGAACGTCTGGGTAAAGTCTGTCTAGGCAGTGCGTCTAAACTAAGCGTGATCACATGAATCTCCTACAAGCAGGGTGTGTCGGGAGAAGCGCGTCTAGGCGATGACGCGCAAATGCAGGTCCCCCAACTTATAAACATCTGACTTACAAACATTCAAGGATACAAACACAAATCCAACTGAAAATAACAAAGAAGTAATGTAAATCCATATATCATTCAATATAGTAAGCAAAACAACATTTGTAATAGCCTAATATCTATTTCATATGAAACCCAACTATTTGTTGACTTTTGTGGCTGGAAATTATAGGCATGGGATTCAAGTTAGGCCAAAATTTAACAAAATTTGACTTATAATCAAGTCTTACTAACAAACAGCTTCTTGGAACCTATTAAGTTTGCAAGTTGAGGACCTTTATATAGCTAGTTGTGTGTTGGTGACTCATAAGATGGGTGCTTGGTGAAGTGGCATCTTGTTGAGGCAGTTGATGGTGAAGAGCATCTGACTGAGGCGTGCAAAGGAGAAGGGCATCTGGTAGAAATGCGCTCAGGAGTCTCTTCGGATTGAGGGGCGTCTGGGTGAGGTGCATGCAGGAGTCTCTCGTCTGGTTGAGGATTATATGGATGAGGTATCTGATGAAGCGCTTCTAGGAGAGGTGTGCGAGGAAAAGGCACGCGCTGGTGAGTCGTCTCAGGAAGGTCTGGAAAAACTAGACCGCCTGTGAGATATTCATGTACAATCTGCCTCCTGGCAGGATCTGGTATAGGTTGAGTTAGAACCCCGTGAGCATGCTCTGAAGAACTACGCACCTAAGGAGAACTGTCTTGTCGGTGGCAAAGGTCAGGCACTCGCTTCTTGGAACTGAACTAAAGGGCACTTCTCTCGGGAAAGGTGCCTAGGAGAATCATCTCCCTCCAAAAGTGGATTGGAGACTACAGTAGGCTACTCAGATGACACCAAAGGGCTGACATCCTTCAAAGCAGGGGTTGCTTGCTGCTGCTGCTGCTACTGTGCCTGGGAACAAGAGCCTACTTCAGCTGCAGCTCAGAAGGCAAAACTACCAACATCAAAAGAACCACAATACACACAAGACAAGGATCCCCTTGAGGAGGGCCTACCCATTTTGCTATAGGAAATGCATGGGTCTGCTTGGGCCAAAATTAAAGGATCAGGATCATCCTTCTTCTCCGATTGGCCTCAGAGGAGACCAATGGAGAAGACTCTGAAGGAAGAGTACCGGGGATGGAAAAAGGAAGTCGGGCCGCCTTCAACCTCTAGGATGACCCCAAGGCTGAAGAATCCCTTTTTGACTTCCTCCTACCATGCATCATCTACTGGGAGGGTGACCAATTTGACACAAATCACAGGGGAGGACTAACTGCTAGAGTGTCCTTTGCAGGCAGGACAAAGCTGAGGAGGATCCGTATGTCTTGCACACAACGTACTGCAGGTCTTCGGTGGCACCCCAGGAAACTTCTGCTTATCTGTCGGTATCCTAAACTAACACGCAAAGTTGCTAACATGCTGGAAAAGAAAAAGAGAAGTTATTATCTGTCAATATTCACAGCCAGCAAGAAAGTCCTTCCCCACTGACAGCTGGAATCAAAGTGGTTTGTCAGTGAGAAAGCTGGAGGGGGAGTGGTGCTTCCCCACTACTGGCCTGATAATTACCTCAGTTTTTTACTGTCATATTTCAGATTAGCTGTTATCATTCTCATATGTAAAGGATGAGGATTTTTATATTGTATGGGAACAAATCGCCTGTCTCCAGTACACCATAGCAAAAGCACTTGATTCATGTACAGTAATACTCTACCCTACATCGTTAATTGGCTCCAAGAAACTCGGGATATGGTGATTTTTGACGTAGGTCGGATTTTTACCTTATAAAGTGACCTATGTTCTCTATACTGTACATGAGTATGGACAGAACTTATAACCTGCTATCATTTTATATAAACCAGATACTGTACCTACATTAATAAACTTTCAAGTTTAGTACAGTACTGTACTGTACATCACCTTATCATTATTTTACAATGTAGAAACCAATGTAGGGTCAGTAAAAATTTACGTAATGCAGATTATTTTATCATTTAATACTGTAGATAAGGACGAGTGACAAAGTTGGGAGTGATGAATGTCAAACTGCTGTAAAGTGAACAACTCTTTACAAGAGAAGCACTTTCTGGGGCATGGAGTAATAACATACTCTGGGGGAATTAAAAACTTTAATAGACCAATCCTTACAAAAACCCTCTTATTTACCTTATTCTTTCTCATCAGTTTTTTGAAGGGAGGAGGTGGAGGAAAAGGAACATGTGAGCTTCCTTTTGCCACTTGAACCTGATGACTCTGTCTGATATGCTTTTATCTAAATTTCTTCATTGTCAGTAAGTTGGAGTAAGGGTTATTTGATTTGATAAATGCTTAAGGGTTACTTAAATGGATTGCCAATGCTGATACACTGGCACAGAAGGAACACAATGCCACTACCGGTGGTGAAGCAGGAACACGATGCCACTACAGGTGGTGTGCCAGATACCCAAAGAACCACACGCCTCATAATAATGCATAATCGATGGCTGAAGAACCAATGGTGTAGCTTTATGTTGTATTAGGATTAAGCTAACGTTGGGTCTATGCTCCACCATTGTACCGGGCAGACCAGTTACAGAGCGGTGGTCACAGTCACCATCCCTCCATGAGAGCACTAGCTCCAAGCTCTCGGAGCAGGTTATCTGAGGGAGAGAGCTAGCAGTTATAGTCTGGGAAGGCTAGAAGTAGGAGCACAGAAGGCTGCCTTGGAAAAATTTTGAAAAAACATTCCGAGGAAGACAAAGAGCTCTTTTTTGGTACCTTCTTCCCATATTTGGTCCTATTGGGATTTAATCTAGTAGTAGTACATTGGTACTAATAATGACTTAAAGTCAAAGTTAATTGTATCGTAAATATTTCTCAGATCAGGTGCCACTACTCTAGGCCTTCGTGTGCATGGCTATTATTTACACGCTAATCTTGGACTTACAGTACATACCATGCCACATGTTGGACAACAAATGGTGATTCGTCCCTGTGGGCACCACTTTCCTGACATTTTGCTGCTGTTTTTTCAAAGTGAGATACACTAATCAATCCAACTCCAAGGCAGAAACCATATTAACATAAATATCCCAGACCATAAGGCTATTGCAAAGAATTTTAAGTTAGTCGGTGGAATATAGTATTTTCTCCGAGGGACATCAGGTCTAAGGTTGATAGTTGTTAGTTGTTGGTATAAAATTTGTTTCAGGTGCCATTATTTAGGCAAACTGATCACATGACATGACCAAGCCAGCATAGCTACTGTTTAGTGAGCCAGGCTTTTATGCTTATATATCCCATTCAATTCAGAATCTGTGAGTAGAATCCAATCTTAGGTTTGGGCCAAAGTTCTCTGCGTACAGGAAATATTTAAAGGTTCCAGTTGCTCAAGATGATGTTGATAGAGTCCAGGTCTGTGCACCATAGGAGTTTGGATAAGTACTTGGCTTTTAGGGGTTGGTCTCTAGTTTGTTCTAATAAAGCCAAGTCTTCTGCCTGCCAAAAAGCACACAAAGCTGATTATTTCATGCATGCCTTTTTCATTCTCAGAGGATGAAATAATACTACTGCTAGAGAGTTATGGTGTCCTTAGACTGACCAGACAGTAATATGCTGAATCCTTCTCTCTGGTTACAGTTCTTTCCCTTTGCCTACATATACACCGAATAGTCTGGCCTATTCTTTACAGATTCTCCTCTGTCTTCATACACTTAACAACACTGAGATTACCAAAACAATTCTTCTTCACCCAAGAGGTTAATTACTGCGTTACTTTCCTCTTGGTAAGGGTAGAAGACACTCTTTAGCTATGGTAAGCAACTCTTCTAGAAGGACACTCCAAAATCAAACCATTGTTCTCTAGTCTTGGGTAATGCCATAACCTCTGTACGATGGTCTTCCACTGTCTTGGGTTAGAGTTCTCTTGCTTAAGGGTACACTCTGGCACACTATTCTATCTAATTTCTCTTCCTCTTGTTTTGTTAAACTAGTGTATTTATAGTTTATATAGGAAATATTTATTTTAGTGTTACTGTTCTTGAAAAATTTTATTTTTCATAGTTTCCTTTTCCTCACTGGGCTACTTTCCCTGGTGGGGCCCCTGGGCATATAGTTTGTTATAGTTGTCTTTGTCCTATTTGTGTTCGTCGGCGGTTTTGTTACCTGCGGCTGATTCTTCTGTGGTGGAAGTGGCCGGTAGGGCTAAGATGTGAGGGCCTATGGAGAAGGGAGTCCTGCCTGGACTCCCTCCATCTCTCTGCTACCCACTCAATGTCTTCCGACCCGAACAAAGGAACCATCGAGAGTAGAGTTCCTGAGTCTCATTACCTCTGACTGTGGGACCTATCGGTAGAACCTTTCCATTATTGAGTCCCTTCACCAAAGGGTTGTATTTGCCCACAAGTTCACTACCTGGTGGGAATGGAACTCAATGGTTCTGGTTCCCGATAATAGAAAGGTTTCTATAGACTTCCTCATGGTCTCTTTGGTCCTAATGAGGTATCCCACAGATTCCAACCAGAGAACTAAGCATGAAGTAGCCTGTATGGCATACTTCGCAACCTTCTCTTGGTTAACGATCTCTTGAGAGAGAGAGACGGGGAGTGGAGTCCGAAGAATCTCTCAAAGGAAACTCTTCTGGTCAGTGCCTCTATAAAGTGGTCGAGAGGCAGGGCTGGAAGGGACTCGTAGGAGACCTCATACTACTTCCTCTGATGCACAAACGGTGGCAGAAGAAGCTTAGAGGATGAGCTGGTGATCTGGGGAAACACCTTCCTTTGGGCACCTGTCAACCCCTTAGACCAGGGCAAAGCTGTACTGACTTTGGGAGGTCTTTGAATGCCGTAGACATGGTCCAGGACCGTGTCTTTGCCCTCCTGAGGGGTCATTGCTGGATTGGACAACCCGTTGATTGGCCTTATGCAGGCCAAGACCTACCAGAAGGTGTATTCCGACTCCCTCTTGCTCTGCCTCAGTGAGCTTAGTTCTTGCAGCCTTAAGGAAATATTCATCCTCATAGTTGTTGTTGTCTTCCATGCACAAACTTTCACCTGTAGTAGCCCATGGTGGGTCAAATTAGTCAAGAGGTTTCTTCAGCTTCAAAGAAGACCCTAAAGGTGAAGAATCTCTCTTGGACTACTACTTGTGCCATCCCCCAAACCTCTCCCACTGGGAAGCAGACCACTCCCGACATTCAGGAAAGATGTCTCGATCACAGCAGGGAAGGTGTTGTCCTGATCACAGCGCCTGCCTCAGCAGGACGGACAAAATGAATGCGGGTCCGTCTCGACGGAGGACATGAAAGTCAAGCTGGAGTAGCCCTCAGGTCCTGGAAATGTCTGCATGAGGAAAGTCAAGGAGAAAAAACATCACACTGAAAAAGAAAAAGCTTAAAAAGCAATTAAGTCAACCATGGCAAGTCAAGTTGCAGCAGAGAGTGGCAACATTGTTTTCCACCGAGCCAGAAGCTTAACCCTTGCTAAAAGTCTTGTGGCTTGTCTTCCAGCTTTGCTGAATGTAATACCTCTATAAATAGAGGGGGGTTTGTATTTAGTGTTGGAACATAGATATTTTACAATACAAGATTTGCCATACAAACTAAAAAGTGAGGGATCCACTTTGCTTGATATGTAAGTGTGATTAACACTAGTTTAAACCCCTCTTATTTGTAATTAAATCTACATTAAGTGGCTGCATTCAAGTTGCCCCCAGCAATGGTAAGATGCTTCTTCAAATCAACATAGGTTATTGTAATAAAAATTTGTAATAAAAATGACAAATTTAAAAGTAATTTGTATTTTTCCTTACGATACTACCCTTGAACAGCTCTTTATTAGGGAATATACTTTCAGCCAAGCTGGAAGACAAGCCATAAGACTTTTAGGGAGGTATAACTACCCCACTGCTAGTTAGCGGGGCGGTTAGTACTGTATCCCGCTCATACACACCTGTGTTGTCTAATTACTTTTGGGTGCAGGCTGGACTTGCAGGAGGATAGGTGATAACAGGTCATATTTTAAAAGTGCTCAAGTTTGTATCGTTGGGAAAAATACTAATTACTTTAAATTTGTAATTTGTTCCGACACTAAATGCAAACCCTTTAGCTCTCTATTAGGGAAGATTCACCCTCTAAGGATAGTGGAAGTCCTAACCAACTGGTTGGGTTTTATCCCGATTTTCCTCCTGTGCTACGCATGCATAGTTTTCTTAAAGGGTAGGGGCGTATTGACGCCCCGAACATAGTGAGCTCTTGATTTTTGCGGTTGCAGAGGAGAATCATGGTGTGAGAGGTGCTCCATGAGCTTGCAAATCTACGCCAAGATAGAAATCTCTACAACTCCCTTTACCCTTCCCCCTGCTGACACTCTCCTTCCACTCGGGGAGAGCTCCTGAAGTTTGTTAAAGGTAACACCTCGGCACCCACACTGGGCATCGAAGCGATTGGTCTGGGATATCGGCTATCACGAAGTCTCTCGCCTCTCGATCCGGAAGGGCTCAAACCTAGCACCCGCTACTCCCAGATTTGAGTCTTGGTGATAAACTCAAGGATGAAGCCAAGCATTACCTCTCCCCATCCCCATAAATGGGAGACATCATTGGAAAGACCATGGAGTTCACTTACTCTCTTGGTCGAGGCCAAACCGAGAAGGAAAACCATCTTCGGTGTCAGGTGATTATCTGATGCATAGGGTAAAGGTTTGTAAGGGGATCCTTTAAGAAACTGAAGGACATTAACCACATTCCATAGAGAAGGTCTAACTCCTGACTGAGGACAGGTAAACTCAAAACTTCATATGAGGAGAGAGAATTCCAAGGAAGAGGAAATATTAACTCCTTTCAATCTAAAGGAGAGGCTCAAGGCTAAACGATAACCCTTCAGCGCTCAGACAGAGGAGAGATAACCCTTCCACAACACCAGCCACAGAAGACTATCCACTCAGCCACGTACACAGATGCTGAAGATTCCCATGGCTATCCAGACACCATCTTCGCAATGTGTTGGAAAAAATCTGTCTGTGCGAGCAGTTGCTGGATAATCTCCAGTCATGAAGGCGTAGGAACTATAGTTTTGTGGTGAATGTTCAAGTGTGGTTGTCTCAGTAGATAATGATGTGGAGGGGTTTTCTCAGGAGTTGTCAGCTGCTGATGAAGGTCCGGGAAGCATTCCGCATGATGCCGTAGTGAGGCTATGAGGGTTATTTCTAAGTTGGTGGACGATCTTGCCTTATTGAGCACCCTTCTCATCAGACGAAACGAGGGAAAATCACAGACGTTGATGTTGTTCCACTGTTGTTGGAATGCATTTTGCCAAAGGCTCTGGGGGTCCAGCAGAAATTTATTGTTCAGTGACATTGGAAACAGGTCCCTTGTCAGGTAACTCATCAAAGCTGGGACTTTGTTGGCTACGAGAAAATTCAAAGACCACTCGGAGCATATTGTCTGAGTTACTACTCAGATCGTCTGCCTGAACGCCTCGTCTGGGATGAGCAGGGTTGAAAGGATGTCTTGTAGTCTTCAACCACCTTAGCATTTCCCCAGTTTGCATAGGTGCTGTGAGGAGGAAATTCCCTGATTTTTTAAAAAAATAAGCCACTACCATTGTGTCGTTGCTCATCAACACCATGGAGTGTCCTTAAGGGAACTGTTGGCACTGCAGGAGTGGAAAACTGCTTGAGGACCAGAAAACTGCCCTCCTTCCAGGTGGTTCATGTCGTAATGATGTTAGGAATTGGATCAGAGTCTGGGGGCTGTGTGATGCCACTTGCGGGCCCCCCCACCCCCCTTTCTTGATGTGTCTTGGAGAGCATCTATTCCCGGGGGAAGGTGGAAGATCTAGCTCCCCTGAGGAGATTGGGATCTGATTTGCCCTGTAGGTTACCCAGGGGTCCTGTCCTCAACAGACAGCAACTAATGGAATGGTAGTAAATCTAGAAGAAAGAAGGGGCTTACTGTCTTCCTCAGTCTTTCTAATCTGCTCTCAGAAGGAAAGAATTTACAAGTCTGATGTTTAGAAGCTTTCCTAGGAATATCAGTTCTGTGGTGGCTACAGGGATGGTCGTAAATCTAGAAAAGGGGTTTACCACCTTCCTCTGTCTTTCTAATCTGCTCTCTGGGCAATTTTACCATTTTTAGTAATACAATTAGTGTCATACAAGCCTTGTAAGTTTTTAATTCCAATAACCCCTTATTTTTAAAAATTTTAGAGTGGATTTTAATTATTGGCCTGAAAGGTATAACAGTTTGATTTTGCTGGGTTCCGGCACACGTAGGTGTGTCTGAAAATGAGGAGGCAGATTCACTGGCAAAGAATGCTGCAGCTGAGTTGCAACCAAGAAGGTATCCCATTCCCTGTACAGTGAACCCTCGTTTATCGCGGAAGATAGGTTCCAAACCCGGCCGCGATAGCTGAAAATCCGCGAAGTAGGGACACCATATTTACGTATTTATTTAACATGTATATTCAGACTTTTAAAACCTTCCCTTTACGTAGTACTGTTAACAAACTACCCTTTAATGTACAGAACACTTAATGCATGTACTACAGTACCCTAAACTAAAACTGGCACAAATATTAAAGGCAATTTTATATTATGCGTTTCCTATACACGCCAAAAAGCTAAAAAAAAAATGACAACCAATGTTTTGTTTACGTTTATCTCTGATCATAACAAAGAAACAGACGCATATACACATCTGTGTATAGGTTAGTTTTTGCATCGACAGCAATCTTACCAAGTATTGATTATATGTTGAGTTTGTTATTACCAATGTTTTACTTAATTTTTCTTAAGACTTCCAAATAAATGAAATGAATGCCATTTATATAATGTTTTTCTTTATGACGCCGCCTGAAACGGAAACCTTCCATTTGTTTACTGTAATAAACAAATGAAGGCATTAAATGCGCATGATGAAAGTGATAAATAATGATATTAAAAGCTTTTAGTAAATATGTTATTACAAATATTATTTACCGTATCTATATAAAATCCTACATACGTAGCAAAGCAGGAAAACAATTTTTTTTCTTTTTTTTTTTGGCGTTTAATCAACAATAACAAACTGCCGCTAATGACCGAATGATAATTTACGATAATTCTAAACTGTTACTAAAGATGATTCTCTATTCCATATCCAAAATACTTTTCCTTACTTCAGTTATAAGTCAACTTGCACCCCTCTCAAATATTCGCTCCAGGAGTTAGAATTCTGGGTACCTTAAGGTAAATTCTCTGGGAATATCGCCGTAGTTGTAATATACCCTAGGAAGCTACCCTATAGGAACTTCCATCAGGACAACATGGCCATCTCACCCAAAAATAGATTTTTCGCTTCGCTCAAAATCCGTTTTGCCATCACCATTAACCCTTTTACCCCCAAAGGACGTACTGGTACGTTTCACAAAAGCCATCCCTTTACCCCCATGGAACTACCAGTATGTCCTTGCAAAAAAATGCTATAAATTTTTTTTTTTTTTCATATTTTCGATAATATTTTGAGAAAATTCAGGCATTTTCCAAGAGAATGAGACCAACCTGACCTCTCTATGACAAAAATTAAGGCTGTTAGAGCAATTTAAAAACAATATACTGCAAAATGTGCTGGGAAAAAAATAACTCCCTGGGGGTTAAGGGTTGGAAATTTCCAAATAGACTGGGAGTAAAAGGGTTAAGAAACAATATGCATAAATAACTAGACTAACAAATCAATTCTCTATTCTTTTAAGGCTGGCTCCAAAGCCAGTTGTTGAAAGCGTTTAAAGTAATTGAGCATACAGACAATAAAATAGGATGAATAGTTAGGAGGAAAGTTGCCACTGGAAACAGATGAAAAGTATAAGTTGGGAAAGCAATGCCACTGGGACTTAGTGGACTCTATAAATAGGTTTTAGCAGCAGTATCATGCTAGCAACACCATAAGCATCATTATTACAATAAATTACACAAATATATGGAGAATTCTTCCTACCTTATCAACGACTGCTTTAGCTTTATCTAGACTTAATCCATGAAGCTGAAGTAAATGTTTGACAAACATCTCCTTTACTGACAACTGGTGATTCTTCATTGATGCTGCATTGAAATCTTTAAAAGGTACTAATGCTGTCTCAATAACTTCACCATTCATTGACCTTTCTCTTCTTTGTAGCTCTTCTAATTCTAAATTTCTCAATGTTTTTCCCTGAAAGCATAATTGATATGGTATCATTATCATCATCTTTCATGTCATAATTTTTTTGCATGATTAAAACAATTACTTCCATCATTAGAATTAAAATAAAATAATCATACATAATGCTTGTAGACAGACCGCAGACAATTGTAAAACATGCAAATAATACACATTTAAATTTTTTTTTATTTTTCCTAGCTATACTAACCTGATTCGTTTAAGGGGGTTACTCCTAATTCCAGTTTCTATGATCATACAACAAAAACTATGAAAGGGTTCAATTGTATCATAATTGGCTGCTTAGCAACCCCACTTCATGGCAGTGTTTTGCGTTCCTGCACAGCTTGCATCACTCTCTTCTGGTCAGAGACTTGTGGGGTGGTTGAGGCGGGACCTTTGCTGGACTGACTCAGGTTCGTATAGCTAAGAAAGATATGCATAGCAATAAACTACAAATTTTAAAAACAATTTGTATTTTCCTAGCTATACAAACCTGAGTTAGTCAAGCAAAGGTCCCATGAAAAGGAGAGATCAAGCCCTTTCAGTTTGAAAACTTTGCTCAAGGCCAAGCAACTAACTTCTCTAACAAGGAGAGATATCTGAAGAGCTCTGGCCAAGAGTGGTTAGGAAGCAATTTCCCTTCCAAGAAAGTTTTTGCTACTTTCCTGAATCTTATTACCCTGTTGCCAGATGGAAATGCCAAGGTAACTGATGGACTGTTGGGGGGAAGAGACTGAACTTCTCTGGGTTTAGCTGAATCCAAAACTACTTGCAGAAGTTGAAGAAGAGATCCCTATGCTCTAGGATTTGGGGACTCTGTTAGGAGAAGCCAGTTATCCAGATATCTCAAAATTCCATTGCCCAAGGCATTAGCCCAGGCTGAGAAAGGGCAAAGATTCTGGTAAAGACCTGAGGTGCTGTCAACAGGCCAAAGCATAGCAACTTGAATTGGAAGATTCAGTCTCAAAAGGGAAACTTATGTACTTCCTTGAATTGGGATGGATGGGGACCTGTAAGTATGCACTCTTTCTGGTGACCTGAAGAACAGTGGCCGGAGTCTCCATTTTCAGCCTTGTCTGTAAGACAAGGATTCAAATGGGACAAGTCTATGACTGGTCTTAAACCTCCCGTCAGCTCTACTAAAAATAGATTGCTTAGGAAGCTTGGGTAGTCCTCTTAGACTTCCTCTACAGCTCCTTTGCCCAACATCTTGGACACCTGTAGTAGGAGGAGGTCCTTTACTAAGACTTTCAAATAGAATAGTAGGACTGTGGGAGGGGGTGGCCAGTCTATAAATTGGACTCAATACCCAGAACACAGTACTTCTACTGTCCAGGGATTGGCCCCGAAAAGAACTACCATCTGCACAAATGGCTTTGTAGACATCCCCTATTGGTGGTAAGTTGGGGGATATGCCCTCTCTAGCATAAGCCTCTGGACTGTGACTTTTGTGAGCAGAGGAATGTCCTCTATGGTGAAAGGTGGGTTGAGGGTCTTGCCTCCCAGGTTGTTGAAACTCAATAGTAGAAAGAAGTCGTTGCTGCTAGGCAACCTGCTTAAAGGGCGAGTTCCTTTTGGGTTGTTGAGGGGCGGGCATCCTTGGTGCCACTACACTCCTCATAAGAGAAGCCTGGTTGAATTTCTCAGCTTTCTTTATGGCAGGAGAATAGAGAGATGGGGAGCTCACCATGCTTGAGTTCCTCAAATAGAGCGTCCCTAGGGGACAACTGTTTCGAGCATGTGACTTGAGTCTGCATCACAAATTTTTAGGATGCAGTTGCCCCAAATGGAGACAGTCTGGTGCAGCAATAACTCCAGAATCTTGGTTCCTGACTTCGAAACGTCTTCACATTGCTTTTCGATGCTGTGATGGGAGATACGGGAGATAACTCCAGAAGTGAAAAGAAATCCCAGATACAATCAGCCATATGGGGCTGACTACTCAAAAAACACTATTGGGAGGCAGGGGAGATCTAAGCAATTCTGAATAATCAGGGACAAAGGATACTGGGATTGGATCGTGCTCAGGGAGCGCAGCGGCCGTAGCCAAGAGATCTGTAACAAGCATCGACTTGGGCTCGCTAAGCATGTGCTTAACACTAATACATTAATAAAAATACTATCATCGATAATTAAGATATGGCCGTCGCCTTCCGTAACTGGAGCCTCTAGGGCTCAATACATGAAGGAGCACAAAGTGCGATGACTTTCAATGCAGAAAAGAGCTTGCACTTCTTACCACTGTTGGAAGAAGACAAGGAAGGAGAATGATCTCTCTTAGCTTGTTTCTTGCGTTAAGAACGATATCTTTTACTGGGAGGACAGCCACTCCCTACAAGTACTCACATGGTGATTTCACTGAACATCTTTTGCCAGGGCATATGGGGCAGAGAGGATGTGGATGGATATCCACCCGACTCATGAAGGTACCACAAGGGCGACCATCACAGTCGGGGAAAGATCACATTACACTAGATGTATTTAGATATGATTAAACAAATTTGTTATCGCACAGTTAACGAAAACACAATTAGTGACAATTATATAGGAAAAGACACTAGGCACTATAAGGGTAATCCAGTGTGGATGATGAATGTTATGACCGTAGAAGAGAAGAGGGGAGACCTCTAAATGTTACAGCGACCAGAGGAGAAGTGACGTAAGCTCACATAATACTGCCATGCAGTGGGGGCAACCAGTTATTATTATTATAAGCAAGGTATAACCCTAGTTGGGAAAGCAGGATGCTATTAGCCCAAGGTCTCCAACAAGAAAAAATAGCCCAGTGAGGAAAGGAAACAAGGAAATAGATAATTTATGAGAGAAGTAATGAACATTCAAAATTAAATATCTAGAGTAGCATGACCAAGGATACCCTCAAGCAAGAGAACTAACCCAAGACAGTGGAAGACCATGGTAGGCTATGGCACTAGACATGACTAGAGAACAATGGTTTGATTTTGGAATGTCCTTCTCCTAGAGGAGCTGCTAACCATAATAAAAGAGCCTCTTCTACAATTATGATGTAACCAACCCCTTTCTTTTATTTATTTATTTTTTTTTTTTTGGTCGTAGAAAACGAAACAAGGAGTAACCCATTCAAATGACCCAAGTTTGTATCCACATAGGAATAAACCCATATTAAATAAATTTCTCTTAAAAATTTCACACTAAAGAAATAACTATTGCCTTAGATGAATAACATCATAATTTCATTATTTTCCTAATTTGGCAAAGGACAGTTTCCCTGAAACAACACATGAAGATAGCCAGATGCCTTTACTAGAAAACTGTAACTACTATAATAGTACTAGAAAACTGTAACTACAATAATAGGACAGTAAGTCGCATATAATATTATATAACAAATTCAAGAGATTACCAAAATAAACTTATGTACCCTAATGTATCATTAGTATGAAAAACCAAATAAGGGATTCATCTTGTGAGTGCCATCAACAAATCAATTAGATCTAGAATAAGAGTAAAAGTTGGTATCTTAAACAGGAAAGAAGAAAAAATAACAACTATCCAAATTCAAAATGTAAAGTTCATCCAATACATTTAATGTATCAATAAAAATATAATGTATCAAGGAAGAACCTATAGATTAGGTATATTTTTTTACCTGTGTTAGGCAACCAAAACTTGGATTGCCCAGTAATTTGCTTTCTTTAAACTGTTGTGCATACTCTAAGCAATTTGCTGACCTTGTACATTGCTAACCCAAACAGATTTTATTAAATTAACTACCTATATACCACATATAAAAGGTAAGCTTTTTTTAATATAACCCTTGGTATTTTCTTGAATGAAAAAGTACATTGCATAGATCTATTAGTGGTGGATGGTAGGCATTCAGTACTTTGGAACACAAGTTTACTATTTTCCATATTTTACTCTATACAGTATTTCTATTGTACTATTCCCACATACAAATCCAATCATTCTCCTTTTTTTTGAAAGTCTACACATCCATCTAAATGCTCTACTTAAACATCTGATAATTACTACTAAAAAAGGGAATTGGCAAGAAAAAAAAGCAATGTAAGTGGAACCTCTACATACGATCTTAATTTGTTCCGGGAACTGCTTCGTATGTTAAAACAATCGTATGTTGGAGCAAATATTCCCATAAGAATACACTGTAATTTGTATAATTTGTTCTACAGCCCAAAAACTTATGATAACTCCTTAATAAATTACTGCACATAATTACACATAACAATACAATTGCATGATATAAGAGATATAAAAAAGAATAATTATAAAGAAGTAATAAATAAAAAAAAATGGGTTTTTATGGTTACTTTACCTTAAACACAGGCAGGTGTAGAAATTGCTACGCAGGAGGAGACGGACGGTCGGAGAGGAGGTAGGGATGGTAACTGCGATAACGTACCTTAACTTACTCTGGGAATTTTTTTAAATTTTGTTTTCTTTGATTTTTAATTATTATCACTTAAACTCAATTCAATCTTAGTTTTCTTTGCTTCACTTTCTTTCTCTAAATCACGATCACTAGAACACTTCGTAAAATTTTTAAAGAAACTATCGAGAGAAAGTTGCTTAATACGGCTTTTCAGAATTTTTCTTAAATGGGTTAAGCAGACATCATCGAAATGCGAAACTACATGGCAAACCTGAAGTTTCTGCAGGTGATACTTATCAATGAAATCAACTATGTGTTGATGATGTGCTAACATCTCTCTTATTTCAGCCGAACTTAAGCTGTGCTCTACCTCCTCGATGTCCTCCGACTCGCTCAACTGCGCTTGGAACTCTTCATTCTGCATGGCATGCAGCTCCTCGAGTTCCTCGCAAAGTTAAGTTGGTGCTTTGCGTGACATTAGAGCACTGCTTAAATAAGTGCTTGGTGTAGAACTTCTGAAAATTCAAGATGACTTGCTGGTCCATGGGCTGGAGGATAGGGGTGGTATTCGGTGGAAGATACAGCACTCTGATAAACTTGAACTGGTCGATGATATCATCTTTGAGTCTTGGGGGGTGAGCAGGAGCATTATCCAAGCAAAGCAAGCACTTTAAAGGCAAATTACTCTTCTGAAGGTACTTCTTGACAGCAGGGCCGAAAACTTGGTTTACCCATTCAACAAAGAAATGCCTAGTAACCCAAGCCTTAGAATTAGCACGCCAGAAAACATGCAGCATGTCCTTATTGACTATGTGCCTTAAATGCGCTAGGGTTTTCGGAATGATAATCCAATAACAGCTTTATTTTGCAGTCCGCGCTGGCGTTGGCACATAGGGCAAGAGTCAACCGATCCTCCATAGGCATATGTCCAGGCATTTTCTTCTATTCAGCGGTGATGTATGTTCAATTAGGCATCTTTTTCCAAAACAGACCGGTTTCATCACAATTGAAAACTTCCTGCTCTACGTAGCCTTCATCCTCCAATCTTTTTGAACTTCTTAACAAAATCGTTAGCAGCCTTGGTGTCTAAACTTGGAAGCCTCTCCGTGCCGAACAACTGAATGAATTTCGGTCGGTCTCTTAAATTTCTCGAACCAACCGCGAGACACCTTGAATTCCTCTGTTGTAGGATCGGTTGAACTGCCCCCGCATCACCCCAGAGCCCGCCGCCTTCAAGTCACAATAGATAACGCTGGCCTTCTCACAATGATCGTTTCAGTATTGTATCGCCAACAATCTCTTTGTCCTTAATCCATATCAACAAAAGGCGTTCCATTTCTTCAAGGATAGGGCTTTGACGTTTTGAAATAATGGTGATCCCCTTCAATGGTTTGACTGCTTTAATGGCTGCCTTCTGCTTGATGATCGTCGAGACCGTAGACATATTCCGGCCATATTGTTTAGCCAGATCACTCGTGCACATCGCTCTCATGATTTTCTATAACTTCTTGCTTCAATTCTAATGAAAGCATTGCCGCCTTCTTTTTCTCACCAGTACTAATACCTGTACCGAAACTAAACTTCTTAAGACCCATGATTATACGTAAAATCAAAAAAGAAACGTGAGAAAAGGAAGATAATATGCACTGTTAATAACGGGCCAAACAGAGGACAACCACCCGATGCGCACGAGAACAGAGAACTGACCGACGCGACGCTCAATGGCGTCCCTCCGACATGCTATCGTCTACCGGCGTAAACAAGAAACTACGACTGACACTTCGAGAAAATTCTACGCATATGATCTACGTCGGATGTTGGAGCATGACTTTGGGTGTCGAGACGAAAATTTGATTGAATTTTACTTCGGGTGTTGGAACAATCATATGTAGAGGTTCCACTGTACTGAACTGTACGTACATGCTTAGTTAAAATTACTCCTACACTACTTATCCTATACTGTTTACTTAACCCTTTGAGTACCATTGGTCATATTCTGTTTCGATATTTCTACTCCCTTTGGTGCTGTCCAGTTATTAGCAATTTTTTTTTTATTTTATTTTATTATATATGCATATGGATATTCCATCAAAAAAGGGAATTGACCACAGAAAAGGCAATGTACTGAACATTATATGCTTTGTTAAATTATCCCTACACTACTTATCTTTTACTGTTCACTTAGCCGTTTGAGTACTACTGGCCGTATTCTACATTTCAATATTTCTACTCCCTTTGCTGCTGTCCAGTTATTAGCAGTGTTTCCTTTTTTTATTATTTGTGTATATGGAAAGTCTACCCAATATGTGACATTCTAAATCAATTGAAAGGCAATTTATTCAGCTATAAAATAAAAAAAATTGCTGTCCTATCTATGAATTTTTATTACTAAGATGAGTTGAGTAAAACGTCCTAAAAAATGGCCAGGAGGGATTGGCACTTGAAGTTTCGGTGACTATCAAAATACTGAAAGACTTAGGACTGAGAAAATAAACATATATAAAGTAACAGAAATGTAGCATATGAATGTACATGAATAAAAAAACAAATGACATGTCTTTTTCTAACAATTCAAACTTAAGTCCTTTCACATGGAACTGGAACAGCTCTTTAAACTCTTAATAATGGGGTTAGTAGTAGCTGGTAGGAGGAGGGTAGGTCCCACCCACTCACCAAGTAGAGTAACCATCTCTTGGACTTTAACCTAGGACTTGAGGATTGTTTGAAGTAAGCAGTGTAACTTTAGGGGACCATCCACTATGTCTTGTATCTTTTATTCTAATTATTCAAAATACACAATTTCCATATGTTTTAGATTCATAAAATACCTTCACAATACAAAAATTTCAAGTCATTTGAGTATAAACTTTTTGATTTATAAGTAAAAATCTTAATTAAAAAAAACTACATACTGTAGTGATTTCTCCACTAATATATGACACCTATTGTATTGAAAATCATACCATAAAAGCTTCTTTATAAACCAAATAATTATGTACTGTATGACAGAATTTTTATTTTTATTTTAATTATTTTTTTAATTTTTTTCTTGTCGATGCAAAAAAAATTGTAAGAAAAAGGAATATCAAATTGTCACACACAGTTATGGGAATTCTATTTCTCTTTCCAAATATGTTTTTCTCTAAAATGGAAGAATGAATAACTGAAAAATGGCTACCTATATGCAAACAAGTATGTTTTTGAATTATGAGCTCCAAAGATTTGCTATGTAAATTGTAGTTTTATTTTTTTTTATAGAAAAATCAAAACAACATTAATTATGATAAACTTACTTTGTGCTTTTATTTTTCATCCCTATATCAAGGCTCCCTAAACGAGGTATTTAAACCCTACGTGTACTAAACACTTAGTATAAGGGAGTCATGAGTTTCCAGATTCCTCTCATTTTTGCCAGTTTTTAATTAGAATGTTCCAGCTTTGTACTCTTCATGTTTTCCTCACTCCTAGATTCTTTTTTGTTGCATTCTGCTTACTTGCTATTCCTTCTTTGACCTTAGGTACCTTTGGTATTGTTATAAAGTTCCGGAGAACGTAAAAAAGAAACTTACAAATGAATCATAAGTAAACAACCGCACGAGCATCATAGCTCTCAGATGTCTTTGGAGTCACTAGCTCCAACGTTCGTCTGAGTGCTACTCTCGTAGTTCCTATTCTCTCCCAATATCTTCCAACTTCGACAGACATACAAGATTTAAAAATATAATTGAAAAAAAATCTCTTTATACTGTTAATACAAAAATAAACACGCAAAGACGCTCCTGTCAAAGTCATTCATGCAGACACCACAGTTAGGATGAAATCATCATTTAAACACTGCTTTATCTTCATTATTTGTAAAAAAAAAAATAATTGGCTGAAACTTCTGGAGAGCATGTACGTATGTACAGTAGAAACAATAACTTGATTTTTTATTTTTTCAAATTGTTATATTATCCACCATAGCGGATGGTCCCCTTAGAGGATTCAGGTTTGTATAGTTATGAAGAATAAACATTACTGTACTATAAAACTTTTTTATTTCTTCCTAAACAAATACAAATTATCGTTCTTTGGTCCTATAAAGGAGCAAAATTGATGACTCCTGTCAACCTCTTAACTTCCTGAGTAAGAAGATATTGCAGGTTTTAGGGGAGGTTCCTATCAGGAGACTGATATATGTTTGTAGAAAAATCTGTATCCGTACAGATGTGTACTCTGAATGTATGGTCATTATGGGAAATTGGGTTGCATACATTCCATCCATCCATCTTTCATCTGAAAGGATGGGGTAGATACAAAATTTGTTTGTAAAATAAAGGAAATTTAGTCATAAAGCTTGCCTGCAGCTAGCTTCCAGACCACCATATAACGGAACAACTGCTTTACCCTAATATGGGAGGGGGGAAAAAGAAGAGAATGGTTAGACATTCTTACATCTTTCCAGACGTATGTCACAACCACTATCTTAGACGAGATGCTTCTTGTCTCCTGAGAAAGATCACAATATGACTTGTTGGGTAGCTACCGCAGGACCAAGGATAAGTTTATCCATGGAATTGTGGGTAAACTCACGTAAGTATAGAAATACCTTGACATAAGAGCGCTCTAACATGCGAGCATTCCAAAATACAAAATTTTGCATTGAGCTACGAGCAGGCTTACAGATGCTAACATTAGGTGGCCGAGCACTTGGGAGTGCTCTAAGCTCGCATCATTCGTTCATTTCACATGATCATCGACTTCAATATACATCTCCCGTGTTGTCTTTGCATCATTTACATGATTTTAAGTGTATATTTGTGAGCATCCTTCAAAAGTGATGGGTTTAAAAAAAATAAATACAAATAAAGAAAAAAAATACAAATAAAGAAATAGTAAAAAAGTAAATAAGAAAAAAGTTAAAAAAATCAAGCATAGTTCAGTTAAGTTAATTTCAAGTTTAAGTGTTAAGCCATGTGTAAGGAACAGTGAATACGGTACCGTCCAAGTCTTTTCCTTCCATTCTTCCCTCCCTCCTCCTCCACATACACCAGCATTAGCCGCTATTGTCTGTCTCGAAGGTATAAACTCCATAATAAAACCATATTTTATTGTACACAATAATCATATAATTTTTTTAGGGGTATGTAAAGCATGTTTATACTGTACAGTATAGCAATTAAAAAACAATTTCTATTATTATCAGAGGGCTGGAACGGATTAAATTTTTTTCAGTTATTTTATAAGGGAAAAATTGAACTGAGATACGAGCAAATTGACATATGCGCTCGGATCAGGAACAAATTATACTCGCATGTCGAGGTATTACTGTAGTGGGTAACTAGGTCATTAGTAGTACCAGACTCCTATCAGGACTAGCACCACTGACAGTCTTTTCTTGTGCACTCAAAACAGAATGGTCCTTCTGTACTTTCATTGGATCAGCACATCTGAAGTTGTAAGAGTTGAGAAAAGTTCTTGTATATATTTTTCATACCCGTTTGGTACAGGGGTGAAGTCTCTGTTGGTCTGCAAGGGTACCTTTTTTCCCTGAGAAGGAAATTTAGGTCAAAACATTGTAGAGGAGGGAGTCGCCTTGAACCCCTGTTGTAAAGAAGAGATGGAGAAGGCCTTGAAATTGGAGCTTGCAGGGCTACATACTGGCTCTTGGGGACAGTCTGGATCAATGGAAAGGAAAGCTATCCCCTGTTTTATAATGAATTATGGCATAAAGAATGTCACGCGGTATTCTCATTGCATTACTCAGGCCGAAACTTGTGAGTAGTCTTGGGGTCAGAAGGTATCTGATACCTGGTGAAGGTTTCAGCAGGGTATATTTGAGAGACCTGAGGACTTGAGTAACATCCCAAAGGGGGCTCGAGTTCTTGGTGAGGGAAGACCAGTCGAAGCTACTTCCGAGTCCAGATTGATCCTTTGAAGGGAGAAGGGTCCCAGCTCTTCCATCTGTGACCTGGCTAATGGCTGAGTAAGCCTTTAACCACAGACTGAGAGGAGCTCCCTCAATGAAAGAAGATGAAGGGAACTGCAATGCACTACAGAGGCTTTGACTAGAGCAGTATTCCTTCAGTGCTACCAGTATAAGATGAGTAGTTCTACCGGTACTTTGAGGAGAATTATCAGCAAAAATCCTGGTAACATCTGGGAGATATCAAGCTAACCTTAAACTGATATCATCCAGACTGCCTAGTGACTGATAAACCAAGTAATGCGTGGAAAGTTCAGAAGTAACCAGTGTATTGGAATGTATGCCGAAATCTGTCGACATTCCTTGGACTGGAGAGCTGTTTATTGGAAAATGTTCTAGAGCTGGAGAATCCTAGATCCTAGATCAAGCAAGAGGTGAACAAATCCTTCAATGGCGATTTCCAAAATACAGGTACTAGTCTGTGGCCCAGGTGATTCAGCTTGTCTCCTAAAACATTCCTCTGGTTTGGAATGGCTCTCACAAAAAGCTCTATCATGTTTTCACCTAGCCCAATTGCAAAGGGTCTGTGAAACTACCTGAATGCTTACTTTATTTTTGTTTTTTTCCTCACCAAGTCATTTAACCCTGTTGGAGGCTTTTGGTTTTTAGCATCCTGCTTTCTCAACTAGGGTTGTAGTTTTAGCTAGTAATAATAATACCAGTTGACTTGTCAAACCCTGTTGGGAAGTCAAGTGTTACCACTAGCATTGCTTGGAATGCTAATAGATTGTAGAATAGATTTTTACTTCTGTGAACCACAACTCTGAGGTGTTCAGGCATTTCAGGTGTGCCTAACCCTCCTTTGGTTCATCTGTGACCAGCAGGACTGCTGGAGGTGGGACTCAAGTGGAACTCCCAAAGAGAGGATATTGTCAATGAAGCACAAGTATCATGTGTTTCCAATTTCACTGAAACCAAAGGCAGACAAATCGTTGGCTGCTTACCAGGGATGCTTTAAAAAATCCTGGCATAATTGCCAATGTAGAAGCCTGTGTAGACTGAGTTATCTAGTGGAGAGAAAAGTCTCAGGTGTTGCCACCATCAAGCCGGAAGTTCTTTGTAATGTAGAAGCGACTGCATTACTTGGGGATGTTTGCCTATACAAATGTTCAATATGCTATCAGCATAATTTGGTCCTTCATCTTTTGTCTGGCTATGCGACTAGGTTACCAACAGGACACTATTCTCATATCATGGAAAAGAATAATTCAACCATCTCGGTCCTGGAGCATTGCTCCCTGGAGGAAGAGAGTTGAAGTCGAATGTTGAGAAATCCCAGAGATGAATCTCGATCATTAGGCACAAGAAAAAGTGGGCTTGATTGCGGGGGTGATACAGTCCGAAGCTCTGGCTTTAAACTGGTAACTAAATCCCTGATTTATTGGTTGACTTGGAGTTTTCTGGCATCCTGACATCTATGGTCATTGATGCCGATATCATTTGTTATAAATATAAAATAAAGGAAATTCAATTTAAAACAATAAAAGCAAAGATGTCCTAATAAAAGTTAAATAGCTTTCAGAAGACCTGCACCTGGAATATATCTAAAATTCCCCCTAGCATAGTATGACACTTCATGTCTAAGAATCTTGGCAAGAATAAACCTGCCATCCTCACAGCTTGAGATAGGTTAGTACTAACCCTTTTAGTGAGGGATGAAGGTTGAATAACAGTGGGCAATGCCTTATTGTTAATATATAGCGGCAAAGCTTCAAGAGGCAATATTCTTGTCTTATCATGCAGAACTTTATCAAAAGGGGGTGAATTTATTTTTCAATAATTACTTGCAGTAATAGCTGTCTCCTGATTTCAGAGTCTTTTCATAGCTTGTTGATTTATTCAATAGTCTTACATGTTCCATACTGGATTTATTGAGGTGGCTTCTTCTGACTTATAGAGCTAGCAGATCCTATCAGATTTAAGATTAGAGTTGCAGTTCAAGCAGCTTGCCTCTAGTGTATACTCTCCATGGTAAAGATTGGAGCAAGTACTATACATTTTTTCATTCTTGAAAACTTTAGAAGGATGCCCTAATCTAAAGCAATTAAAACATTGCAGTGGCTTCTGCTTAAAAGGTCAAACTTTAATCGTTCATTTTCTAAGTCAATGTGGAAAGGCACATCAGAATCCTGTAAAGTAAGGATACTCATTGATGTTTGAGGGATTTTTATGCACTTTCCATAGAGTTAAAGGACACATGGCCAGTATCTCCTCCATAAGCTCACAGAAATCTTTATTGAAAATTATTCCTCTTCCATAACTGAAGGTTAGATGGAGATCTGTCTTTAAATTGGGTAATAAAACAGGTTGTGTGTTTAAGAATATAAGAAAATATCATATGTTGGAGAGGAAATTTGCATTTTTCACTATCGGCACAGCAAGAGTTTATTTCCCAGATGTCCACTCCATACCCCATCCGTGGAATAGCACCAAAACACATATAGAGGCACAGGTGTAAGCTAAACCTGCCTGTTATAACTTAAGACCAAAAAAATATGGAATCATCTTCCCCATACCTATAATGAGGGATTAAAACCCTGAGATCAAGCAAGGAGATACAACTTCCTCTCGAAGCAAAGGATGAGTGTCTAGATAAGAAAACTGTATCCTTCAAGTTCACTAAGCACAAGAAGTCTTCTTCCTTGCGGCTTACTGACAGTGCCTGCTGTCTTCATCTTGAACAGAGCCAATGAATTGGAAGAATGGTCACCGGGCCCCATTCGAGTTCGTGCTCATTCTTTTCCTTCATGTTCCTTCGGGACTTAAAGACCCACTGAAAGATGGCTTCTGTATTAGGAAGGTCCTTGCCTTCTGCCTTAGAGGACTAACTCTGGATATTAATGCATCTCAGGATTGTTGAATTCCAGGTGGAGGAGAAGAATAAGAATGGGCCAAAACCAGAGGTTGAAACGGAAGCTACTTCCATTGCAGCAGACTCCAGGCTTAAGAACGATGTGCTCCTTCCCAGAGTCTTCCATCTAGTTCCCGTTGTCAGCCCTGCAATTGCTGAATCCATGGACAGTGGAGATCTACCTCCTCTGCTAGTATAATAGGATAATGGAAGAGCAGCGCCCTACATCACAGCGGGCTCTGTAACAGCAGGACCAGAAAGTTTTGATACTTCTTCCTAGGGGAGATATCTGGCATGAATTCATCCTGGAACAAGATGGTATGCACCATTTTTCACGCTCCTGAAGAGAGAGAAGTAGAAGGTCCAAGAAGGGTGGGGCCCTTCATTCCTAATGGCAGTGCGAATGCTCATACCTGGAACCAATATGTCTACTTCGATTCGGTATGTATCATATCTCACAAATGAAGCTAAAACATACAAGGATCCCTTCCCTGTTCTTCCCATGGGGAGATAAATAGGAGTTAAAAGTACAAGACTGCTATCGACTGGTCTTTCTAGACTTGTTCAATATCTTTTCTCTAGAAGCTTCCCCAATGAATTCTTCCTTCCCTTAGGACACTCACTCGCTCGCCGGTCCGTGAATGAAATGAGGTGATACCTTGAAGAGGAAGATGGGACAAACAAGTATTGATTGGTCTCCTAAGGAGACTGAACTGATTCTGACTTTCATGCTCACAGATGCTAAAGACAGTGTGTAGCAATGTCACACTAATGACTGTCCTTGGATGGAGAGGAGCCTTGCCAACAACCGTGCGAGCAAGATGTGGCATCTCGGTGCTTGTATGAGTGCTTAGCTCAGGCCTGAGAAATCCCCTGTTCCAATCCCTATTGCACAAATGAGTTGAAAGACCTTACCATTTAGGAAAATCTCGGGTCATGTCTTGGACCAGTCTCCAAGTGTGGGAAGATCTAGCCTCAGAACATCTTAAGCATTGAAAAATCTCTTTGCTGGGAAGGAACAGATAACAAGTGATGGGTATAGTAGTGCCCTGGTGACTCAAAAGTACCACTCATCCGAAGAATGAGTGAAGTTCAGATCCTGTTGTTCCCGATCGTGGCTTGCAGCTAATCCCATGAGAAAAGATGATTGTGGAGACCTAAACATGAGGAGACCTGTCTCGCAGGAAGAGAGCACAATCGGAATGTTCCCAAGAAGACAAAACACAGAGGGAAAGATATCTATGGAAACTTAGAGCTTGTGAAAGGAAGATCTCATATACCATACAATTGATGAGAATGATCAAGGCTCCTCTACTACTGGCACTGTAAATGGGAAAAGCCGAAACGAAGCAAATGCTGAAAGTTCTATGACAAAAAAGTCACAGAAGACCAGAAGCGAGGGTTCTTAATGTGAGACGTCTGAATACCAATCACATAGTAACTGGTCATACTGAGACTACTAAAACGGTGACGAAGCACTTGGAGAACGATGGTAATCTGGAAAATAACACATGATCCTTTGTGTATGGCGACAGTGTGCATTGAAGATTACAAACATGGACAACGGCCACATGGAGAGTGGTCTCCTCAAGGGGAATGATAACATTGATCCAAACTTTCTCGTCCACCCAGTGCAATAGACTTCATTAATGGACCATCCAAATGATCAGGAGAAGGCAGGGAACGAGGGTGGCTACCAGAGTCTCAGCAGAACTTGTGCGCAGTCCAGTACGAGATTGACCATTGGTGGCAGGCGAGTGAACGCTTATAAGTATTTTTGGGGAAGGAAGTGTTCCTGATAAGTAACCTCGCGCCTTACATACAAGGCAAGAACATGCTAGGATAGTCTTCCCGAGCAGATATGTTCCCCAACTTCCATGCATATGTGAGGAGAAATCAGTCAAGGGAGGTTTTCAGCTGAGGAAGAGACTTGATCCGAAAACTCTTCTAACCATCACCTCAGGCAGATCTCTTTGCAGCAGCTATTGTTGTTGGTACCACTGAATATTTCCCAGGAATATCCTGAGCAGGAAAGAGATGCCAATGTTCTGACCAGCAGTGCTTGTGCTTGCATTAGACCTAGCATAAGTAACAGGAGAGTTAGCTCCTGTGCCTCATACCTTCTCAGAGGGTTGGTTCTAGTACTACTGCTCCTCACCTGAAACCATGCAGAGGAATCGGGCAATTTTTTGTGAGACTTGGCCTGATCAGTCTTCCTTTGCTTTGGTGACTTCTTCCTTCTCTTCTGTGCAAAGAATCGGCAACAGGCTAGGAAGAGATACAGGAACAGTCAAAGTAAAAGCAGTGCGTAACGATTGTTCTTGCAGAATGGGATAGTTTTTGGCAGACCTTGCTACTTCTCCATAGAGAGAGTGTCCAGAAAAAAAAAAGCCAGGCTCCCTTCATCTTAACCATCTAACCACAATTATACAATTAATTGTGCATGCCGGTTTTTTCCCGCTAAAGGACACCTCTCAGCACTTACTCCTCCCGATGTGAAAACAAGCTTTAGTAATAGGTGTGTGAACACCTATACTGAGTATTCGGACACCTCCCCGAGTCGAGTTCACCGAAGATGCTTACCAAGGGGATATAAATGATTAGTTGGACTTTCTAGGCTTTTTCACTAACATCATGATATTCCTCTAGAAGTTGCAACAAAGATGGGATAGGCGAAGGAAAAGGTTGAAGTTTGTCTTCTATAGTAGTCGTGCGAGATGAAAACAATGCCTTCACAGGAAAAGAGCCACAGTAATTCTTATTTGCTAAAGGGGCTAACAACTGCATTGTAATAGTTCAGTAGCTGCTTTCCTCTTGGTAATGGAAAAAGAGACTTTAGCTATGGCAAACAGTTCTAGAAGAAGGGCACCCTAAAATCAAATCATTGTTCTCGTTTTTTAAAGTGCCATTGCCTCTGTACCATGGTCTTCCACTGTCTTGGGGTAGAGTTCTCTTGCTTCAAGGTACAATCGGGCACACTTATTGTATCTTATTTTTCTTTCCCTTTTTTTTCTAGTTTACATATGAAAGCTCCATGTTCTTAAAATATTTTATTTTAATTGTTCATTACTTCTCTTATAGTGTATTTAATTCCTTTCCTTACTATGGTATTTTTCCCTGTTGGAGCCCTTGGGTTTATAGCATCCAGCTTTTCCAACAAGGGTTGTAGCTTAGGTAGTAATAATAACAACAAAACAGCCAGGTCACACTTCCTTAGCACTTCTCTGGGGTAAGAGAGACCATGGAGGAAGGAAGAAAGGCGGTGCCCTCCATATGGCAGTACACCATTCCTCTTATGAAGCACCAACAATGTCTAAGATTAGGTTCATGCTGTCGTCATCATTGTTAGGATACACACACGAGGGATGAAACATCAACAGATATGATGCCCAACAGTAACAATTATGTTGGATAATGGCAGATATTACTGAAAATTGTTTCACAATTATAGTTGCTGTATCAGGAACCTGCATATCCTTTGCTTCTTCCAATATCCCTCAAACACAACTGTCTGCCAGAGCATTTATTCAAACTGAAAGAAAAAGTTAAAATATTAAAACGGCCAAGATAAGGATGTCAAGAAGAATGTACATCTGTACTATCTGCAGCCGACGTCAAAGTGTCTGTTCCTCCACCCCAGCTAATAACAACTACCTTTTTAAAGTATAAACACCACTTCCAGCTTCACTGAAGTCATGCTTTGTATTATGTGTAGGAACAAATATCAGTTTTATAAAGAAAAATCAGCATTTGTAAACTTGCCTGATATCTACTTTGCAAACATCGAGTCATAATTGTTAAAAATGCTGCACTCTCAATCTGATCCTTTGTAATTTTCACAGTAAAACCATCCACCACTTGTGTGTTGGTAACCGCTTGCAAACAGGTAGCTTCAGGGAGACTGAAAAAAATAATCTTATCATTATCAGTAATAATGGACACTGACAAAGTAATGCTTTGGATCAACACTAAATGCAAATAATTTAACTAAACAATAGAGCAAAGATTAACATCAACCTAAAATTAGAATAAACACTTCACAATATTATACATTTTTTTTCTAAAAAAAAAAAAAACCTATTAGCACATCAGACTGGAGAAGAAAAGTAATCTCACTGCATGTATCTATCAATGACCTTTTGAATTTCAGGAAAAATTTTGTACTCAAGGCGTGATACTCTGGGATGGGAGAGGGGCTCTCCTTTAGAGTATTGGTATTTCACAAATGTCAGTCAATCTAGCCCCCTTGGAAGCTCTGCATTACCAACCACATACCCCTTGGGAATTTTACTAGTAATTACCCTATGTGTCTGTATATAAGACATATAAATCCTAAAATTCCCCCAAAATATTATCATTTTAAACTATTCTAAAACTAAATCCTTGAATTATAAATGAAGTTTAACAGTAGGATAGTCTAAACCTCTGTACAAAAAACGGATTTTGAACAAAGTGAAAAATCTATTTTTGGGCGACTGCCATGTCGTCCTGATGGTAGGTTCCTTTAGATAGCTTTCTAAGGGATATTTGCTACAGTGATACTCCCAGAGAATTAAACCGAAGGTCTCCAGGATTCCAACTCCTGGCGCGAGTATCCAGTAAAGGATATCGCATAAAATCAGGGGACGTATACTAGATACGACACATAGCAGTCTTCACCCCGAATAGATTTAACTCTTTGATGTAAGGGGGAAGAGTGCAAAAGAAGGGGGAGCCGTTCTAGGTACCCGGTGGACCTCCATCCCTACTACTACCGCGACGCCATTCCTTTTCTTGTCGTTAAGCAGAAATGGCCACAGATAAAGTAATTTTGGGAGGGGTCAGCAAAAGGGTGGGTCCATCAGGACGACATGGCACTCGCACCCAAAAATAGATTTTTCACTTTGTTCAAAATCCGTTTTTTGGGCTCGGGCCATGTCGTCCTGATGGAAGCATACCAGAGAATTATCTTGAAATTACTATTATCTGTGGGTTTGTGTATGTGCCTTCCACCTTGAATAGATTTCCTTATTTGGTCTACTAGACCTGTATGTGAAATTCAAGAGATGTCATTTCCACTAAGCCTGGAGCTGGTTTAATGCTTCCTGCCCTCAGCAATGAAAATGTCGACATCGACGATAAGGATTCAAGGTTTGTATCTCCGTAGGAACAAAAAGGAAAAACTTTGGAGCTTACCTTTATTACTTACCATGAAAATGTAAGATTTGTTCCATGGGAAATCTTTGTCTTAATTTCAAGTTATAAGCCCTTTACGGGGATTAAATAAAACTCTAGCATACTTTATTGGTCTGTAACTGAGGCAGCAGTAATATTACGCAAATACGTTTTAGTATTTTTATTTTGCAACTAATTTATCAAATGTAGTTACAATAGAGTATGAATCTGATCCAGCATTACAACACATCAAGGTCCATATTTTCTTGTGCAGAAAAAATATATATAATATCATTACCGGAATAATGCCACTCAATAGAGATGTGAAACCAAATCCATCTGATATGTTCAGTTGTTCGGAAATGCATAAACACTGTGACGCAAACGTTCACTCGGCACTGGTGTTATTGGTCAGATATGCACCTATATGGAACAGTATGTTAACCATCGCTGTGATCAGCTCTAGAGGGTAGGTATACCCATGCACCCGATGCACTGTAAAGTCCCAAAACAGTCCACTGTTCATCGCAGCATTAGACGACAGGTTTTACGACACTACCCGCCACCACCACAAAATGTTTTATTTCATATAATTGCTTCGTGTAATGTTTATAGAAGATCCTGGATGATCTCCACCCAGTGTATGACCGGAGTTTTTCAAAGTCCATATGTAGAAAGAAGTCCAACGAAGAAGCAACTTTTCTCGGATCGTGACCTGCGGGTGTACTGTCAGGATCCGCTCTGCGAATAAAGTAGGTAAGCTTTGCTCTCAGTTGTCTTAAAGATAGGTTTGATCCTCATGTTTCGCCTCTGAAGAGCTGTCCTCCCTTGAAGTCTGAATTTCTTCAAAGATAGACCTTAAGACACTCTACTGGGCAGAGAGAGGCATCTTCCTTCAGTGAGCAGATTCTCCAAGGACCCCACCTCTTAATGGGTAGCTCGTTCTTCGCAAGAAAGGCAGGATCAGGAAAAAGGTTCAGTTCTCCCGAGTCTAGGAACTGAATATGGCCTTCGTTTCTGGATAAGGCCACTATTTCACTAACTCTAGCCCCTGAGGCTATTGCGAACAGAAAAATTACTTTCTGTGTTAAATCCTTTAGAATACAATCCTCATTGTTTAGGTTCGAAGCATAGTGCAAGACTTTGTCCAAAGACCACGTGATAGTCTTTGGTGGGGTTGCTGGCTTGAGTCTAGTGCATGCTTTTGGGATCTTATTAAATATTTCACTAGAGAGGTCCACTTCAAAAGCGTACAGAAGTGGTCTAGCCAGGGCCGATTTACACGAGGTAATTGTAGTAGAGGCCAGGCCTTGTTTGTGTAGGTATATGAATAATGCGAGACAGAAATCTATCGATATCTCTGTCGGTTTTCTTGTTTTCACAAAGGAAATCCATTTCTTCCATGACGATTCATATTGTTTCCTAGTCGAACTTGACTTGTACTCTTCGATGAAGTCAACTTTATCCTTTGAGATTCCAAACTTTTTGTTCGCAGCTAGGGCAAGAAAATAATGAGATGTAGGTCGTTGGTTCTCGAGGATGAAGCGTAGACAGTCGACTTCTGGACCAGTTGAGATAGTACTGGGTCCGGCTGAGGAATCAGCTTCAGTTTCAGCTCTAGGACTAGAGGGAACCAATTGCTTTTGGGCCACCTGGGGGCCAGTACTGCTGCTGTACCTCTGAGGGATCTTAGCTTGTTGAGGACTCTTAGCAAGAGATTGGTTGGTAGGAACAGGTAAATGCAATTCCACCTGTTCCAGTTGAGTGACATGGCATCCGTCGCCTCTGCTTGAGGGTCCATATAAGGGGCTACGTAACAAGGTAGTTTCTTCTTGTCGCTCGTTGCGAAGAGGTCAATCTGCAGTTCCAGGACTTTTTCCGAGATGAAGGAGAATGAGTCTGCGTCTAGGGACCATTCTGTCTCTATGGGCTTTCGCCTGGGTAGAGCGTCTGCCGTCACATTGCGGAACCCTATAGATGCCATCCCCTCCTCCTTGCCAGGTAGAAGATGGCTAATATCACATGGTTGATGAGGGGCAATCTCGAGCCTTTTCGATTTAGACACTTTACTATCACCTCGTTGTCCAGGACCAATCTGATGTGAATTGATCTGCGAGGGAATAGTTTTTTCAACGTCAGGAAAACTGCCATAGCTTCCAAAATGTTGATATGAAAGGTTTTGAACTGGTGTGACCAATTCCCTTGCACTTTTTTGTCGTGAGAATGGCCCACCCATCCTTCCAAGGAGGCATCTGAGTATATCATCACTGATGGTTGAGGTGGTTGCAGGGGAATTGTCAGTGCTAGGCTCTTAGCTGTTGACCACGGCCTTAACTGCCTGCGCAACAAAGTCGGGGTCAACCTTATTTGATCTCTTCGAGCGTTTGATGTGTATTTCCTCCAAACTCCTGATGCATCTTTCAGACGTGCTTTTAGCACCGGGTCTGTCACTGCCGCAAACTGGAGAGAGCCCAATACTTTTTCCTGTTGGGGTCTTGAAATCCTCTTGTGACGGATTAGTCTCCTGACAGATCCCGCTATTTCTCTCCTCTTCTTGGATGGAATGGAGAGGTGGTGTGACTTTTAAGTCTCATTGGATTCCTAGCCACTGAAACTGTTGTGCTGGAGAAAGGCGAGACTTCTTGCGGTTGATCTTGAAGCCCAGGTGTTCCAGGAATTGGATTACCTTGTTGGCTGCTTGCAGACAAGTAGTCTTGGATGCTGCCCATACCAGCCAATCGTCTAGATATGCTACCACTTGAACTCCTTCGGAGCGTAGCTGTTGGACGATTGTGTCTGCTAGGTTCGTGAATATCCTTGGGGCTGTGTTCAGTCCAAAGGGCATTGCTGTGAAGACAAACTTTTTCTTCTGTAGTTTGAATCCTAGGTATGAGGAGAAAGGGCAACTTATTGGAAGATGCCAGTAAGCATCTGCTAGGTCTATTGAGACCGTGTACGCCCCTTTTGGCAGAAGGGTCCTTATGTGTTGCAAAGTAAGCATTCGGAACTTGTTATTCTCGATGAACTGAGTGGAGACAAGTCTAGAATGACTCTGAGTTTGTCTGAGTCTTTCTTGGGAACACAAAACAGCCTTCCATGGAACTTGATTGACTTCGCTTCCCTTATTACCTTCTTGTTCAAGAGTTCTGAGGTATATTCTTCTAACAAGGGGGTGGAGTGTTGGAAGAATTCCTGAAAACGGGGCGGAGTTCTGCTCCATTTCCACCAGAGTCCATTCCTGATTAGGCTGTGGGCCCAGGGATTGAAGGTCCAGTGATCCCGAAAGTGATGCAGTCTGCCCCCTACTTGGAACCCCTCATTGCTTGGGGGGTCCTGCGGATCTGTTTCCGCAACCATGTTCTCCTCGGCCCCGAGAGGAGTTACCTCCGGGAGAACTTCTCTTAAGGCCTTTTCCTTTCTGACTAGGGTGAAAGGAAGTCGACTGCCTCTCAAAGTTAGGGTTAAACACTGGCGACTGGGCTACCAGTTGTTGAGGGACCATCTGGAAGGTGGTCTGAGGCATCGTGGTCATAGTCACGGCAGAAAGTTGTGCAGGTCTGCGTGGTCTCCTTGCCTTTTTATTCTTAGGCTTGGGACCTTCTTCACTTTTGGAGAAGGTTCCTATTCTCCATGGCTGCTCTGGCAGTGATCTCTCGGACCAGTTCCTGTGGGAAAAGGTCTTTACCCCAGATACTCGGGGTAATCAGCTTCCTTGGTTCGTGTCTGACGGTCGCCGAGGACAAAACAAACTCTCTGCAGGCTCTCCTTGCTCTGAGGAAAGTATTTAAGTCTTTCACAAGGGTACCCATGTGAGACTTAGCCAGGAATATGAACATTTCTGGGGCGTTATGTAGACCTGCACACATTTCCAGGCAGTTCTGATGAGAAAGGGAGGCCGTAAGTCTCTCCTTCGACTCCTGTTCCTTCCTTAGCTCCTCAGAAGATGATCTGGCAACTTCGGAAGGTTCTTATTGAACTGTTGGCCTGCTATCTCTGGATCCAACTTAGAGACGGAGAAGGTTAGTTGGACATCCTTCCACTTCTCCTCGCAGGTAGGCAATGCTAGAGAGAATGGTTTGCATTCCTCTAGGGTTGGGCAAGGTTTGCCCTCGTCGACTGCCTTGACGGCAAAGTCTAGTGCTTTCTCCGAAAAGGGGAAAGAGATGGAGGAAGGGGCGAGAAAGGTGGGATGTTTCTTGCTCAGTGCTGAGACTTTGGAAATGGTGTACCCGGCTCCCTTCAAGGTTTTCAGGTGGATGGCTTGCGCCTTGTCATGTTCAAAGACAATGACCTCTTTGGGTACTGTTTCCTCTCGGGCTGCGTGTTCATCCCGCAGTCTCACGTAACAGTCTGGGTAGGCCGAACAGTTAGGCCAGAACTCAAGGTCTTCAATCAACTTGGCCCCCAACTTCTCCGAGACGAATAGCTTTACATTCATCATGGGCATATGCTCCGCATACCTCCAGGGATTGGTTTCGGAGCAGTGAGGGAGATCCAGCACTCTAAGGGGCTTCTTCGTGGTGCCCTTGGTGGATCCGGGGCGTTCCGCCCTCTCTTGCAACAGTATCTGCTGCTGCCTGAGAGACTCCCGCATCGTCTCTTGTTCCTTCTGGAACAATTCCATCATCTGTTGGATCGAAAAGAGGATCTCTTTGTTCTTGTCAACTGGTTGTGGGGTTGGGGCCGAGGAAGTTGACGACATAAGTTGGTATGCCGTCACGGCAAACTGAGGGTCTTCAGTTGCCATTGATACGGATCCCTCTTCCTCCGCTTGTGGATGATCCACGTTTTCTTCAGGGCCTTCTTGCAGTAGGTCCTGCTCAGTGTCAGTGGACACTTCTGACATCCTCTCTTGATGGATGTCCATGCCTTCCAGTGCCTTATTTATGTCCGCATCGAGCTTCAGCTGTATGAGGGGAGGCTGGACCTGTTCCTGGGGCACCACCACGTTTGGTAGAGCCTTGGGGAACAGTAGGCACCTTAGGGAGTCGTTGGGTAAGTACGGTCACGAGAGTTCTTCTGGAACCCTCTTACCCATTTGCGAAGGGTCTCCCTCGCTGTATCCCTAGTCTCTATGTTGACTGGGGGGGCTTCTCCGAAGCCGTTGGCCAGCAGGGTCGAGCAGGTGGGGCAACCCTTCGGGTCCCAATATTTGAGGACTCCCGACACGATGCAGCAGGGGGGCATGAGTCCTGCACTTCGTGTGGCCACAAAAATCTTTGCCTTTGTGGTTGCAGAACAACAGCTCCTCCTGTAAAGGAAAAAGGGCCCAATGAGTATTCATATTCTTTTATATCAGTGATATAAAAGCATACAATTTTTATAAACAATAGTAATCACTATTGTTTATAAAAGCTTAGGATAGTAAGCTTGAAAGGAAGTAGAAAAGACAAATCTGTGTTTCTTCTCCCAGGCCATTGCTGAGACTTCTGTCAGTAATAATATATACCGTATTTCCCGTGTCATAAGACGCTACAAGTGGTAAGACGAACTCTTGAATTAGCAGAGCAGTTTTTGGGAAAAAAAAATTAGGATTTTACAAACTATCTTAGCAGTAATTCCTAGTTAGCGAGTATGACATAGTACATTTTCATATTTGGGGTGTACAGTATTATGAAATGTTTAAGTTATTATTAATTATCTGCACGTCGGTAATCGCAATTTATGACATATCCATATGTATTCTATAGACCATTAAAGCAGTCGTAGTTGCCACCACAACTACGTTCAGTGTTTGGGGCTTAAAGTGTTGTTTACATGGAACTTAGTAGTGTTGCCAAATATTCTTAATAAAATTTTGGTAAAGGAATAATATTCCAGTAATATTTCTCAAATTCCTAATTTAGCCTGCACATTTTCACCCAAAATCAACTATTGATCAAAAAAGTCTAGAAATTTCTCTAAGTGGAATAATTTTGCTAATGAATGTATGACTATCTCTGGTCACTTTTCTGCAAACTTGGTAACAATGCACTAAACTAACAGAAAGATGGTTTTTTCGAGGTCGTATTCAGAAACTGTCTGTTTTATATCACTTCAGAACTCAAGCTACAAAATTATTATCAAAATATTGCTTCATCACAAATTATGAGAAAATAGATGAATATTACATAAACAACTAATTTGTCATAGCGTTGTCTATATGTTTGCTTGTAGAAGGGAGTTAGCGATTCATCATCAACTGATTACCAAAACAAACAAATAACTTGCTATTGTACTTCATCAAACAAAGTGCAATATAAAAACAAATTTATTTATTAGATATGAATGATATTATAGGTTTACATTTTATATCTGGTAAGTGTGAATACTTGCATGGTATTATTTGGGTGTTTGAGTGTTGTTAAACTCCCCTACATGTATGTTAGAAAACATGTGTACTACTGTATAGTTGTATACTGTAGTTTAGCCGGCGGCACTGCCGGTGTTAGGTTAGTACCTGGCGGTACTAACTGATAGAGGGAGAGAAAGCATTAAGGAAGGAGAGTTTCCTATTACAGTATTATGATTAAACATAACAGTTGGAAGTGTAGGAGGACTATCAGACTGCCTACTGTCTCCTTGCCAGAATGAATGTTCCAATGTAAGGGGGAAGAATCAGTCAGATTCTGGCTTCCACCCATCCACAAAAGGCCTGTCGCCAACTATGACGTCGGCGGCAATAAATGTGGATGGCAACTCAAAGAGAGCTGAGGACTTCCCAAAGTATTTTAGGTTTCCCACTGGCAGCTGTCAGGAGCTGTCTCAATCTTCCCCCCAATTACATTCACTTCCTGTGAAGGAAGGAAGTTTGGGGGAAGGTGGCAGAGAAGGCTGAACTAACTGCTACATGCAGGGTACTAGCCGGTAACGCAGTCACCCTAGCAAGCCGGGATGACTGTTAGAATACCGGTGAAGGAGTTTTGTGACGGCTATGACGTCACTAAAGGACAGAAGGGGAAGGGTAAAGGGTCTTATAGTTCATTGATATGAGAAGTGGCGGCAGGTATGCCGCCTACCTTAAACAGTGAACTGAGGAAGCATGGCTTCCTGTGCTACCTTAAACAGTGAACTGAGGAAGCATGGCTTCCTGTGCTGACGACATCGTCGGCGGCAAAGGAAGCATGGTTCCTTTGCTGACGACATCGTCAGCGGCAAGAAGTTTGTTCTACTCGACGGCGATGAAGAAAGACAGTGGTTTCCGCCTATATCGACGGCGGCACTCAGGGAGGGAGGAAGGATTTAGGCTCTTCTCTCTAGGAGAGAATGAATATCGTAACTTGTCTATAGATTCTAGAGAATGTAAATTCACATACGAATCAAGAAAGAATGATAGGGTGAGGCTAAACGTGGGGAATTACTTTACTAACGTATATATGAGCGAGAGTAGCCTAGCTCTGGTAGGATCCCCGGCCAAGGTAGTTGGTACCACCGGGGTTCCCGCCGCATACGATAGGTAAAATCACATAATAGGAAGAGGAATAATATTCTTGTATGTAAAATCACCACTTGTATAATCTGCCTAAATAGCTAACATTATAAGTTATACTGGGAATTGTCGCCCTAGTGACTAAATAAAATGCAATTGTAACAGGCGACTGCAGGTGTAAAATGGCTGCCTCTGGTTCTCGGCAACGCTCAACCAAACACACTTAAATTATTGGAATTTAACTGTGAAAAGGGAGACTAAAATTATACACAGGAAAGAATTATTACTAATCTTTCCAAAGGATGAAGATGCTGAAGATTGCATGATGAATATTCCAATAACTTGCAACAAAGCACTGGGTTAACGTGGGAACACAACTGGCTTAGATAGCTACAAGAAAAGGAATGGCGTCGCGGTAGTAGTAGGGATGGAGGTCTACCGGGTACCTAGAATGGCTCCCCCTTCTTTTGCCACTCTTCCCCCTTACATCAAAGAGTTAAATCTATTCGGGGTGAAGATTGCTATGTGTCGTATCTAGTATACGTTCCCTGATATTATGCAATATCCTTTACTGGATACTCGTGCCAGGAGTTGGATTCCTGGAGACCTTCAGTTTAATTCTCTGTGAATATCACTGTAGCAAATATCCCTTAGAAAGCTACCTAAAGGAACCTTCCATCAGGACGACATGGCCCGAGCCCAAAAAGCACTAACATAACATACGTGAAAATATTCACATTATGAAATAATCTGATAATGAAGGTGATGAAATTATTTTTACCTTACAGTATATATTATTGACATAACTTAATAATAAATAGCCTATTCAAGGAATAATTCCATATGAATGAAAAACAGGTTTTTTTTCTATGTGAGCCCAGCTGAAAAATGTGAATATAGTCAGCTGATTTTGTCATCACTTAATTCAAGCTACCGCTATTGAGGATATACATATATATACCAAGGCACTTCCCCCAATTTTAGGGGGTAGCCGACATCAAACAAAAGAAACAAAAAAAAAAAAGGGGACCTCTCCTCTCTACGTTCCTCCCAGTCTGACAAGGGACTCAACCGAGTTCCGCTGGTACTGCTAGGGTGCCACAGCCCACCCTCCCCCATTATCCACCACAGATGAAGCCTCATAACGCTGAATCCCTACTGCTGCTACTTCCGCGGTCATCTAAGGCACCGGAGGAAGCAGCAGGGCCTACCAGAACTGCGTCACAATCGCTAGTCATTCATTCCTATTTCTAGCACGCTCTCTTGCCTCTCTATCCTCCTATCACCCAGAGCTTTCGTCACTCCATCCATCCACCCAAACCTTGGCCTTCCTCTTGTACTTCTCCCATCAACTCTTGCATGCATTACCTTTAGCAGACAGCCATTTTCCCTTCTCTCAACATGGCCAAACCACCTCAACACATTCATATCCACTCAAGTTGCTAACTCATTTCTTACACCCGTTCTCACCCTCACCACTTCGTTTCTAACCCTATCTACTTGAGATACACCAGCCATACTCTTTCTCCGTCACTTTCATTCCCCACAACTCCGATCCATACATCACAGTTGGTACAATTACTTTCTCATACAGAACTCTCTTTACATTCATGCCCAACTCTCTATTTTATACTACTCCCTTAACTGCCCCTAACACTTTGCATCCTTCATTCACTCTCTGACGTACATCTGCTTCCACTCCACCATTTGCTGCAACAACAGACCCCAAGTACTTAAACTGATCCACCTCTTCAAGTAACTCTCCATTCAACATGACATTCAACCTTGCACCACCTTCCCTTCTCGTACATCTCATAACCTTACTCTTAACCACATTAATTCTCAACTTCCTTCTCTCACACACCCTTCCAAATTCTGTCACTAAACGGCCAAGCTTCTCTTCTGCGTCTGCAACCAGTACAGTATCATCCGCAAAACAACACCTGATTTACATCCCATTCATGGTCATTCTTGTCTACCAGTTTCAATCATCATCCAAGCACTCAAGCATTCACCTCTCTTACCACTCCATCAACATACAAGTTAAACAACCACGGCGACATCACACATCCCCGTCTCAGCCCCACTCTCACCGGAAGCCAATCGCTCACTTCATTTCCTATCCTAACACATGCTTTACTACCTTTGTAGAAACTTTTCACTGCTTGCAACAACCTTCCACCAACTCCATGTGACCTCATCACATTCCACATTGCTTCCCTATCAACTCTATCATACGCTTTCTCCAGATCCATAAACACAACATACACCTCCTTACTTTTTGCTAAATATTTCTCGCATATCTGCTTAACTGTAAAAATCTGATTCATTCATACAACCCCTACCTATTCTAAAACCACCCTGTACTTCTAAGATGGCATTCGCTGTTTTATCCTTAATCCTATTAATCAGTACTCTACCATACACTTTTCCAACTACACTCAACAAACTAATACCCCTTGAATTACAACACTCCTGCATATCTCCCTTACCCTTATATAGTGGTACAATACATGCACAAACCAAATCTACTGGTACCATTGACAACACAAAACACATATTAAACAATCTCACCAACCATTCAAGTACAGTCACACCCCCTTCCTTCAACATCTCAGCTCTCACACCATCCATACCAGATGCTTTTCCTACTCTCGTTTCATCTAGTGCTCTCCTCACTTCCTCTCTCATAATCTCTCTCCCATTCTCATCTCCCATCACCGGCACCTCAACACATGCAACAGCAATTATATCTGCCTCCCTATTATCCTCAACATTCAGTAAACTTTCAAAATATTCCACCCACCTTTTCCTTGCCTCCTCTCCTTTTAACAACCTTCCATTTCCATCTTTCACTGTCTCCTCAATTCTTGAGCCAGCCTTCCTTACTCTCTTCACTTCTTTCCAAAACTACTACTTATTCTCTTCATATGAATGACCCAATCCCTGACCCCACCTCAAGTCAGCTGCCCTCTTAGCCTCACTTACCTTGCGCTTTACTTCCACATTTTTCTCTCTATATTTTTCATACTTCTCTACACTATTGCTCTGCAGCCATTCTTCAAAAGTCCTCTTTTTCTCTTCCACTTTTACCTTAACTCCTTCATTCCACCATTCACTGCCCTTCCTCATGCTGCCTCCAACAAACTTCTTGCCACACACACACCACTTGCAATCCCAACAAAATTTTCTTTTACTAACTTCCACTCCTCCTCTAAATTACCAGTTTCTCTTACTTTCACTTCGTCATATGCCATTTTCAACCTTTCTTGATATTTACTTTTTACCCCCGCTTTTATTAGCTCTTCAACCCTCACTAGCTCCCTTTTACATCCACCTAATCTATTCCCCCACTCTTTTGCTACAACTAATTTTCCTTCCCTCAAAAAATGATCAGACATACCGTTAACCATACCCCTAAACATGTGCACGTCTTTCAATCTTCCAGACATTATCAACACATAATCCATTAATGCCCTTTCTATCACTCTTCCATTTGCCACTCTTACCCATGTATACTTGTTTTTATCTTTCTTTTTGAAAAAGCTAGAACTTATCACCATCTCTTGCTCAACACACATCTACCAGTCTCTCACCACTCTCATTTTCACCTGGTATGCCATAATCCCCAATGACACCTTCCACCTCTCCAGCGCCCACTCTAGCATTTAAGTCACCTTTGACAGCTACATAATTCCTTCTACCCAGTCCTTCTACACACCTAGTCAATTCATTCCAGAACTCATTCCGCTCTTCTTCACTTTTCTCACAACCTGGCCCATACGCACTGACAAAAGCCCAACATTCCCTACCCAACCTAACCCTTACCCACATTAACCTAGAAGATATCTCCTTCTATTCCACTACTTTACCTGTCATCCATTCACTCAGCAATAAAGCCACACCCTCTCTTGCTCTTCCCCTTTCAATCTCAGACATTCTACCAGACATTTCACCAAACATCACTTCACCCTTCCCTTTTATCTTTGTCTCACACAAGGCCAATATATCCATCCTTCTATTCCTAAACATACTTCCAATCTCACATCTTTTACTCTCTATCATACTACATCCACGCACATTCAAACACCCCAAAACTAGAGTGCGGGGAGCACTCACTCTCCCCCCAGCTCCACCTCTTTGATGATGTCTCACAGGATTGTAAATACAGGAGAGAGGGTTCTCAGCCCCTATATACCCCTATATAATTAAAAATATTCTTAATATGATTTTTAAACTTATTCTAAACCTCATAATAAATATTCCAGAATTACCAAAATATATAGCCTACTAACACATTTTCAAACAGTTTAGTAAAAGCTATTACTGTTAGTGTCATTAGTTACCTTTTGGATTTATAAATACATTAGTATGTTTCTTGATTCAATGATTAGTAATAAAACATAGGCCTTTCCTTTAAGGAATGTGTATGAAAAATATGATAAAGAAAACTTTTTTATTTCATCTACTTTGAATTTCTAATAATACAATAAGTAAATTAAAATTTGTAATACTATCATCTTTATATGATTATCCTATCTATCTACCATGGCATTTCCCCCAATTTTGGGAGGTAGCCTATATAATAAAATCAGAGGGGATTCTTCTTCTCATTGTTCCTCCTTGCCTGACGACACTCAGCGGAGTTTAGCTGGTACTGCTAGGGTGCCACAACCATTCTTCTTTGTTTTCCACCACATGAATCTTCTTACGCTGACTCCTCCTACTGCTGCTACCTCAGTGATCAGCAAGATGACTCGAGGTAGCAGCAGGGCGTATTGGAACTGCATCACAATCGCTCACCATTCATTTCTATTTCTATCCTGCTATTTTTCCTCTCTCACATTTATCCTCCTGTCATCTAGGCCTTTTTTTCACACTATCTATCCACCCAAATCTTAAGTCTTCCTCTTATACTTCTCCCATCAACTCACATTCATCCCTTTCTTCAGCAGATGGTCATTTTCCATCCTCTCTACAGGGCCAAACCACCTAAACACATTCATATCCACTCTAGCTGCAAAGGTTCACGAGCATCTAGACTGGTACTAGATCTCTCAAAATCTTAACAAGTTTACAGGTTTAACAAAGTTTTAAATGGCAAATTCCTCAATAGTGCTGGGGATGTGAGGAAGAAAGAGTGAATGTTTCCAATAGACTTGACAGATACTTTCTTTCACATCACATCCTAATCACAATCAAGGGATTTCAGTACAGCATTGGAGATTGTAAGAGAGGCATCACATGATTCTCAAGTAAACCTCTGTTGTTGAATTATCAGTCAAAACAAGTACTGTTCCTGCCAAGAACATGTTTGGAGGCCTAAGAAAACAGCCTCTAATATAAGGAAGCTGATGTCCTCTGTCCTGCAACAAGCACATTTTTACTCTTTAAAACAGGTCCAGTAAATGTTCTGCTAACCTCGACCTAAAGCATCTGTAAACATCATAAACTCCAGGGGAAGAGGGATCTGTAAAATGCTTCACAGGTAACATGGGTACTATCACATTAAAGGTCCTCAGTTCATTCATTGCTGATCTGTAGATCAGACTCTGAAATTGGAATATCTATGTCAACATCACTTTTTTTACTACCGTAATTTGTACAACTTCTTCAGTGAGCAAAACCATTGGTTGGATGACCCTTTACATGTCTCACAAGAAGATGGGCTCATTTACTTAACAGTGACGTCTACAGTAAAGATGATGAGGGCCTCTGCTGAAAGAAGGATATGAAGGCAGGGCACACCTTACTTGGGAAGCCTTCATTAGTATTTTGAGGCATAGCTAAAATCACAGATAATATAAAAACAAATAGTCTTAAAAAATGCAATTACCAGAATTAATAAAAAACAAAGCAAATGTAAATAAAGGGAGTAGAACAAATGAGATCTAGTTTCTAGAAGGTATGTATTGTGAGACTACTTTTACTTTTATCTATAGACAAGAGACTTTTGAGGCTGATGTGCACCTACACAAAAAGTAAATCATATAAAGAATGTATGGGGTTGTAATGAAAAAAATTACAAAGTTAAAAACTCCAAAATCATGAAATAAATCACAGACCTTAGGTTTTGTGATCCATATTCTTCCACTAAGTATATAGGGTTGGATAACCCGGATTGCTTTAAGCGAAACTTCTGCTCCTTAAATCTTCCATCTTTGATACTTTTAGCCAGATCATCCATTCTCTTGCGCTCCACAACGTATGGCAACACCAACTCCCTGGGCTTGAATAAAAGTAAAAAGTAATCCCTGAAATTGTTTTTCCTAAAAGAATTTATAAAACCTGTCCCAAGATAAATGAATAAGAATCAGTTTATCTACTTCAGGTTGGATTAAAAAAAAATTTCACTATTAGAAGAAAAACTTATATTTGAGTTTTCATTTAAATTCATCAATCAATGGTAAAAAAAATCATAACTTCCACTTGAAAATTGAAATGACAAAGTTTAATAATCATAAATCTCTAATGCAATAAACTAATACTATAATAAAAGAAGAAAAACTATCTATCTCCACTCTAGTCTATATTACACTAGTCAAGGATCTTGGGATATATATTCACCAAATACTAACCTCCCTGGCCAGGCAATATCTAAGCAATATACTGTACACAATAAAAATATATACAAAAAGAATTAATCTGTACACAAAATAAAATGACAAAGTAAAAATGATAGTACTAAAAATTAAATACTTTACAAACTCTCTAGCCCTGTACATTGAAGTTCAGAAGATACACTAGTTTATATTAAGAGCGGTATTAACTTGACAAATAAAATGCACAAGTGGAACCTAAATTATGTAAGATGAACAATTACATACTGTACTTACCTTTTGCATAAATTATTTAAAATAAAGTAATCCTGAATAATAGACTATAAATTAAACTTTATAATGAGATCTATATTTCAATACAATATGAAGCTGCCTGCTTACATTTCCAAAATCCTTTGGTCACCAGCTCCTCCAACAGACTCCATAGAAAATTATAGCTGGAAGTCTAGGGGACCTTGGTGCCGCACTTCAATATACACTAACCCCGAAATCTCTTGGGTTTTGGAGAAACTGTTTTCTTGTGCCCTTCTCTCGTGCTAAGCATCAGCAAAGGAATAATTCAATAATTGTATAGATTTACAAGTGGAGGGTTGAGAGATAGGTATTTTTTATAAATTGTATAGCCTGCTGGTTTTTTTTTATTATATAACCTGCTGAGTTTATATTTGTAATATATAGCCTGCTGGGTTTAGATTAATTTCTTTAGCAAGTCCCATTTGTTGAACACAGCTCCGTTAGATTACATTTTCCTGAGAGGCTCTTGTAAGAAGGGTAGATAGAAACAGGGACCTGAGACAAGTGATCCCCTGACCAAGAGAGGGCACGATATCAGACCTTCACAATTACAATGAGCTAAGAATACAGTACGATATAACCTATTATGAGGGCTATAAAGAATTCTTTAAAGATATGGGTATAAAAACTTAAGTCGATATGGAATTTGGGTCACATGACCTGGTTTTCAGGCTAGGAAGGCAATACAGAATTCATAGTATTTTCATTCCTCTGTCCAATGATATCTCTCTCTAAAATTGGACAATAAATAACAGAGTAACGGCTACCAACATGCAAATAAGTATTTCTGGGTCGATCTGTGGCGCCGGGTGAAAAGAGTCCTTCTTATATACCTTTTCTGATAAAACCTTCCAATTATACCAGAGAAAGATAAAAGCATGGAATGCTGAGGTTACAACCCTCGCGCGAGCACCTTTAGGGTGTCGTGTATAAAGCAAAGGCGCGTGAAATCCACTATTCACAGGTTGTCTTCCATTTAGTTAATTCCTTCGTCAAAGGGATGGGCCGATACAAAGGCCCTTGCCAACCACCAGCGCCACACCACCCACGCCACGACGCGAGCGCCATCTGAACAATATCCTTCTTTTTGGAATTCAAAGTGTTGAATGTTTTCGTTGTGCTCTCGGTCTTTTTTATCTATCGTGGATTTATTTTGTCATGTCCGAAGCTCCATCTTCACACATTCCAATGTTAAGTACCATAGTTTGTTTTGACAGTATTTTATTGTACCGGGCTTGTGTTTTATATCCAGTATAGTCTGTTTTATTATTCCCGTCTGGCCGTTCATGGCGGCCATTGTTTGTTCACTTGTTTGGGAATTCATCTTTATCTGCCCGTTTAGTACTCTGTCACTTAGGTTCTTGGTTAAGTCCCTGGCCTTATGCCTTTAGAACCGTTATTATTTTTATTTTTATTTTATGCTCATGGTACTTTTTGCAAGTAAGTCCAGCCTACGATCGAGATAGCGATTTAGCTTTGTTTTTGTTTAGTAACCGCCCGAGGCGTTCGTCACTCGACTCGGTTAAAGGAACAGTGCTATTTATTTTAAGTTTTAACGGAGGCTATTCTTCGATCGTAGTATTATATGGATGTACATTTTTATTTTATACGTTTATAATAGTGTTTTGTGATTTTTAGTCCTGTTTTTGTGTCCAAGAGAGCGAGAGATTGGGGTCCCCGTTTTCTGTTCGCAGTCACGAGTTTCCCCTTTATCTCGTTTTCTTTCTTTGCTCTGGTGGTTGAGCGGATTTCCCGTTTTCCGCTTTGTGCGTTCAACGGGTTCTCCCTCCCTCACCTCTCCCCCTCGGGGTGGATGATAACTTACGAGTTATTTATTTTTTCGTGACTTTTCAATTGTTAGCGTTATTTTGGTCCGTGTTCGTCCTCTCCCCGTTACGGCTCGGGAGTAGTTTATGAACGTTTTCCACTCCGCCTTGAGTTCTACTCCGGCTTGAGGGATTCTCAATGACTTTCGTTCTATTGTTATATTTATATATTGTTTACTACATGGGACGGGCTTCATATTGTTTAGATACGACCCTCCGGTGGCCCTTACTGCGGTCTCAGGCCACGGCCATATCCACAATAGCCATTGTTATTACAATTGTGTTTTTATTCACAATAATTATTCAGGACCTTTCTTCTCCCTCCGGCCTCACCGGAGTTTGTAAATACGCTTTGCTATGATCTAAGCCTTAGCCCTTAGCTGCGGCTTGGCTTTTATATCTTCACAATTGAATTATTAGCCACAATTGAATTATTCAGAGTATCTCATTATCCTCCGGCGTCACCGGAGGTCGCCCATACACTTCACACTTATATTTGCCTTGCCTTTGGCTAAGACGGCATTATTCAGGACATCTCATTACGCTCCGGCTTCACCGGAGGTCGCCCATACACTTAACACTTATATTTGCCTTGCCTTTAGCTAAGGCTGGTGTTTATATTTATTTTAAGGGCATGTCACTGCTTCCCCGACCCTCGCAGGTCGGCAGATTGCTTTAAGTTATTTATCCTTATGTCATTATCAGACATTAGGTAAATTACAAATATACAAACATTTGGATATTATAGTGCCAACAATGGTTTTGGCCGAATAGCGATTTAAACGTTTGCGATTTAGTCTGTTAGTTTGTACTCGCCCCAGGAAGGCTCGATTTAGACTATATCCTTTTTTATTGGTTAAGTTGTCGTTATTCTTCGTTTTTGGTTATTACAATGACTAAAAATTAAAAAGAAAAAGGAAAAATAAAAATAAAATAAAAACAATCAGTTTTATTTTACTTTCCTTATATTATTGTGTGATGTTAGCTTTTATTATGTAACCTTGAGAGTGAGAACATACGGTGCTCGTTTATTAGCTCGAGTAAGGGAGGTGATTTTCCCGTTCTCCGTTTTTATACGTTCACGAGTTATTCAGGCCTCCTCTTATTATCAGAGTTGATGATAGTACGTTTAATGGTATACACGTTTTATTGATGTGGTTACTGTTAATATAGCTAACACTATTAGTAGGAACGTTGGTGTATGAGTCATTAATTGGGTTCGATTTATACCGACACCCTTAGCTCCGCCTTGAGTTATGTTTAGCTCCGCCTTGAGTTATGTTTAGCTCCGCCTTGAGTTATACGCCGCTATAATGGATACTCATTGGGTGAGAACTAGTCAGATATTTGGAGTGCAACGGTGAAATCCGGCACTCAAACTCCGGCTGAGACCTTTTTGCACACGAACCTTTGTCATGTTTGATCTCAATTACACCTTTCCGGCCCCTTTTTTCATCGAATCTCCGGCTACGCTGGAGATAACTCAAACATTCATTGAGGTTAATGTTATCGTACCGGTGACGGTCACGATCTCACGGGGACTAGCCTTTGCTACCGGATCTCCCATACAAACAGAGATCAAGCAGACGTCCAGAACCGGAGTTAACAATGGGATACCGATGAGGATTTCACAGTTTCATTATTACGGTTTCTTTTTCATCGAATCTCCGGCTTAACCGGATATCGTACAGGCGATCAGCATTGAGGTTAATATTAGATTGCCTCTGGTTCACGTTGTCACTATGACGGACCTTTGTTTGTACCGGGGATGGTTACCGGAGATCCGGTACAGTCGGAGATCACTCAGACCACGGGTGGCCAATCTTTTGTTTTACCTGTAAAAAAAAAAAAAAAAAAAAAAAAAAAAAAAAAAAAAAAAAAAAAAAAAAAAAAAAAAATAATTATTATTTATGAACGTAACTATTCCTATATTTATGCATGTATTTAATTCTAACTATGTATAAATATGGTTAAATATCCATACAACATCGTGTTCAAATAGAATTAAATTAATTATGCCTATATTTATGCATGTATTTAATTCTAACTATGTATAAATATGGATAAATATCCATACAACATCGTGTTCAAATAGAATTAAATTAATTATGCCTATATTTATGCATGTATTTAATTCTAACTATGTATAAATATGGATAAATATCCATACAACATCGTGTTCAAATAGAATTAAATTAATTATGCCTATATTTATGCATGTATTTAATTCTAACTATGTATAAATATGGATAAATATCCATACAACATCGTGTTCAAATAGAATTAAATTAATTATGCCTATATTTATGCATATTCAATCCTAACTGTCTAAATATGGCTAAATATCCATACAACATAGTGTTCAAATAGAAATACATTAATTATGCCTATATTTATGCATAGTCAATTCTAACTATGTCTAGATATGGATAAATATCCATACAACATAGTGTTCATATAGAAATAAATTTCCACCCAGTGGCGAATGCGCCAACAGTGTCACATTTCATGAATACAAGTGTCGCACTATACCCCAGAAGATAATACATTAAATAACTTGTCTTTAAAATGGCTTTTTAAGAGTATACAGCTGATCCCAGCCTGTGAATAGGATCGCTAACCAAAGTTCAAGGAACATCCAGACTCATGTCCCCTTTGTGTTACAGAAGGTTCGCCTGCATGGTTCCCATCAGGATGATGATGATTCTCTCTGGCCTGCAAAGAGAGGCTCTCCACCCTTGGGTATCGAAGTTGGGAAGGAATGCTCCATCTAGAGGTCCCTATCTCCTCGGAGTGTCCTCTCTAAGGTTGGACAACGACCCCATGGACGGGCAGGTATGTGGGGATGAGTTTTGAGCCTTCAGCTTTGCAATTACCTACGTCACCGACCTAGGACCATTAAAGGATCCTAATGTTCATGTTACCCTGCATAGACTGTGACGGCTAAAAGCAACACATTCTAAGAAATCCAAGGGGCTATGATGAGCTCTAAGGTAGGGTGGTGAGTCAGTGCCGTTCAGGAACTCGGATATAGGTGGTACCATAAATCTGGAGGGCATAGACGTCCTCCCTCTGGGGGACCTAGATTTTACTCCCAGGTACTAGAATTCCCATTCAACGGATTCGTTCGATTGAAAGAGATTGCCTTGGTTAGCTTAGACAAGGTACCGAAGGTAACGGTATTATTTCCTAAAGGGCAGGCCCGATCTGTCTGGACCAGGATGTTGTCAGCCTGGGGGGTACGATAATTCCAGGCTCTGCCCTTCCAGTTCGACCTACACGTTTGTTGGTCTGATCGGGTCAGTTGTGGGAAGTACGTTCTGTCTGAGACCTCTATCAGACAGGAATTGATAGTCGGTTTCCCACTCGTCATCACAGCCTTCCTCTGGTTCGACGATTTTGTATCTGACCCCCCATCATCAGGTGGTCTACCTCACTGATTCCCCAGGTACACAGTCCAACTCCGTTGGGATGTTTTGCCTGCATGCAGCCCTAGATCCGAACCCTCAGGCTCCTTTCATGGACACCAGAGAGGAAGCTACAGGAGTAGAAGACAGTCCCGACATCAAGGCGGACCTAGGAAAAAGGGGGTTCGGAGAAGGGAAGGACCTAGATTCACTCCCTCACAACGCGGTGGACCTGGTAGAGGGAAGACTTTACCACTTTCGTGACCATTGGACTCGGTCTGTGGGATCATAGCATAGTCTCTAACGGTTTGAGATGAAAATGGCCTCAAGGTCCTCCTCCTCCGCCAGTGACCTTCTCCCAGAAATACACTCCCGTCCTGAAAGAGTACACCACAGGGTTACTCAAGAAAAAGCAATCAAACGACTATCTCTTAGGTATGGACCTTACTTCCCCGTGGGACCGTCACCACCTCTGTCGATCTTACCGACCGCTATTAGCTTGCGCCTATAGCTCGAAACTTCTCTTCTTATCTGGGTTTCCACCTAAGCAGGAAAGCCTTTGTGTTCAAGACATACCCTTCGGCCTCAACATTGATCCCAGGATATTCACGAAACTGGGAGAGGCAGTGTTAGAACAACTCGGGAACCAAGAGATACTGATCATTGCTTATCTGGCCGGTTGGCTCATTTGGGCCCGGCCGGCCATAGAAGGTAACAGAGCTACGAAGGAATTTCTTCGATCGCTCGACAACCTGTGATTTCGGGTCAATCTCCATAAGTCTCGCCTGCGACCATCAGGCCACTTAGAATGGTTAGCCATTCAGTGGGACCTTTCGAAGCACACGTTGTCTCTCCCTTCCAAAAGTAAGAGGAATAGGTTCCAAGATCAAGAATTTCTCAAGCACAAACAGGTGTCCAAAGAGCCTAGAAAGTATCCTCGGCCTTTCCCAATTCACTTTAGTAACAGATCTCCTAATAAAAGCCAAACTCAAGACATCAATCGATTTTGGAGAAAGAGAGCTACAGTACCTATAAGAAGACAAGGTCTCGAAGATCCCCTCTGTCGGGAAAATGAGACTACGCCCATGGTCCGAACCGAAGAACCTCTCCAAAGCGGTTCCTCTACAATTCCCACCTCCACAAGTGACATTCCATTCAGCCGTGTCTCTAAGTGGATGGGGGGATTTCTCCGAACATCAGATGTTTCAGGTTCTTGGTCACTAGCCATGAAACAGTCCCATATCAATGTTCTCGAAGCCATGGCAGTGTTCTTGACCCTGAAGAGAGAGACTCCTCCGAGCTCGACCCACATCAGAGTAGTGTCAGACAGCACAGCCGAGGTACACTACGGAAACAGGGGAGGATCCAAGTCACCCAACCTGAATCAGATCCTGGTCACTTTCTTCGCCTGGGCAACAGAAAAGAACTGGTTCCTGTCAGCACCTCACCTAGCGGGAGGCCAGGATGTGAGAACGGGCTCACTATCCAGGACGAGTTCCCTGGAGTCAGAATTTCACTCCGGTGGATACTCAGGTTCGTTCCAGGCATCCAGGTAGATCTATTCACTTCTCAGATCAATCACAAACTTCCTTGTTATGTGACCCCAATCCTGGACCCTCGGGCTCATGCCATGGACGCATTACCCCGGGATTGGAATCATTAGAGGAAGATTTCCCTATCTCTCCCAGTGAATCTTCTAAAAACTTTAACACCGACTGCGCTCCTTCCGGGGCGCAGTGGTTTTAGTACCACCTCACTGCCGAAGAACAGTTGGTTTCCTCTCCTCCTCGAGTGGAAACTCCGTCCCATCCGGATTCCGTTCCTCAAACTGACCCGAGTATTCCAAACTCACTGTGTCAGATTACTCAAGGATGTCCAAAACCCTAACTTTGTGGACTACAGGAAGTTGGCAGCTCGTAGAGACTCGAACATTGAACCGGAAAACGATTTCTTACTCGAATCAGTCAAAAGGGACTCGACAATTCGCCAATATGATTCGGCCGTTAACCCCCAAAATAGGTGGTCCCCTTGGAAAGTTATTCCTCTTCTCCAAGATACTTTTCTATGTCCGGTCACCACTCTCAGGGCCTTTTTAGCCACGACTGCTACCCGATCGTCTGGCCCCTTGTTTATCAGGGAACAAGGAGGTACCATTCCCATACGTGGTATTAGGCTATAGATCCTATACTTCGTTTGACAAGCCAATCCGGGATCATTTCCCCCAGAAGATGGTCTTTGATGACCTTATAAAGTTCACGGGTTGGGAATCTCCTATGGTCTTCAAACGCCACTATCTAATGAACTTACAGGCTCTTAAATACCCAACAGTTGCAGCTGGGAGCCGTATCTCTCCCCAGTGATCTTTTGTTCTTCCTTTCATCCATCTCTTTTCTTCTCCCTCCTACCCGCCACTCGTACCACGACGCCGCTTCCTTGGTGGTTCGTTAGCCCTAAGTTTATTACATATTAGGTTATGTTTGTAACTATTATTGATTACCGTTGTTTCAGGGTTGGGATATTCTTAGCCATGTCAGTTTTGTAGCATGTTTCCTCTGATACTCGGAGGCTTCCCTGTTATCATGTTTGTTTACCTTAATTATTTATGATTTTCTTTACATGGTGTTGTTTCTCTCCCCTCTTTAAATTAGTTATTATTGGGCTTGGAAGGCATTCTCTGGTACATTTTCACCCGGCGCCACAGATCGACCCAGAAAAGGGATTTTGACGAAGGAAAAATCTATTTCTGGGGAGAGACCTGTGGCGCCCGGTGAAACCCTTCCCCTTTATTTTACACAATCCCACCCTTTCCTTTCCAAGCCATCATGGCCAATACAGAAGGATGTTGTTCAGATGGCGCTCGCGTCGTGGCGTGGGTGGTGTGGCGCTGGTGGTTGGCAAGGGCCTTTGTATCGGCCCATCCCTTTGACGAAGGAATTAACTAAATGGAAGACAACCTGTGAATAGTGGATTTCACGCGCCTTTGCTTTATACACGACACCCTAAAGGTGCTCGCGCGAGGGTTGTAACCTCAGCATTCCATGCTTTTATCTTTCTCTGGTATAATTGGAAGGTTTTATCAGAAAAGGTATATAAGAAGGACTCTTTTCACCGGGCGCCACAGGTCTCTCCCCAGAAATAGATTTTTCCTTCGTCAAAATCCCTTTTTTTTTGAGTTATGAGCTCCCAAAGATTGCTATGAATTTAACTTTTGTCTTAGAAAAATCAAAATATTATTATGATAATCTTACCTTGTACTTTAATTGTTCATTCCTATATAAGGGCTCCCTAAACGAGGTATTATTTGTAAAAATAATTGGCGGAAACTTCTGGAGAGCATATACGACATGTTTCTGAACACGTAGAAACAATAACTTGACTTTTCATTTTTTCAAGTTGCTATATTATCCACCAAACCGGACGGTTTCCCTTAACCCCTTCGCTACAATGCCGTCAAAAACATACCTGGTGATACTGACGATGATGTCCGGATACGTCATTTACAAATATTAATAATAACCAAAATGGGTTGTATAAGTTTTATATCTAGCAAAAGAGTACTGTATAGGACATGGTTGTATATCACTCGGTTGACACTTGAAATTTCCCGAAAAAATCTCCTCCCCTCCCTGAGATTAGCCCCTCCTCCTCCTTTCTTCAGCCAAGCAATATAGGCTTTAGGATTCCAGCCTTTATTCCTGATTGTGTAAGAGCTATTTTAAGTATGTTTTAATGCTACTGTATAAAAATTACACCACACTGTAGCCAATGTTGTCATTCCTTACCCAAGGTACAGTCAAGCCTCCTTTATCGCGGGTTCTTTCTTTGCGATTTCAGTTTTATATGACCATGACCAATGCAATACTGTACCTATAAAATGAAAATTTTCAAAGTTGCTGTAAAATTCATGCCGCGGGATGATTTTAAATAGCTGCTTCACACTGGGAATGCTTCGCGCCACTACCTATCTTTCCCCCTGGTCCTAGCTCTCTCTATACAGTATATCCATTTGCTGTGGTAAAAAAATTACAGCTATATTTGAAAGAAACTGGAGAGAGAGAGAGAGAGAGAGAGAGAGAGAGAGAGAGAGAGAGAGAGAGAGAGAGAGAGAGAGAGAGAGAGAGAGAGAGAGAGAGAGAGAGAGCTATAAATGTATTATATGAAAATTATTATAGCTTATAACACATAGGTGCCCATGAAATACTATATTAACTATATATCGTATGTTTTGAATAAGTTAAGAAATAGTATAAATAATAATCTTTGTTATTGATTTGTATGGGCATCAGCTGATCTGATCACAACACATAAATACTTAGATTGTTAAAATACAACCAAAATTTAAAACAAAAGTACATAAATGTTTTATTAAAGCACAATTACCTATTTAAATAAGCACAATTTTTCAGACTGCAATAATGCTTCCAAAACGAAATCGGACATTTTTAGCTATGATGAGAGAGAGAGAGAGAGAGAGAGAGAGAGAGAGAGAGAGAGAGAGAGAGAGAGAGAGAGAATCAGCTGTTTAACAGTAATCAAATGCACTGTTTTTGTTTTTTTTCTTTAAAAGAAACAATTATTACTGAGATATGAATGTTTTTAATTTATAAATAAGCTGTATTTCTGTTTAAGTAAGTAAAAAAATAAAACAATTTGTGACTTTCAGCCATGTTCACAACTTGGCGATTATGTACCACACATCTACCGCCATCTTGGCAAAATACATACAGCCACTAAAACAATCGATCAATCAATCAATCAAGCCACTAAACAAACAAAATCTCTCTCTCTTCTCTCTCTCTCTCTCTCTCTCTCTCTCTCTCTCTCTCTCTCTCTCTCTCTCTCTCAAATGTTCCTGCCACTAATTGTGTGCTCAAAAGTCGGTGAACTGCTAAAATCTAGTTAATGATTTAATAATCATGAAATTAATTGTCCTATGAAATAAAGAGCCTAACAGTCCATCCTTTTATTTACTGGGATTCAATTCCCCACAATGTCCTAGAAGTCTCATTTTGGCTGTGGCCAAATTGTGAAGTTGTCCTCCCAAAAGAATAGTTCATCCTTATATCTTATCCCATCATTAGAATCTGAAAAAGTTTGCTACCCTTAGATCTATGTCCAGTTTTGATTGGCTCCCTGCAGGGACATTCAGCACCATTAGTGTAATCCCATCTCTGGAGGTTATCCCCTGTCCTACTACAATACTTTTTGTTCTTCCTCTATTCAAGGTGACCTATTTCCTCATGGTAGGGGAGAATCCACAGGGTAGGTCTTCACGAGGGTTAGGGAAGACATTTGAAGTGGTCTGACTGTCACTCACTCTCCATTTATGCAGTCTGTATTTTGATAGGTCTGAAGTCTCTAGGTCTTTCACAGTTATGAAGCTCTTCTTGTCTTTTTATTTCATGATGGTTGTATACTGAGTGACTGGGATCAGTTGCTTGTTTGGTCTTTTTATTTCTAGCTATAACATCTTGACGGTATGATGCTGGCTAATCTGAACAAACCTGGTAAGGGTGTTGCTCTCATATACTAGTGCTTAGTTGGCAGGCTTTATTTAGCTCAGTATCCACTCTTTAGGTGTGGCTTGATCGTTTCCACATGGGAGCACATGTTCTGCAGTGGAGTAACTTACTTCTAAGGCTGTTTGTTTTAAAGTTTTTGCATCAGCTCCACACTTGGTGGATGCTATTTTGCAGAGAAGGTTATTTCTGGTAGCCCCTTTTTTCTTGAGCTTTTTGACATGCTCCTTGAAAGTCAGTGTTCTATCAAGACTGATAACAAGATAAACTGAATGTAGAGGTTTAGCAGTTCATAATTTTCCCAATTTAATTTCAGTTTTCTGTATGCCAGGTGGTTGCTAAGATGGAATGAGAATACCTGGGTTTTCATGAGGTTTGCCTAAAGATACCATTTTTTGTAATAGTCTGAGAGGATAATGCCCGTGTCAGTCTTCTTTCGATGGTTTTAAAGAATGGTGACTTTGTTGCAATGCAGAGATTGCCAGCATATATAAACCACCAAATGTCCAGGAGTTTTGGAGTTGTGGTTGGTCATTCATGTGGATGATGAGATGATGATTAATAACAGGACTGGTACGGAGTCCTGCGGGAGACCATTTGTCTCATTCCTCTACCTACTCTTCTTGCCATCCATTTCAACATAGAAAGATCTATTTTCTAAGAGTGATCCCATGATGCGTATAATGGCAGGATTTTGGGTCAATTGGGTCAACTTGAATGGAAGATATCTGTGGTTGACTAAGTCATAGTCAACTGTAAGGTCGATAAACAAAGCATGATCGTCTAACGTCGAAAGTCTCTTTGGTCTGGTAAGTTGCTCTTTGGTGGTGGGAGTTAGGCAAGACATTATCATGCATTCATAGAGTTTGTAAGTGATGCAGAGTAAGGATATTTGTCGATAGCTCTTAGGTGAACTTGGATCTTTACCAGGTTTGAGGAGAGTCACAACTCTTGCTCTTCTCCTTATCCTTGGGATTCAGTATGTTGATGCACATTTTGGAATGTTAATGCACATTTATTGAAATGTGCAAGAAGCCAAGTACTAGCCTTGTCTCCAAATATAGAGTCATCTTAACTGCAAATCCATCAAGACCAGCAACTTAATCTGACTTTGTGTTTTATAGCCAATTGTATTTCATTCAGGGTAAATGGTTCATATATATCATCATCCAATGACATCATACATTGGATGTCTTGCTTCATTCTCTTTGTTTTGGTTATGTCTTTCTATTGATTAGAAGTTGATGGACTACTTCATTAGGGGTAACTGCTGTCATTCTCAATGCATGCTGGACTTCTGAATTAGGCTGCTTTCACGCTGTATTTTGCCGACGTAGTTAGCTGTGTTGTGGTAACGTAGACAATGATGACTTATATGTCTTATAGAATCATTCAAACCTTTCATTTGAATGATTTCACTGCTGCATTGACACTCAACATGTGCATGGTATCACCAGGATTATGCATTGACACAGATGGATACAATTACTGCAACGGCCAGTGGACCATCATGTTCAATACACATATCTTGCGTGTATCATTTACCAGGTAATCTAAATTAATGGGTTGCATATTTGTGTTATAAGACATTGTGTTAACTTTTTTGTCTCTGAAATAATATCACTCCTATAATTATATAAAAATGCAAATCTCTCTTCAAGACAAAGACGTAATGTCTTTTGCTGGTCATTCAAATGGTACACCTAATGGATCCACCATTCGTCTCCTCTCTCTCCTTAAATACTGTATGCCAAATAAAGGCACAATACACTCTTTCTCTTATCCAGAATAAACAAATCTCCCCAATAACACAGCTGTGTACGGCAACATTTAGAAAACCACCACAGTTTCTGTAGTACCACAAAAACATATACCTGCGTCAGTAAAATGTGTTGAGAAAGCGCAAAGTATGATAGCAGCCTTAAGGGGCCCGCCCGAAATGTCAATATATGGGGGTATAGGTACAAAAACACAAAATCCTGAAAAGATTCACTGAACTTCGTATGGCAATGGAGAATGTGTATACAAAATATTTTGTCAAAATTCCTCTTACTTTTAGTTACAGGGTAATTAGTAAAATTAACTTAATAAACCAAAAACAGAAGAAATATTGCATTTTCTTGTAAATGCAGTATTTCTTCTGTTATTGTAAATTTTGATAATTATTACATTTTAATGTAAAACAAATTGTGAGCAATGCCATCTGTATAGATTCCATGAGTTGCAAGACTGTATTACACAACTAATTATACCCTAGTGTAGCCAAGATTGCTGAAAAAAGCTCTTAACACACACACACATTCTTTTCTCTCTCAGGATGGAGTATATACTCAAGCCCTAGAGAGACTGTTGCTGCTGGTGTGTCAGAAATGTCTGCCATACCAGGGTCATAGTTTGGCTGACTGAGCTCTTGAGAAACGTTCACAGGGTAACCTCCATAATCAGTCAACCCATGAGCTCCATTAGTCCTCAAGGCCATGGAAGGCAGTTCTTTCAAGTGCAAGGATGTTCCTAATATTCATGACAAGAACGGGGAAGGTGTGCAAAAGGTCTTATGTTTGCTTGGCCTTTTGAGTCCTTATTGGGTTCAGAACAGGATCATTCATTTCATCTGTATCCAATTCGAGAAATCAGTCATATCAGGCTCACATCTGTTTAACCAACCCAAAAGTTACCAATCAAAGGACGAGTGCTAATACTCTTTATGGAAGAGGGAAGAGTGGTTTCTTAGGACCAAAGTGTACCTCCAGTGGCATGGCAGAAACTAAGAAGGTAGAAGCAATGCTCACCCTTACATGAGCTACAGATATACCTAACCGAACCCTACGATAACAGTCCGAGGGTGTGATCTGTCACTCCCCCCCACCCAAAGGAGAAGAGTGCACATTAGAATTCCCTTGGAACTTTTTGGAGAGGTCTACTACAACTTTTTCTTTCTTTTAAGAAGTGTTTGAAGATGATGATGGTAGGTGAGGACCTCACTCTTATCAACTTGCTAACAGTTCTTCCTGGCTTCCATTAGTGGTTCAGCAATTCCTACTGATTAGTGTTGTAGCCCTGATAAGTGACGCTTTATTGTTGTGAGACACTACTATTATTATTATTATTACTATCCAAGCTACAACCCTAATTGGAAAAGCAAGATGCTATAAGCCCAGGGGCTCCAATAGGGAAAAATAGCCCAGTGAGGAAAGGAAATAAGGAAATAAATAACTGAAGAGAACAAATTAACAGTAAATCATTCTAAAAAAAGTAACAACGTCATAACAGATATGTCATATATAAACTATTAACAACGTCAAAAACAAATATGTCATATATAAACTATAAAAGAATCATGTCCGCCTGGTCAACAAAAAAGCATTTGCTCCAACTTTGAACTTTTGAAGTTCTACTGATTCAACAACCCGATTAGGAAGATCATTCCACAACTTGGTAACAGCTGGAATAAAACTTCTAGAGTACTGCGTAGTATTGAGTCTTATGATGGAAAAGGCCTGGCTATTAGAATTAACTGCCAGCCTAGTATTACGAACAGGATAGAATTGTCCAGGGAGATCTGAATGTAAAGGATGGTCAGAGTTATGAAAAATCTTATGCAACATGCATAATGAACTAATTGAACGATGGTGCCAGAGATTAATATCTAGATCAGGAATAAGAAATTTAATAGACCGTAAGTTTCTGTCCAACAAATTAAGATGAGAATCAGCAGCTGAAGACCAGACAGGAGAACAATACTCAAAACAAGGTAGAATAAAAGAATTAAAACACTTCTTCAGAATAGATTGATCACCGAATATCTTAAAAGACTTTCTCAATAAGGCAATTTTTTGTGCAATTGAAGAAGACACAGACCTTATATGTTTCTCAAAAGTAAATTTGCTGTCGAGAATCACACCTAAAATTTTGAAAGAGTCATACAAATTTAAAGAAACATTATCAATACTGAGATCCGGATGTTGAGGAGCCACCGTCCTTGACCTACTTACAATCATACTTTGAGTTTTGTTAGGATTCAACTTCATACCCCATAACTTGCACCATGCACTAATTTTAGCTAAATCTCTATTAAGGGATTCACCAACCCCAGGTCTACATTCAGGGGATGGAATTGATGCAAAGAGAGTAGCATCATCTGCATATGCAACAAGCTTATTTTCTAGGCCAAATCACATGTCATGTGTATATAGTATGAAAAGTAATGGGCCAAGAACACTACCCTGTGGAACACCGGATATCACATTCCTATACACACTATGGTGCCCATCAACAACTACTATTCTTATATTTTGTAACGCTGGTGGCGCCCTGTCAAAAAGAACTTAGTATGTAAACAGGATCCAAAAAGGGGCCAAGAAGAGAACAGTAACATTATGTCAAAGTAAAATTTATCAACTTTAACACAGTGAAGGGACAATAAATATGTAAGTACTGTACATGAAGTGTGTACTTAATCCATATTATGTCCACAGAACTGTTAAGTTAGGACACTTAAATAGATGTACACTACTTATTTCTGGTACAAGCACAAGAAAAAATCCCCAGTTGAACGGCAGTCCCTGGTATTTGTCATCTGACATCACACTCTCCTCAATCACAATGTTCAGTTTGTAATAGGAACAAGTAGCAGCCTAATCTTGATCTCATTTTGGAAAGACTCCTATGTCATTTCAAGCAGCCCAAACTTAGCCCCCCCAAGTGAATACTCAGGTAAACACTAGAACAGTGGTTCTCAAACTATGGGTCGCGACCCAAAGTTGGGTCGCGAGATCAATTTTGATGGGTCGCAGGGACACAGGAACATTATCATGCTTTCAGTGTTTCAGTGTATTTCAGTTGCTTAATTGAATTATTCTTCTTTAACCACAAATTACTTTTGTTATGTATGTTTAGTTTTGTGATTTAAAAGCAGTGCCTTAGATTCTATTAATTTAGTTTTGTGAATTAAAAGCAGTGCCATGGATTCTATTAATATAGTTTTGGGAACGAAAAGCAGTGCCATGAATCCTGTTCGTTTAGTTTTGTGAAAAGGAAAAGCAGTGCCATAAATCCCACTAGTTTAGTTTTGTGAATGAAAAGCTGTACACATTATTTTTTTTCCAAAATAAAGTGTATATATCATTGCATGTTTTCTTTCTCTTCACTTTACTCTGGGTCGCGAAGGAATGAAATGTTTCAAATAGGGTCGCTCATGAAAAAGTTTGAGAACCACTGCACTAGAAGAATGAAATAGATGCCTTAGGAAAAACTAAAGACCATATGCGCTAAAGGTCTCTCAAGTAAAAAAAAAAGCCAGTCTTCGTCTCTCGAGGATGAGTATGGAAAAAATTCCAACTGAACATGGCCTGATAAGTAAGAGGAATAAAGACTAATACTCCATACCTATAACCCCTTGTGAAGAGCTGATGGGAGAGGGCTAGAAAATATCATGCAAGAATTCCAGCGCAAAAAATTCATTGATCGTTCCACCTGTCTCATGTCTGGAGATACAACCTGAAGATGAACATGGAGCGTATTTATATGGAATTCTGAGGGAATGTCCAAGGCAAGGCATCACCCTAATAACAGCAGGTAATCAATCTTTATAAGTCCCAAGGAACTTTTAGGAAAAGGCCTTCCCATCTGATTATATTCTTCTTTGCCTTCTTCTCGAAGGAAAGTAGGAGGGATAAAAGAGATTGGTAGAGTAAGAAGATAGAGGTTGAACTCTCCTTCCCCTTTCCAACCATTCTTTCATGCTATCATAGATTGAGTCATGGTCTGAGCAACTGATAATGACTACACTCCCTCTGAGATGGAAGCTGCTAAAGTACATAACACATGCAGGTTAAAGGCTCTTATCTTCGTAGGAAAGTCACTTCACCACATGCTTACTTTTCTTATTGCTTCTGCTTACAAAAAAGAGCATTCACAAAAGTAAAAAATAATACTCATCACAAACGAATATAAGTAAAGATCCAACAGTAGAAAGAACAGCCCAATGGTATGTCTGTACCTGTTGCAGCCAAAGAAAGATGTTCCTATTTTGTGATAGGTGGGTGGTGGGGCTTCCTTTTGCCCCACAAGTTGTTAACCAACAGCTTAGTTAATGATTCAATGACCATTAAGGGCCGATGAAGACATATCCCCATTTTAAAGGACAAAAGGTTTGTACAATATACGTAAAGGAACAAGGCCAAACCATTTCCGCCAAAATTCTCATATTTGTAGAAACTAAATAGTCTTGAGCACTTCACTGCTTAACTGGTCAGTCATATTTTTTATTTTTCTTTATGAGTACGTAATACCATATTAAAGTGTCTTTCTCCGGAGATAAGAAATTTTTTTACCAACAAAAAATAAAATCCATACTGATCCTAAATTCAATTCTTCCTTTTTGTCTTCAGCTTTACCCATTTCTATATAAGATAGCTGTTTAATACCACAAGATTTCTAGAGTTGAAAACATCCCTTGACACTTTTCTTTGGGGGAAAAATAAGACTGCAAATATCTCTTGAAAAGGGAGTTTCTTGAAAGTTTCCTCAAAACATCCCTTGAAAAGGATTAGGTTTAAAATCTTTCCTGGATCCTGAATTTTATATTTAATGAAGCATACTGCCAATGACAAAACTGCTTCATTTCTATACAGTATCATTGTCCTCTATGAAATATCTCTACTATCCTTGAAATTATATATTCATGCTGATAATTTGTAAATGTAAAAAACTTGGAATTTGACAGCTTACCTCACTACAACTCTGCAAACTACAGCGCTCACGGGCAATCCACATAAAATCCCCAACATGAAGTTTTCGGACATCATATTGCACTTTGTGCTTCTTCAATTCATTGATGAATATTTCCTTAATGTTAAATTTGGCCATTCCCTGAAATCTGCAGAAAAAGAGTTGTTAATTTTTTTTCAATTAGCAATACTATAATGTAGTCCTACGAACAAAGACCATGCTCCCTGAAAATACCAACTGATCTTCAAGTGCCTACACATATTATTTTTTAACATATAAAACCACCAATCATTCACATATAAGCCTAATGTTCATATTCTGATTATTACCAGATTCATAACCTATTTGGTTAAACAAAAAGGTCATGCTTGCTCTATCTGGATCTTCAGTATGTTTCAAAAGTCTTCCTCACTTTTCATAAACTATCTGAGGCAGTAAGAGTATTGGGGCTTGGAAGAGGAACTCCTATACTTGTACTAATTTTTTTAATAAGGCAAATTTGCACCTGCAGCACTAGCAGGGGTCCCCTTTTAGCTTGGAAAAGTCTCATAACAGCTGATTGATTGAAAGTATTTTGTCCAAATAGCATCCTTGTTTTTAAATAATTACCAAGTAATGTGAACCAAAGCTTATTTACCAAGCTAAAATTCTCCCTAAGATATATGTTTTGTCAATAAATAATGTTAAAGAATAAAGATATTATAAAGTATTGTGATAATTTGGGCATGCTCTTTGCACTCCCCAAGAGAGATTAGTTCACCAAACTTTCAACTGGGTTCCACAAGGTATATAATAGAAGAGTTGGAAGACCCAGGCCTACATGGCCGAGAACCATGAAGCGTGAAGTAGATGACGAATAGGAAATTATTGATTTAAAAGCTCAAGATAGAGAGACAACTGGCAAAATCTAACCGAGGGTCTCTGCGTCAATAGGCGTAGGAGGAGATGATGGTGATAATGATTGTGACGGTGTCTAAATTTAATAACACCCGCCAAAGTCAACGATAGGAGCTTCTTTTTGGAAGCACACTGCATAATTTGGTAACTTTTCACATATTTTAACACAAATTGGGATAAATTACACTAAGCATAAGAAAAAAAGTTATTATAAACTTTCTTTGAATACCAGAATCTACTATAAAAATATTATTAATAAAACTCATTATTGGTGAACTTGCAGCAAGGTAAAAGGAACAGCCTTGTGGCATCCTGTCAGTTGTGATTTTTATGCAGTTTATGGAACACTACACTTTTGAAAACAAGGGCCTCATGATTAACATGGTCAAAGGCAGCGCTAAAATTTTATCATGCCCAATCATACAAACTTCTTGGCCACAATCAAGGGATTTCTGTATAGCATTGGAGATTGTAAAAAAGGCACCACATGCTCCAAGGCCTTTACGAAAGCCCAACTGCAAACTAGAGAAGAGATGATTACCTTCAGTATACCTATTTAGACCTTTTGCCAAGAGATGTTCAAACACATTAGATAATAAGGGAGTTATGGAAATTGGTAGTAATCAGATGATTAGATTTACCACAAACATATTAACTTAATGAAGTAATACCAATTCTCTAACAAGTGTTAAAAGAAGCTCTTCTTACTAACTTGCAAAAAAAGAACATAACTTTGGAGCTAAGAAATTAGCAGTCTTTATAAAAAAAAAATATAAAGGAAAATAAAACTTAAAATAAATAGCACAGCCGAGTGACAAACGCCCCGGAGGGGCGGGTACTAAACAATAACAAAGCTAGACCGCTATCTCGTTCGTAGGCTGGACTTGCTAGCAAAAAGTACCATGAGCATAAAAACACAAAAATAATAACGGTTCTAAAGGCATAAGGCCAGGACTTAACCAAGAACCTAAGTGACAGAGTACTAAACGGGCAGACAAAGATGAATTCCCAAACAAGTGAACAAACAATGGCCGCCATGAAGGGCCAGACGGGAATAATAAAACAAACTATACTGGATATAAAACAAAAGCCCGGTACTATAAAAAGCTGTCAAAACAAACTATGGTACTTAATATTGGAATGTGTGAAGATGGAGCTTCGGACATGACGAAATAAATCCATGAATGATAAAAACGATCGAGAGCACCACAAATTACACACTATTCTATCAGTCCAAAAAGAAGGATGATGTTCAGGTGGCGCTCGCGTCGTGGCGTGGTGGTGTGGCGCTGGTGGTTGGCTAGGGCCTTTGTATCGGCCCATCCCTTTGACGAAGGAATTAACTAAATGGAAGACAACCTGTGAATAGTGGTTTTCACGCGCCTTTGCTTTATACACGACACCCAAAAGGTGCTCGCGCGAGGGTAGTCACCTCAGCATTCCATGCTTTTATCTTTCTCTGGTATAATTGGAAGGTTTTATCAGAAAAGATATATAAGAAGGACTCTTTTCACCGGGCGCCACAGGTCTCTCCCCCAGAAAGAGATTTTTCCTTCGTCAAAATCCCTTTTTTCCTAACAGTACTTACCTCAAACTACTTTCTTAGGAGTATCTGTGATCTCCTCCAAATCGTTTGGAGCGAGGAGATGACGGTTCCTATTGAGAACCCGTCCAGGGACTTCTTCGAATAGTCCTTTAGGTAATGAGCCGTGAAGGTCGACTGGTTAGCCCAGGTGCCTGCTCTCAGGATCTGGCCCACTGCCATATTCTTCTCGAATGCTAACGAGGTACTTAGACCCCTAATGTCGTGGGGCTTGGGCTTGCCCGGCAGGGGAATTCCCGCACTACTGTAGGCTCTGATAATCACCTGCCACAGCCAGAAGGAGATACTGTTCTTTGAGACTGGCTTCTTCACTAGGCCTGTGGAGACAAAAAGACTTTTGATACCAGGCCGAAGTCTAGCCGTCCTCTCTAGGTATTTCCTTATTGCCCTGACAGGGCACAGCCTTAAGTCCTTCGGGCTGTCCGAGCGAGGGATTGCTGGTACTGAGAAGCCCTCAAACCTGGGATCCCACACGGCTGGATTCTGGGTCTTAGCTACAAAGGATGGTACAAACTTGAAGGAAGCCTCTCGCCAACCCTTCGAGTGCGAGACCTCGTAAGACAGTCCATGAATCTCCCCTACCCTTTTTGCTGAGGCCAAAGCCCGCAGGAAAACAGTCTTGAGGGTGAGATCTTTGTCCACGATGTCTTTTAGGGGCTCGAACGGGGGTTCTGATAACATCTTCAGGACCCTGGCCACATCCCACTGTGGCACCCTAACGGCTTGAGGGGGGCATGCCTGCTCAAAACTTTTGATGAGCATCGAGATATGTCTAGAGGCTCCCCGGTCGATGCCCTTCAGGAGGAAAACTTGGTCTAATGCTGCATGGACTCCCTTGATGTCCGCAACCTCCGGGATGGAGGACTTCAGTGGCTTGATGCTCCTGGAGGAGCACCACTTAGTGAAAGTGCCCCACCTTGCTTGGTAGACCGCTGCTGATGAACGTCTCAGATACCCTGACATCCTTGCTGCTGTCTTCGACGAATAGCCTTCCTTCCTCAGGAGACGCTCAATAACCTCCACGCGTGAAGGCGGAGGGACTGAGGGTTCTCGTGGAACCTTTGAAAGTGGGGCTGCCGGAGAAGGTCTGGCCTGTCCGGGAGGGGCCTTGGTGGAAGACACGCTAATTCCTTTAGATCCACGAACCATTCTCTCTCCGGCCACCAGGGCGCTACCAAAGGCATCTTCAGGTTGTGGGCCCTCCTTACTCTGTTGAGCACCTGCCTGAGCATCGCAAAGGGAGGGAAGGCGTAAACGTCGAGATTGTCCCAAGGGTGCTGGAAGGCGTCCTCTAACGCCGCTCTTGTGTCTGGCACAGGAGAACAAAACACGGGGAGCTGTGTATTCAGTCTTGTCGCAAAAAGGTCCATCACTGGCGACCCCCATTTTTGGATGATGACTTTGGCCACAACTGGGTGTAGGGACCACTCGGCTCCTACTACTTGTCCCATCTTGCTGAGGCCGTCGGCCAGGACGTTCCTTTTTCCCGGAATGAACCTTGCTGAGATCTTGATCTGCTCCACCTCGGCCCACTCCAGAAGTTCCAACGTGAGGTCGCACAACTCCTTCGATTTTAGTCCTCCCTGCTTCTTTATGTAAGCTACCACCATGGCGTTGTCGCACATCAGTGCCACGGTGTTCCCCCGGAGTAGATTGACAAACTGTAGGCACGCTCTTCGAACTGCCCTCATTTCTAGGACGTTTATGTGTTGAGCCTTCTCCTCGTCCGTCCATTTTCCTCTTGCTGACCTTCCGAGGAGGTGGGCACCCAACCCCCCTTGGATGCGTCCGTGAACAGGAGCATCTCGGGAGGGTCGACTGCGAAGGGCATTCCCTTGAGTGTGTTCGATCTGCTGAGCTAGCACTCCAGGACTTCCTTTGTTTCTGGGAGAACAGGAATCACTTTGTGGGGGGAGTCCCTCTGGTTCCAGAGCTCTTTCAGATTCCACTGGACCTGCCTGAGCTTGAGCCTCCCCTGGGGGACCAGTTTTTCCAACGATACGAGATGGCCTATCAATCTTTGCCAGTCCTTCGCTCTCCTGGGCTGGTCCGACAGGAAGGGACGGAGGATCTGGTCCAAGTTGTCTAGTCTCTCCGCGGAAGGGAAGGCTCTCGCCAACCGGGAGTCCAAGACCATTCCGAGGTAGGTCATCCTGGTGGAGGGTATCAGTTGAGACTTCTCCAGGTTGATGATGATGCCCAGGACATTGCAGAACCTCAGAAGCTTCGCGCCTTGCTCCCTCAGTACTTCCCCTGAGGCTGAAAGTAACTACCAGTCGTCCAGGTACCAAATCAGGCGGATGCCCTGTTCGTGTGCCCATACTGAGACTGTTGTGAAGACCCTCGTGAAGACTTGAGGAGCTGTGGACAGCCCGAAGCAGAGGGTCTTGAACTGCAATGACGTATCCCTCCGTCTGTCGAATCTGCCGCTGGAAGTGAATCTGTCCGGAGTTCTGGATCTAGGGCGCTAACCTGAAGAACTCGGACCTGCTGAGAACTCAGGGAGCTTGCTACGCGGGACCAGCACCCATTCTTCTCCAGGCGATCTACTTCTCCTAAACTTCCTTCTGGGGGACCTGAAGCGTCTACCCCGGTGGCGAGACCTGGAGCGTGAGCGGGAACGAGAATGTCTCCTCCGGGATCTCTCACGACGTCTTCGGGACTTCTTTCGGGCCTCGCCCTCCGAGGTACAGGAACTCGCTACGGCTGACGAATCTGACGATGCGTCATAACTCGTCGGCGGGGCAGGCACGCGAAGAGCCGCACGAGTAATAACCCGACGACCGACGGAAGACGAGGGCTGTAGGAAGACGTCTGGTAAGGTAGTCGATGGCGCTAGAAGGGAGCGTGGGCGATCTTCGATGGGGAACCAGGTTCCGAAGCCTTCCTCCATTTTCAAAGGGGACCTGTAGGGCATCCTTGAAGGTACCCACCCGAGGGAGTCTGATGGCGGTGAGTCGTCTTTCCCGACGGCGCCCTCGGCTGTAGAGGTACCTGAAAAGCACGCCCAAGAGGCGGGAGAAGAGGCAGTAACATTCTTACCCCACATAGGGTCATCTGACGAGACGTGCCCCACAGGCACCAGGGCTCCGTCTTCAGAACACACACCCGTCCCTCCCTCAGGCCCCTCACTTGCCTGGAATGACGCCACTACCCCCACTATCCTGCAATACAGACTCCTAGGGAAGAGCCGCCGGCTTCTTCCCCGCAACGGACTTACCTCGTCCCCTACTCTGGGTAGGGGAAGGTGGTATGGAGGCTCGCCCTGACGACGGTCCTGGAGACACAAGGGGAGAGGAGATGCTTGCCTTCTTAGGGGACCTCTTGGGAGCTGCTGCCTTCTTCGTGCCGAAGCGCACCCACTGAACTTAGTTCCACGATTCGCACTCTGGGCACGTGTCCGTAGGGGAACACACTCTGCCCCTACACGACGAACACAAGGAGTGCGGGTCCACCTCCGGTTTCGAAATAAAAGCACCACACGATTTTCCGGCCATAGGCCCAGGTCAACGGCGGGGATGCTCCATTACGCACTAGTAACACACCGTAAGACACAGGAACGCAAAGGGAAGGAACAAGGGAAGCACAAAGGTACCACGTGGGACTGCGGAGACACAAGGGAAGGATACAAGTATACCACGTGGAGACCATGCGAGACACAAAGAGTCGCACTGGGATTAAGGAGAGCGTCGAGATGTTATCGCGACGCGACCAGAGAACTTACTGGAGGTCGGGACCTGAGAAAGCATGCTCCCTGACCCAGGGTTAGCCTCAGGGCGTGTATCACTCCGCCTGAGGTTGACCCCCACAGAAAACGGGAGTAGGGTAAACTACACAAAACTCTAGTCGGTTGGGAGGAGATCCCAGATACTCCTAAGAAAGTAGTTCGAGTTAAGTACTCCGTGTTAGAACAAAATACATTTTGGATTTACACTTCCATAACCATCAAGGTCCATCATGTATGTTTTAATTTAATAGGACCAAAAAGTTAAAAATAGTTTATCTAGCCTCAGGAAAACCATAATGAGGAAAATAAGAGTTTCTCATTACTATACTCTGCTTACTGTCAAACACATCAGCCTAAAGTGAGTGCCAGAGCCGTCTGGTTTAAGTAAAGGAGGAACTGTCAAGTCTACACCAAAGAGTGCAGATTTATGGGTAGCCCACCACTTATGTTCCTGGGTTGTATTAGAAAAGGTTTCTTTTATAGTTAAATTGTATTCCTTTTCAGTTAAACCAATATCTCTCTGAGCAACAGCTCTTAGCCCAGTATAGTTACTCCAAGTCAAATCTGATGTTACCCTTTCAAAGATTACAGGCCTCCTGCTTCTCCAAATTAGCATGTCTACAATCCTCACTGAATCAGGGTTTGTCTTTTGCTTGGTACTTTGACACACAAGAAAGGATATGTCTATCAATTATGTTAACGAGACTCTAGTTCAAAGGAACAACAGGCTCAACACTTATCAAATGATATGAAGCTTAATAACTAATAGCTCTAGAATTCTGCTTCTTAGAGATAATATGAATGAAAGATGAAGATGAATTATGTGGAAATGGAAGAGTATTAGTCCCTACTTTCTTTCCCAAATGGCATACCACAAATATAAAGCCCAAGACTACAAGCCCAACATCTTTCACAAAAGTCTCTATGAAATCAATAGTAAAAGTAAACTGTTATACTCATTTGCACATATTTGAATTAGAAAACAAATACAATTTATACTTAAAATAAAACTCAGGACTCATAGAGCATGAGTTAACTGTAACACCACAACCATACAAAGTCAAAAATAGTGAAATCTTACCCTCCTGTAGTCTCTGCATTGTCAACACAGAGAACTATTTCGTACATTCCAGGAGTAAGTGAAAAAAGTGGTTTTGATGATATTAGAGGTTCTGCACAAAATCTTTTGACTAGTGACGTTGAGTTGACGTTTCCTTGTAGGTCATGTTTGGGAACTATATCATCTAAAAGGCTGACAGATGGCTTGCTTGACACAACACTTCTTGCAGTCAACTTAATTTTTGAAGACAAGCTCTTACCAGTGTCCTCGGATTTAACGTCTGAAAGAAAAGAAGTTCCAAAACCATATTGATAACCAATGTGTAATAAACATATATAATTGTCAATCGTATCAATTCATCACACAGATCTTAGTTAACTATCAATTCATCTCACAGATCTTAGTTAACTATCAATTCATCACACAGATCTCAGTTAATTATCAATTCATCATGTTAGATCTCAATTAACTAAATAGTCATAACTCTCAACATTAAAGAATCTGATTGAAAAATTTTCACTCTGCAAAATGAGATGCAAAGAATTTTATGACTCGCCTCACATAAAATGTTTCGGACAACGAAAGGAGGTACGGTACGAATGCCCGAACCGTGTCCGGGACTGATTTTAAAATTTGAGTGCCACCAGACCGTAAACTTGCCACCATCCTCCTGTGCTCTTATTGGTTATCTCCCTACTCTGATACTAATTACCCCCCATAAGATCCTACTGTATCCCATCATGCATCTACGCATTGGCCTTCCTATTTCTTTTAATTTCTGCAGCGGTATTGTACGCATTGACTCAAGTGTTTGTGATTTCGCTTTCGGAACTACTGTATTGTACTGTACATGTGCGAGATTACATTAAGTTATCAGCCAAGGGTCCCGAGAAAGTTACCAATATCCAGGGAAAGAAGAGGATGATGCCTTCTGTGGAGACGAAGATGGAAATAATCAAGAAATACGAGGCTGGCATGCAGTTAGGTGTGATAGCGAAGGAATATGGCCGAAATCCGTGTATAATAGGAACAATCCTGAAGAGGAAGATATCCTAACACAGTACTCCTTCATCAAGGTTCTCTTTCTTCCACCAAACATCACCCCTCTCCTCCAGCCCATGGACCAGCAAGTGATTTCAAACTTTAAGAAGCTTTATATGAAATATCTCTTCAAGAGACATTTCAAAATCACTGAGAGCACAAACCTCACCCTTCTTCAATTCTGGAAGGAGCATTTCAATATTATGATATGACTTAAAATCATCGATCAAACTTGGCAGGAGGTTTCAAGGCACACCTTTAACTCTGCATGGAAGAGGCTGTGGCTTGATGCCGTCTCTGCACGAGATTTCGGGGATTCCACGAAGGCCAACCTGAAGACAAAGCTGAAAACGTTGACGAACCTGAACCTGTTGCTCAATCTGAGGTTGGTGAGATTGTTACACTCTGGACGAACACGGGTCTAGATGATGACGAGGCCGATATAAATGAGCTTACCATGGAGCACTAAGAGGAAATTACGATGGATGGCCTGAAGGAGTTGTAGGCCATGGGACTGAACGTCGTTCAGGAAGAGTATTCTAGAGGCGAGGGGGAGGAGGATGACCCACTGACAACGGCAGAAATTAAGGAAGGTCTAGATGACTACTATAAAATGGTGGCTCTTGTAGAAAAGAGACAGCCAGAAAAAATTATCACAGCCTGTCCTTCATAGGCTTATGCCTAGGTAGCCTCTTCTTCTTCTGCCATGATGTACGTTCAACAAGGCATTTTTTTTGCCAAAAAGCCCAGTTTTGTTGCAGTTAAAGACTTGCTGGGGACTGTAGCCTTCCTAGAAAGTCAACTCGTCAAATTTCTTAACAAAAGACTTTGGCTGCTTTCCTGTCCGAGCTTGCAGCCTCCCCATCCGAGCTTGCAGCCTCCCCATGACGCACCACCGAATGAAATTCTGAGCGTCTTAAATTTTTCAAACCACCCATAAGAAGCCTTGAACTCTGTAGGTGCCTGCTTCGATGTTCCTTCTCCTGCATCAGCTTCGGCCTGAGCACGCACGAGATCACCGAAAATGGCGCTGGCCTTCTGGCAGATTATTGCTTCGTTGATAGTGTCTCCAGCCATTTCCTTGTCCTTTATCCTGACAAGCAATAGTCTCTCCATCTCATCATGGACGTGGCTCCTCTTGATGGAGAAAACATTCACACCCTTAGAAGGTGTTACTGCTTTGATGGCTAACTTCTGCTTCAGGATTGTTCCTATCGTAGACAGATTTCGGCCATATTCATTCACGATCACACCGAACCGCACACCAGCCTCGTATTTATTGATTAATTATATCTTTGTCTCCATAGAAAGCATCACCCTCTTCTTTCCCTGGACATAAGCAACTTTCTTGAGACTCATAACCAGTAACGTAACGTAATATCACACACGATACATTACAATTCAGTAGTTACGAAAACGAAATCCAAATAAAAAACACTACGTCAATACGTACGATACCGCTGCCGAAAGAAAAAGAAATAGGAACGCCAATGCATAGATGCACGATGGAATACAGTACAGTAGATGCTGACCAATAAGAGAGCAGGAGGATGGTGGTGAGTTTACGGGCTGGCAGCGAGCGAATTTTAAAGGGATTTTGACAAAGGAAAAATCTATTTCTGGGCTCAACCTGTGTCGCTTCGTGAAATGCTCCTTAGAGCACCATTTCTAAGGTATAAATACTGCTAAATATACCAGAGAAAAATGTTGCATGGAATGCCAGGAATATACCCAGCTCGCTGGGGCATGTGAAACCACTCCAGAGGTCCCTTACCAATTAGTCTTCTCCTTCCTCAGCCTCCCCCGTTACTACGAGGTGCCGTTCTCTACATCTAATGCCCCCCCCCCCCCCCACCACCACTACCACTACCCATTCGTCTCCCATTATTCCTTCTAAGCACCTGTGAAGGTTCAGACGTGTTTTGTTTCAGACACAGTCGGGCTCTCGTACCATATTTCCTTTGGTTGTCCGAAACATTTTTCATGATGCGAGTCGTAAAATTCTTCGCATCTTGTTTCGCAGTGTAAATTTCGTTAGCAGATTCTTTCAAGTCGAGAGATATGACTGTACTGGCATGACTGGTTCCAAAGCATTGTTAGATATGCAATTTTGCCAAATTATGAAGGGTCAGCTCTTACTAACTGATCATTTAAACCTCATTTTACCTATGATTCACTATTATAGGCTTAACAATTGTGTTCTGTTAGAGCCTTTAAAAATCACAAATTTCTAAAGTTATTTTATTTTTCCTGCCTATGCAAACTAGAATGAGTTCAGTGAAACTTGAATAGCCGTTAAAATTTAATTAAGTAGTTATAACATCCTGTAGGTGGTAGTTAAGACTGGCCCACCTACTAGTCAGCTGGCAGTTTACTTTTGACTTGAGGGGTGGGATGGTTGAGGCGGGAAGTTTAACTTATAGGACTTGGATTTATATAGTTAGGAAAAATGATATTTTAATTATAAAATAAATTTTTGAATATACTTACCCGGTGAATATATAATAGCTGCTGCTCCAGCGGCTCGACAGAAAACACACACAAAAACTCGCGAGCGATCGCTATGAAGGTTGCGGGTGTGCCCACCAGCGCCAACTATCGGCCATATACCGCATATACCTGTAAACAGACCCAATTTTTCTCATCCCGCTGGGTCTCTATCGGGGAGGAAGGGGGGGCCTTTAATTTATATATTCACCGGGTAAGTATATTCAAAAATTTATTTTATAATTAAAATATCATTTTTAAATATTTAACTTAGCCGGTGAATATATAATAGCTGATTCACACCCATGGTGGTGGGTAGAGACCAGAGTTAATTAAGGTTACAGCGTATATTCTTAGAGTTTTTGACAGTTATATCATAACAAAACCCAAATATATAAAGGTACCTGGTAAGGAAGTTGACTTAGACGATTACTCTGCCTTATTAGTCTGTCTTCCTCACGAAGCCCAGCGATCCTCTTAGGATGCTGAAAGATTCCCAGGAGCTGAAGTATTAAGGGCTGCAACCCATACAACAGGACCTCATCAACCCCTAATTTGGGCGCTCTCAAGAAATGACTTTGACCACCCGCCAAATCAACCAGGATGCGAAAGGCTTCTTAGCCTTCCGTACAACCAAAAAAACAATATTAAAAACATTTCAAGAGACAGATTAAAAAGGATATTGGAATTAGGGTAATGTAGTGGTAGAACCCTCACCCACTACTGCACTCGCTGCAACGAATGGACCCAGTGTGTAGCAGTCCTCGTAAAGAGTCTGGACATCTTTTAAGTAAAATGACGCGAACACTGACTTGCTTCTCCAAAAAGTCGCGTCCATAATACTTTGCAGAGATTTATTTTGCTTGAAGGCCACGGAGGTTGCTATAGCTCTAACTTCGTGCGTCTTAACCTTAAGCAAACATCGGTCTTTCTCATTCAAGTGAGAATGAGCTTCTCGTATTAAAAATTTGATAAAATATGACAAAGCATTCTTTGACATAGGCAATGATGGTTTCTTAACTGAGCACCATAATGCCTCAGATTTACCTCGTAATGACTTAGTACGAGCTAAATAGAACTTAAGAGCTCTAACAGGACATAATACTCTTTCCAGTTCGTTGCCTACGATCTCTGATAAGCAAGGAATATCAAAAGATTTAGGCCAAGGACGAGAAGGCAGTTCATTTTTGGCCAGGAAACCAAGTTGAAGTGAACAAGTGGCTTTTTCTGTAGAAAAGCCGATGTTCTTAATGAAGGCATGAAGTTCACTGACCCTTTTAGCCGAAGCCAAGCACACTAGGAAAAGTGTCTTGAGGGTGAGATCCTTCAGGGAGGCTGAATGTAATGGCTCAAACCTGTCTGACATGAGGAACCTTAGGACCACGTCTAAGTTCCATCCAGGAGTTGCCAAACGACGTTCCTTAGAGGTCTCGAAAGACTTAAGGAGATCTTGGAGATCTTTATTGTTGGAAAGATCTAAGCCTCTCTGTCGAAAGACCGAAGCCAACATGCTCCTGTAGCCCTTAATCGTGGGAGCTGAAAGGGAGCGAACCTTTCTCAGATGTAAAAGAAAATCTGCGATTTGGGCTACAGAGGTACTGGACAAGGACACAGATGCTGACTTGCACCAGTCTCGAAAGACTTCCCACTTCGACTGGTATACTCTAATGGTAGAAGCTCTCCTCGCTCTTGCAATCGCACTGGCTGCCTCCTTCGAAAAGCCTCGAGCTCTTGAGAGTCTTTCGATAGTCTGAAGGAAGTCAGACGAAGAGCGGGGAGGCTTTGATGGACATTCTTTACGTGGGGCTGATGTAACAGATCTACCCTTAGAGGAAGACTTCTTGGAAAGTCTACCAGCCATTGAAGTACCTCGGTGAACCACTCTCTCGCGGGCCAGAGGGTAGCAACCAACGTCAACCTTGTCCCTTCGTGAGAGGGGAACTTCTGCAGTACCTTGTTGACTATCTTGAATGGTGGGAATGCATATAAGTCCAGAAGAGACCAATTCGGTAGAAACGCGTCTATGTGGATTGCTTCTGTATCTAGGACTGGAGAGTAATAGATTGGTAACCTTTTGTTCAACGAGGAGGCAAAGAGGTCTATGGTGGGTTGACCCCAAGTAGCCCAAAGACTCTTGCCCACGTCCTTGTGGAGGGTCCATTCCGTGGGTATCACCTGACCCCTCCGACTGAGACAGTCTGCCAAGACGTTCAAGTCCCCCTGGATGAATCTCGTCAACAGGGAGATGCCTCGATTTCTTGACCATAAGAGAAGGTCCCTTGCGATCTCGAGCAGCGTGAAGGAGTGTGTGCCTCCTTGCTTGGAGATGTACGCCAAAGCTGTGGTGTTGTCTGAGTTGACCTCTACCACTTAGTTTCGAAGAAGCTTTCGAATATCATCAAGGCCAAGTGGACTGCTAATAGCTCCTTGCCGTTGATGTGCATGCTCTTCTGACTTGAGGTCCACAGACCCGAGCATTCCCGACCGTCCAGGGTCGCACCCCAACCCAAATCCGACGCGTCTGAGAACAACACGTGGTTTGGGTTCTTGACTGCTAGGGATAGTCCCTCTCTCAGACTGATATTGCTGTCCCACCATTTCAGGCATGCCTTTACTGGTTCGGAGACTGGGAATGATACCGTCTCTAACGTCTTGTCCTAGTTCCAGTGAGAGGCTAGATGGAACCGGAGAGGCAGAAGGTGTAGTCTCCCTAGTGAGACAAACTGCTCCATGGATGAGAGAGTCCCTACGAGACTGTTCCAACTCCTGACTGAACAAACGTTTTCTTTTCAGCATTAGTTGGACTTCGAGCAGGGCTTGTTCTATTCGGTGGCAGACGGAAAAGCCCGAAAAAAACTGGACTGCGAATCTCCATCCCCAAATATAGAATAATCTGGGATGGGATCAGTTGGGACTTTTAGGTTGACCAAAAGTCCCAACTCCCTGGCCAGACTCAACGTCCAATGTAGATCCTGCAGACAGCGAAGACTGGACGATGCTCTGAGAAGCCAGTCGTCCAAGTACAGGGAGGCTCGGATCCCCGATAGATGGAGGGATTTTGCCACATTCCTCATGAGCCTCGTAAACACGAGAGGAGCAGGACTGAGGCCAAAGCACAGGGCTCGAAACTGGTACCCCACATTCCTGTAAACAAACCTCAGAAACGGTTGGGAATCCGGGTGTATAGGAATGTGGAAGTATGCCTCCTGAAGGTCGAGAGAGACCATCCAGTCGCCTTCCATTAATGCTGTCAAGACAGCCTGGTAGACTTCATCGTGAAGTTTGTCTTGACAATGAACACATTGAGCGCACTTGCCTCTTACGTACTCCTGCAGTGAACATGGCTGCCAGATCATTGGAGCCATCCCTGAGGGACTTGTTCCTGCAGAGAACGTGGCTGTCAGATCATTGGAGCCATCCCTGAAAGCCTTGTTTATGCATGACATAATTGTACAGCAAAACTTCAAACGCTCGAAAAAACTCCTAACAGGAGATGGTCTAGCTCTGAAGTCGACCATAAAATCTTGGAGCGTCTCATGGCCAGGCGCCAGGGAGAGTCTATGAGGTTTGAGAAGTCTATCTGGGCAGAGGCAGGAACTCCCAAGCCGAGAACTTCTCCCGTGTCATATCAGACTCTCGCTCTATAAGCCAGCTTAAAAGTAGGGAAAGCAAAGGCTGTCTCCCCCAAACTCCTCCTGGTGATAAACCAGTCGCCTAGCAAACGTAAAGCTCTCTTAGAAGAGCGAGAGAGCACTAGTTTATAAAACAACGGCTTCGAAGTAGCTAGGCCTAGTGTAAACTCTGACGTTTAGGCGAACGAGGAGCAGCAGTTACAAAAAGATCCGGACAAAGATCCTTAAAAATCAGCATGATTTATTTAAAGTCCATAGAGGGCTGAGCAGCTTTAGGCTCCTCTCCGTCTGACAGAGTCCTCAAAGGAATATCAGTAGGAGGGGGAACAGCAACTTCCTCATCTGAAGGAACCTTGTCCGACAATAGCCGAGTCTCAAGCAAGGGAGAGACCTGCCGTGGTGGCAATGCTTGACAAGCAGAGTCCACACGCAAAGGAGCAACAGTAGCAGTCAAGGACGCTATGTCATGTAACTGCTTAACGGACTGACCAGCAACAACCAACAGGTGCGGGAGGACGCTCGACGTCAACTCGAGACTGCCTTGACTGCCTAGACTGAGCAGTCAAAACAACTCTTGACTGCGGTGCTTGACGCTCAACGTCAAAACAAGTCAACTTCGCTGGTTGGCGAACGTCCTGAACGTCAACAAGAGCATGCGGCAGCGGCTGAACGTCCACAAGCGGCTGAAAGTCAACACTGGACTGCATCGAGTGAGGCTCTACAAAACGTGACTGACGTGACTTTGTAACGTCAACGTCAACAGGACGAGCAAAGGTTCGTTTGGGCGGCTGACGGCCAGGATCTCGATCAGCTAAGCGGCGAGGATTATCGTGAACCTGCTCAGCAGAATAGTCCTCCATAAGAGAGGCAAGCTTATTCTGCATGTCTTGCCGTACAACCCATTTAGGATCAACGGGAATGGTTGCGGTAAGAGACGAGGGTAACGTCTGTGACTGCAAAACCTTGCCTACAAAAAGACTCTCGGAGCCTGTGTTACGCTTTTGTTTAGGCGGCGAGCAGTCTTCCGATGACTGCATAGGGTCAGAGCTGTCCTAATAGTTAAAACAAGGACGCTGGACCTGTCCTGAAAGGACTGACTTTCGCTTAAAGGGCCTCGAAACCTTGTTCCACGGTTTCTTATGCGAAAAGCCTTCGGATGACGAGGAGAAACAACGTCTCGCTCGTCTTATGGTAGGGGCGGTGTTGATGAGACACGCCTGAAACCATAGAGGGAACGTCTGTTCGCTGATCAAGTCCTCTCGAACCCATAAGTCGTACGACATTACTTCTCCCCTGGGCTCGGGAGCTTGCAAGAGGTCTCGGACTAGGCAAACGACAGGCACGAACAGACGAACCCTCGGTCGCAACACTGATAACACTTTGCGCAATTATCACTTTATCACTACGATTTTCTGTTTTGCACTTATTTCACTGAAATCGAATTTTTTAACAATTCACATTAGGTATGAATAAAACTGATTTCTACCTGAAGCACGCAATTCTACCCTCATCAAAAGGTTATAATTGCGAAATCAGTCGTATAATGTAAGCACATTAATACAAGCAAAAAACAGTAAACATATTTTAAGATAAAAAGATCAGTGGCTGGGAAGGAGACTAAACACTAGTTCATTCAAAACTACGTTTTCAATCTCTCACCGTACAGTGCCTTGGGACGAGAATAAAAACTAAAAACGTTTTATCCTTTCTCCCCGTACAGAGACTAGGGACGAGAGTAAAAAACTGACTCGAGAAAAACGTTACTCGCTTGGGACGAGAATAAAGATCGGAACGTTCTCTCTCCTCTCTCTCTCTCCGTCTCTATCTCTCTCTCTCTCTCTCTCTCTCTTGATATCGCACCGAAGAGAAGAGCCCACTTACCTTTCGTCAATAAACAGGTTATTTGACCAAAGGAAAAAACTGAAAGGTTTTTCAATTAAAAAGTTCCTTTAAAATAGTATTTAAAACATTTAAGCTTTGAAAGAAGAATGAACAAAACGTCAGAATCGATTTACTCTTTCTGCAAAGTGAAACCGTGATACTCTCTCTCTCTATCGTAACGATAGAGCGCAAACTGCGTAGCATAAATAAACTAAACGTTAGTTCATCTTTGAAACAGTACGAAGACTATTCAAAGAAAATCTTTCATAAAATATCTACTAAAAAATATTCATTTAATAAGTTTTAAATCATTTGCTCTGTAAAAGTTATTTACTATTGAAAGGGCTCAACGTTGTTTAACTTTGGTTTCCAAGTTAGGACCGCCTACTCTCAGGAAAGGTCGCATATAAACAAATCATTAAAATTTATCTTGATGTTTATTATAAATGGAAAGCTAATCGAAGAGGCCTAATAAAGGCGGTTGAGATATAAAATATATAGAGGAAAATCTATAATTAATTTATAACGTGATAAGATAATTGCTAAAAGCCTAAAACACACTTCCGTACTAAGGGAAGGGTCGGCCATTTAAAAGTCAAAGAAAGTCCAAAAAACAATCCAAAGTCATCAAAAATTAAATCTATCCAAAAACGAGTTCAAGATTTAAGTTGAAGATAAAACACCTGCACTGCGAAAGCTCAAACCAAAAGGAAGTACTTCACCAAATATGTTGAGAAAACTCCAGGTTATACAGCGAGTATTGATACGTCTTGTCGTTAAGGCCGACAGAGAAAAAATTTGGGTCTGTTTACAGGTATATGCGGTATCTGGCCGATAGTTGGCGCTGGTGGGCACACCTGCAACCTTCATAGCGATCGCTCGCGAGTTTTTGTGTGTGTTTTCTGTCGAGCCGCTGGAGCAGCAGCTATTATATATTCACCGGCTAAGTTAAATATTTAAAAATACAAATTACTGTTCTTTAAAAATACCTTTTTAAAGTAATTTGTATTTTTCCTAGCTATACAAACCTGAGTCCTTTACATAAGGAACATATTTCAGCATGAAAGCTGGACAGCCGTAGAATAGTTAACGAGTAGTTAAGCGATAAGTGGGAGCTAGGGCCAAGGAGCCCCGCCTCGTTCATGTCAGTCTCTTCGCTTATGTCTTTTCAACTCAGTACTGCTAGGGGTAGTTAAGGAGGTAAGTGTAATCTAATGGACTTGAGTTTGTGTAGCTAGGAAATATATGAATCAACTGTAAAATTTGTGATGTTTCTACGTTAATACAAACCTTATTCCTTTGGGTAAGGAAACTCACTGCTTGGTGGGTCAGACGTCCTATATGGGAGCAAAGCAGATGAATCCAGCAACCTCTTATCTGTTTATCATTGGGATGAATAGGCTGATAGGAACTGGTCTGTCCAAAATTGTTCAAAGCAGTGAGGCTGATTACTGGTCTCCAGCCTCCCGTCAACTTTTCTATGGGAAAAGGTCAACTTTTAACAGTGGAGACCCGCCCAGAACTACAGTACTTAAAGAATGTCCTTGTCCAACATCTATTGGACTTCTGCTTGCATGATGTAGTCTTTCTGCAATCCTAGAGAATACGATGATATCATCATCGGAGTCCTGAGTGAAGTAGGACAACAGCCGGAGAATGGGAAAAGGTATTCGAACTGTCAAATCCTATGCCCCATGGTACTACCACCTCATCTACCGGCTTGAGAGGCATTCCTCAACTTGTGCCAGTTGCATTGGAGGATTGCCTTTCCTTATGGGACCTAGCCCCTCTCCTTCCTCTCAATCTTCGTTGGCTGAAATGGGTGCAAAATGGCTGGGCGACATCAGTCTACCTTCTGTAGGAAGAAGCTGAAGGTGTTGTGTTCTCACATATGTAATGTATATAGGTGTTGCTGTAAGTAATTGATATGCATTTAATTTTTTTCTCTTTATAGCAAACTTATTTTTCTTCATAAAAGTGTAGTGCACCATCATCCCTATCATAGGTTACTTAGTTCATTTATGTGTAAAGTTTCTTTGTGATCATATCTGAAGTGTGGTATTAGTTATCTTATTTTCTATATTTGTTATCTTCATATGTTTATGAAAGTTGTCTTAATGCGTTTAATTAATCACCTTGGTCAGTTATAGCCAGTGATACACTCCTATACCACATTTTAGGGAGAATCACTACCAACTTAACATTGTTTATATCTCAGGAGTGGATTGCAAGTTGGATTTGAGGAGAAAGATAGTTGCTTTCGAGAGTAATGACCACTGGTAATGTCATTACTTTGATACCTTATTACACACATCATCAAATATGTTTTGTTAATTATTCTGTTTCCATATTCTTTGCTATTTGTACCTCCTTGAAACATACAGTATTCTATTTAGTGTTAAAGAAAAACTTAATTTCTAATGGCAGGTAGGTAGTAGGTTGGCCAGGGCACCAGCAACCCGTTGAGATACTACCGATAGAGTGTTATGGGGTCCTTTGACTGACCAGTCAGTACTACATTGGATTCTTCTCTCTGTTTATGGTTCATTTTCCCTTTGCCTACACATACACCGAATGGTCTGACCTATTCTTTACATATGCTCCTATGTCCTCATACACCTAACAACACTGAGATTACCAAATGATTCTTTTTCACCCAAGGGATTACTGTACTATCATTGTTCAGTGGCCACTTTTCCTCTTGTTAAGGGTAGAAGAGACTCTTTAGCTATGGTAAGCAGTTCTTCTAGAAGAAGGACACTCCAAAATCAAACCCTTGTTCTCTAGTCTTGGGTTAGAGTTCTCTTGCCTGATGGTACACTTGGGCATTATTCTATCTTATTTCTCTTCCTATTGTTTTGTTAAAGTTTTTTTTTATAGTTTATATAGGAGATATTTATTTTAATGTTGTTACTGTTCTTGAAATATGTTATTTTTCTTTGTTTCCTTTCCTCACTTGGCTATTTTCCCTGTTGGAGCCCCTTGGCTTATAGCATCCTGCTTTCCCAACTAGGGTTATAGCTTAGGAAGTAATAATAATAATAATAATAAAAATAATAATAAAAATAATAATACTGTAATAATAATAATAATAATAATAATGGTAACTTTTCAGTATTCTAACTTTCGGTATTCCTTTTCCTCCAGGCACTTACTTATTTCAGTTAGCCAAATAAGCGATGGTAGAGGTAATGCTGTACTGTTTACATGCTTAGTGAGTAGAGCCATTCACAATGAAGTAACAGAACTTATTACCTCATCTTTTATCAATTCTTTGAAAAGATTTACATAAAGAGGATCGGTAAAACAAATCCTTTCTGACAGAGGTACTAATTTTGTTGGTGCTATCAATGAATTAACCTCAAAGCAGTTTTTGATGAAAGAGGACCAATACAGTACTGTATTTCTTATCTGAACAAAATTGTGTATGGATATTTAATCCTCCACATGCTTCTCACATGGAAGCAGCTTGGCAACACATGATCAGCATTGCCCAAAGAATTTTAGATTTAATGCTGATGAACCATAAAATTGAGCACTTAACTTACAAGGTACATGTAACCATATTTGCCGAGATCTGCGCGATAGTCAATTCTTGGCCTATCATGCCTGTGTCTACAGACCCAAAAGATTCCTTTGTCCTCTCACTATCAGTGCTACTTACACACAAACATTAAAATGTAGAATACTTCTACCAAGACGTGGTGTTAGTTTATTTTTTCTATTTTCTCTATTTGTTACCTTTATATGTTTATGCCTGTTATTTCAGTGCGTTTAATTAATCACCTTGGTCAGATATTAGCCGGTGATACACTTCTATAGTCCCATTTTATGGAGAATCACTATCAATATACCATTGTTTATATCCCTGGAGTTGGTTGCAAGTTGGATGTGAGAAGGATCATGCTTTTGAGCATAATGACAACTGCTAATTTGTTATTACTTTAATACTTTATTATTACTGACAGCATCGAGTAACTTTGTTTATAATTCTACCGTTTTCATTTTCTTTGCTATTTGTACTTCCTGGAAACATATTGTATTACATCTAATGATGGAGAAAAAGTTAATTTCTAAAGGAAACTTTTCTGTATTCTTATGTTTCAATATTCCTTTTCTTCCAGGTACTTAAATAAACGATGGTTTTTTACCACTTATTCACGACCCATCAAAAACAGAACAGGAGTCATTGATTTGGATCTCACAACTATTTTCTTTACTAGTGACTTTAGAAGCGTGGTCATTGTTGATTTCATTTCAAGAACCACTGATGCTTTTCTGGAGACTGCTTGCTGAAAGAGTTTCTGTTCGATTTCCTCCATTTTTTTATAATTCCTTCTAATTCCTCCACAGGGAACAGGGTAAGATCATTCATAACTGGGCTGTTTCTTAAAGCTAGAGCTTCTCTCTGTTCAATCCTACTTTCGAACTTTGTCTCGAAGGCATCTCTACGTTTTAGATTCCAATTAGTCCATATTGGTTCTTGGAGAGGTGGGCCAAGAAAGTGACTGCCTTTGCCCTGGACACTACTAAGTCCATAAACTGTTTCGTCTTCTCAGGGTACCATAAATCTTAAGAAATTATGTGCCTTGAAAGGCTCGGTGGTAAGATTTTATTTAAGCAGCTGGCCTAAGAGAGTTTCTCCTACTGGTGACTCGCAGATTATTATTATTATCATTACTTACTATGCTTTAACCTTAGTTTGAAGAGCAGGATGCTATAAGCCCAAGAGCTCCAACAGGGACAATAGCCTAGTGAGGAAAGGAAACGAGGAAACAAATAGAATAGTGCGCTTGAGTGTACCCTCAAACAAGAGAACTCTAACCCAAGACAGTGGGAGACAATAGTGCAGAGGCTATGGCACTACCCAAGACTAGAGAACAGTGGTTTGATTTTGGAGTGTCCTTCTCCTAGAAGAGCTCTTACCATCGCTAAAGTCTCTTCTACCCTTACCAAGAGGAAAGTGGCCACAGTGCAGTATTTAATTCCTTGAGTAAAGAAGAAATATTTGGTTATCCTAGTGTTGTTAGGTGCATGAGGGAAGAGGAAAATGTGTATAGAAAAGGCCAGACTATTCGGTGTATGTGTAGGCAAATGAAAAATGAGTTGTAATCAGAGAGTGATCCAATGTAGTACTATCTGGCCAGTCAAAGAACCCAACAATAATATCTCAAAGGGTGGTTGGTGCCTTGGCCAACCTATTACCTATGAGCTGTTGATTGCTTCCTAGATTAAGGATACTCTAAAGGCATTTTGGTTACTATTCCCGATCAGCTTTTTTGTGTTAGTCTTGTTGCCTTTCTTAGCAGTTTTGATAGGTTCTTCCAAATCGCTGATATGCCTAATTACAGTCGGTTCTCTCAGGAAGGCCGACTGACTCCATTTCTTTTGCTTCCGCTGGAGAGGCGTCTGACTCTAGCGTAGCTGGGTCAGCTTCTGAGTCCTCACTTTTCGACGTAGGTAATTCTTCTCGATTTAGAGAATGACTCTGAAGTCCACATATTCTTTCTGGTTCTAAAACTGTACCAGGTCAATATTCAAGAGTTTCGTTGTCTCTGATTATCTTAGCAGACATAGAGGTTCTCTTCGAGCGTGTTTTTACCTTCGGTGACATTGCAGAAACTTGTGTCTCTTAAAAAGGTTCCCCATTCACTTCAGGATGACCTATAGACTACTAAGTCCTTTGATCATCTGATAATCAATGATGTCCAACTATTGTGGTCTTTAGAGAATCTTTCATTCGATGGTAGTCTCAAAGGATTAGTCTTGCAGTGACAGATTCCTACTTTTCCCAAGTATCCTTGTGTCCTTCCTCTAAGTTCAGGCTGTTTGAAGAAAAACAATGTGGATACCTTGGCCTCTGACAGAAACTTTCCTAGGGGAGGTTCGATATCTTGAATGTGTCTGCATCTGAGAAGTCTGAGTAATGTCCTCTTCTGAGTACCTCAAATGGGAAATATTACTTGGGGAAATCTTTACATAAACCGAAGTTGATCTCGTTTAATAGAGAGATTTCCACAATTAGGGATACTTCCTATGAGGAGAGGAGAGCATTTTCGTGCTCATGTTCATGTTCATTCTGAGTCTCTCTGGAGAGTACTTGAGAGTGTGATTGGCACTTTAGTAAACTAGAAGTAGATCTTTCACAAGCATGCAATATCCTAATATTACAGTTGAAGTCGGCGAGTGTTTCTCAGTTGGTAAACATGACAACATATTTTTTGTGTAATCATCCAACTGGGCGCACACTTGGAGTGTAACCTGATCCATTATTATTCTTTAAGTGCATAGGTGAGCAATCATAGGGAACCGCTCATGAATCGAATAGAAGAGCACTCCATCACATGCCTAGATACTCTTGTGTATGTCAATGAGATTTTTTAAAAGGACTTTTATCCTTATCTGTGGGTAGATCCCATGAAATCAGACCTCTTGAGCATGTGGGCTTATCATCAGAGGAGTACGAACGTCTGTTTATATGTAAACTTCAAACATGAATATTCTCCTGTTCTAGTGCAGTCAAGTTCTATACTTGTGAAGATTAGCTCACTTTACTGCAAGAAGAAGAACGTGTATGTTCTATCTCCAAGTCCTTATCTGCCGATTGTGTACTCAAGAAGTGCATTGTCAGAGAAGATCATCGGCAAACAGCCGAGTACTCATTTTGATAAGTGTGTTTGCACGTTGGGGAATATTCCAAGTTGGAAGGAATAGCGCTATGAAGTTGGCGAGTTATTACCTGAGCGCATATAGGAGAGCGCTCTCTCAAATAGATTATGTGCATGTACAGCTGAATGTTCAACTTCCTGACAGTTCACAAGCAAAGAGCCACACATGCTACAAGTCAAATACTATCTAAGAGAGCCCTGCTCAAAATCATGACCACAGGCATGCACCCCATAAGATCCAATAAAGTATATGCACAATTTGGCAAGTGTAAGCATTCCAAGGGGAGTGCATGATGTTGCACAGGTGAGGGAGATCCAGGTGAGCGCTCAACATAATGAGAGCACACGTGCTTGAAGACCTTTTTGTTTACTGTAGGAGGACTTAATCTAATTCATTTACAACAAAATTCTTCCTCAGACAATATAATTACTTTACTGTATACACCTCCTGATGAGTGGGAGGGAGATTCTTTGGTAAGACAATGACATTGTCTTGGAGAAACTCTCCTATTCATCCTGTAAAGGCGGTCTAAATTAGGAGATGAGATTGTTGCCCTGATGACGTCGTAGCCAGTAAAGGGCTAGGAGGCAAAGGAGGGCGTAAACACTTTGACACAAAAGGCTCCTCTAAAAGCAAGGATAATTGTTTAGGAGGATTTCTTCTGCAGGTGCAGCAGACAAAGTAGTCTCCAGTGACAGATACTTTGGCTTAGATAAAGCTAAGGCTTGCAAGGTTCTCTCTCTGGAAGGTACTCCTAGTCCTACAGACAATCATAACGTCTTATGGTGACGTTGCTCCCAGTGTCCTCTGAAAGGTCTTATCAGGTTTGCCAAGAGCAAGAGAGAGATCTGCTTCTCTAAGGGAAGCAGATATTGCGGTCTCACTCTGGGCTTACCCCAAGGCTAGATTACTGTTGTCTTCCTTCTTTACATACCCCCTGGAGGAGGTTGACAGAGATGGATCAGAAGCCAGAGTTCCAAGAGGGGAAAGAAGATAACCAGCAAATTTTTTTGCCTTAGTAGTGGAACTGGAAGGGGGAGTATCTTGCTTGATTTTCATTTTCCTATTCTTGCCTAAATCCTGCCACTGGGAGGCTGACCACTCCCTACAGTCCCCCCAAGGGGAAGACTGCGTACAGTCAATCGTATTCTTGCCTAACTCCTGCTACTCAGAGGCTAACCACTCCCTTCACTCCCCACAAGGGGAAGACTGTGTACAGCCATGCCACCTGCAAGCACGACACAAGGAATGGGGATCAACAATTTGGCTTGCTCATGAAAGCTTTGCAAAGTAGTCCAGGAATTTTAGGGCAAGATTGCATGCCACATGCAGTTTCTCCGTGAAAAGGCATACACGATCAATCTATAAAGAAAAATAAAAATTTTTATTGCCCAAGAGGACGTCTGTACTGCTCGGTGGCTGGAGTCAAATTGGCTTCTCAGTGAGCTGGTTGTGGAGGAGAGCTTCTCCCACTATCCACCAGTAACTACCAACAACTTGCTATAAATTTCAACAGCGGAGTTCCAGTTGAGCTGCAATCATACTCCTAATAAAGGATGAATGTTTATATCCATATTGGAATAAATAGTTTTTTTATTAAATTTGATACTGTATTTAACTACAACCGGCTACAAAAAACACAAACCGACAGATGCAAATGATGAATTATTATTCTCTTTATCTTTGTCTTACCATATTCCATTTAAATATTGTAATTTTAAATTACCTGTAAGTGCCGGTATTCTGGAAATCGCAGGCTTTTTCTGCCTTGGAGAAAGTAAACCAGGGCTTTGATTTGGTGCACATTCATTTGACAGGTAAGCATAAGTGAAGCCAAGGGGTGCAGTTCTGAAAATCAAATTGTCATCATGAATGCTCTATGCAGACAATTTATATAAAAAAATTAAATCTTTAGCACAGGAAAACCAAAATTGGCAAAACTGCTATGAGATAAGGAACAAAGCTTCAAACAATGTTATTTTTATTAATAAAATAAATTTTTGAATATACTTACCCGATAATCATGTAGCTGTCAACTCCGTTGCCCGACAGAATTCTATGGAGGGATACGCCAGCTATCACAATACTAGAAGGGGGTGTATTTACCAGCGCCACCTGTGGCCAGGTACTCAAGTACTTCTTGTTGACACCTCCTCAATTATTCCTCGGTCCACTGGTTCTCTATGGGGAGGAAGGGAGGGTCGATTAAATCATGATTATCGGGTAAGTATATTCAAAAATTTATTTTATTAATAAAAATAACATTTTTCAATATTAAACTTACCCGATAATCATGTAGCTGATTCACACCCAGGGGGGTGGGTGAAAAACCAGTGTACAAGACTAAAGGATAGCTAAGTATCCCGTATTTCATATAATCAGTTATCCACAATAACAATGAAATAATAAGTACCTGGTAAGGAAGTCGACTTGAACCGTTACTCAGCCTTTAATAAGATCGTCTTCCTTACTGAGCGCAGCGTTCCTCTTGGGAGGCTGAATCAACTCAAAGGTGCTAAAGTATACAGGGCTGCAACCCATACTAAAGGACCTCATCACAACCTTTAACCTTGGCGCTTCTCAAGAAAGAATTGACCACCCGCCAAATCAACAAGGATGTGGAAGGCTTCTTAGCCGACCGTACAACCCATAAAAAGTATTCAAGAGAAAGGTTAAAAAGTTATGGGATTATGGGAATGTAGTGGCTGAGCCCTCGCCTACTACTGCATTCGTTGCTACGAATGGACCCAGGGTGTAGCAGTACTCGTAAAGAGACTGGACATCTTTGAGATAGAATGATGCGAACACTGACTTGTTTCTCCAATAGGTTGCATCCATAACACTCTGCAGAGAACGGTTCTGTTTGAAGGCCACTGAAGTAGCCACAGCTCTCACTTCATGTGTCCTTACCTTCAGCAAAGCAAGGTCTTCTTCCTTCAGATGAGAATTTGCTTCTCTAATCAGAAGCCTGATGTAGTAAGAAACTGAGTTCTTAGACATTGGTAGAGAAGGCTTCTTGATAGCACACCATAAGGCTTCTGATTGTCCTCGTAATGGTTTTGACCTTCTTAGATAGTACTTAAGAGCTCTAACTGGGCAAAGTACTCTCTCCAGTTCGTTCCCCACCATGTTGGACAGGCTTGGGATCTCGAACGACTTAGGCCAAGGACGGGAAGGAAGCTCGTTTTTAGCCAAAAAACCGAGCTGCAAGGAACATGTAGCCGTTTCAGATGTGAAACCTATGTTCCTGCTGAAGGCGTGGATCTCACTTACAGTGAACCCTCGCTACTTCGCGGTTCGACCATCGCGGATTCACCACTTCGCGGATTTTTTCCATAACCCATATATATACAGTAATATATATATATAGGTATGCATGTATTTATGTATATATGTAGGTATGTATATGTGTATACATATAAATATATATATATATATATATACACACACACACACACACATATATATATATATATATATATATATATATATATATATATATATATATATATATATATACATATATATATATATATATATATATATATATATATATATATATATATATATATATACACATATATATATCTATATATCTAAAGTAGGAAGATGTGATGTAGTTCTAAGGGAAAAGTATGGGAAATATGTCTGGGTAATAAGCAAAGCTCTACCTACAGTTTGTTTCTACATTATGATCAGAGATAAATGTAAACAAAACATTGGTTGCCATTTTTTATCGTGCTTTTTAGCATGTTTAGGAAATGCATGATATAAAATCACCTTTAATATTTGTGCCTGTTTTAGTTTAGGGTACTGTAGTACATGCATTAAGTGTTCTGTACATTAAAGGGTAGTTTGTTAACAGTACTACGTACAAGGGAAGGTTTTAAAAGTCTGAATATACATGTTGAATAAATAGGTAAATATGGTGTCACTACTTCGCGGATTTTCACCTATCGCGGCCGCGACTGGAACCTATCTACCGCGATAAACGAGGGTTCACTGTACTCTTTTACCTGTTGCTAAGCACACGAGGAAAAGAGTTTTTAATGTGAGGTCCTTAAAAGAGGCTGATTGGAGCGGTTCAAATCCTGATGACATTAGGAACCTTAGGACCACGTCTAGATTCCAGCCTGGAGTGGACAACCGACGTTCCTTTGAGGTCTCAAAAGACCTAAGGAGGTCCTGTAGATCTTTGTTGGAGGAAAGATCCAAGCCTCTGTGGCGGAAAACCGCTGCCAACATACTTCTGTAACCCTTGATCGTAGGAGCTGATAGGGATCTTACGTTCCTTAGATGTAACAGGAAGTCAGCAATCTGGGTTACAGTGGAACTGGTTGAGGAAACTGCATTGGCCTTGCACCAGCTTCGGAAGACTTCCCATTAAGACTGATAGACTCTGAGAGTGGATGTCGTCCTTGCTCTGGCAATCGCTCTGGCTGCCTCCTTCGAAAAGCCTCTAGCTCTTGAGAGTCTTTCGATAGTCTGAAGGCAGTCAGACGAAGAGCGTGGAGGTTTGGGTGTACCTTCTTTATGTGAGGTTGACGCAGAAGGTCCACTCTAGGAGGAAGAGTCCTGGGAACGTCGACCAGCCATTGCAGTACCTCGGTGAACCATTCTCTCGCGGGCCAGAGGGGAGCAACCAACGTCAGCCGTGTCCCTTTGTGAGAGGCGAACTTCTGAAGTACCCTGTTGACAATCTTGAACGGCGGGAATGCATACAGGTTGAGATGGGACCAATCCAGCAGAAAGGCATCCACGCGAACTGCTGCTGGGTCTGGAATCGGAGAACAATACAAGAGGAGCCTCTTGGTCATCGAGGTAGCGAATAGATCTATGGTTGGCTGACCCCACAGGGCCCAAAGTCTGCTGCAAACATTCTTGTGAAGGGTCCACTGTGGGGAAGACCTGACCCTTCCGGCTGAGGCGATCTGCCATGACATTCATATCGCCCTGAATGAGCCTCGTTACCAGCGTGAGCTTTCGATCTTTTGACCAAATGAGGAGGTCCCTTGCGATCTCGAACAACTTCCTCGAATGAGTCCCTCCCTGCTTGGAGATGTAAGCCAAGGCTGTGGTGTAGTCGGAGTTCACCTCCACCACCTTGTTAAGCTGGAGGGACTTGAAGTTTATCAAGGCCAGATGAACTGCCAACAACTCCTTGCAATAGATGTGAAGTGTCCTTTGCTCCTGATTCCATGTTCCCGAGCATTCCTGTCCGTCCAGTGTCGCACCCCAGCCCGTGTCCGATGCGTCCGAGAAGAGACGGTGGTCGGGGGTCTGAACAGCCAATGGTAGACCTTCCTTGAGAAGAATGTTGTTCTTCCACCACGTTAGAGAAGACCTCATCTCTTCGGAAACAGGAACTGAGCCCGTCTCTAGCGTCATGTCCTTTATCCAGTGAGCAGCTAGATGATACTGAAGGGGGCGGATGAGGAGTCTCCCTAACTCGATGAACAGGGCCAGCGATGAAAGTGTCCTGTTAGACTCATCCACTGCCTGACTAAGCATCGGTTCCTTCTCAGCATGCTCTGGATGCATTCTAGGGCTTGGAAGATCCTTGGGGCCGACGGACAAGTCCGAAAAGCTCGACTCTGAAGATCCATACCCAAGGAGACAATGGTCTGGGATGGAACGAGCTGAGACTCCTCAAAATTGACCAGGAGGCCCAGTTCCTTGGTCAGATCCATAGTCCATTTGAAAATCTCCAGACAGCGACGACTTGTGGGAGCTCTTAAAAGCCAGTCGTCTGACGGAGCCGGACACAAGATCATGATACTGCTGCACAGTCTGTAAACTGTCAATCATGGGCAAGCGAGGAAGTACAGTGACAACCCGAATCTGTCTAGACTGTCTGGGTCGTACAGACAACTCCTTAACGGGTTGCTGAGGTTGCCGCACTGCGTCACAACAAGTCCCTGTTGGTTGTTGAACGTCTTCCCCGTGACACATTGACTCCGTAAACAAAAAAATCCTCTAACAAGGACTAAGCTTGGACTGCATGTCATGCAACACAGCTCAAGGTCTATGGGAGCAGGTGTGGTAACAGACGGGATTAGCGGCTGAAGTGGAACCATTACCTTCCCTGTAAGCATGTTATGCTTAAAAAAAAGTCCATAAGAGGTTATGCAGCTAAAGGCTCCCTCCAAATGACAGAGTCCTCAAGGGAATATCAGAAGGAGGGAGAAAAGAACTTTCTCATCTACAGGGACCTTATCCTAGAAAAGCTAAGTTCTCTGAGTGAGGGTTCACTGGTGCAAAAGCAGCAGACTAGAAGGCAACGTTATGAAACTGCTTGACAGTCTAGTGAGTTGGCAACAACCCAAGATGTGTTGAGAAGCATGCGGTAAGGTATGCAGAGCATGATGTATGCAGAGTATGCTGTATGCAGAGCATGCTGTATGTAGAGCATGTTGTATGCAGAGCATGCTGAATGCAGAGCATGCTGTATGCAGAGCATGTTGTATGCAGAGCATGCTGAATGCAGAGCATGCTGAATGCTGAGCATGTAGTAAGCAGAGCCTGCTGTAAGGAAAGCAGAGCGTGTGCATGGCGTTTAACATTTCTCAGAAATTCCATGACCAGTGCTAGAGTGCTTTATGCATGCTTGCATGGAGTTTAAACCATGGTATGAAAATGGAGGTAAGGTATGCTGAACAGCAGAGTCAGAACGAGCTGGAACAACAATAGTTGTGGTTTCCTCTTCAAGACTCCGATGAGGGAACACCTGAGGCTCAGTCTGCAAAGGCTGAATAAAAGACAAGCAGAAGGAAGGCGCATGGGTGGAGGAGGCTGACTCCTAGCATGAGTGGTTGAACCCAAGGGTTGCGCTTGCTGAGCGGTTGGTGGAAGCGGAGTAGCAAGTTCCAGTACCTGTGGTGTGAGCGGAGCGCGATGAGGAAGAGGCTGCGCAGAACAAGGTAAAGTTCTCGCAAGCTGAGGCTCCTGAGGCGCAAGTCCAGGGTGTAGAGGAGCTTGCCTTGAGGAGGGTTGAGCTCGCTGCAGCGATGGTTGAGCAGACAGACTCACGGAGGGGAGAGGTTGTTGTACCCCAACCGAGAGTTGCACCACTGGTGGAGCAGCAAGGGGAGGCGGAGGAAGAGTGGAAAAACTCTCCTGATCCCAAAGCAAGGGTTGCCTTAAAGAAGGCTGAGGCTGAACAACACTGGGAACAGCGAACTCCGAAAGTGGCTCAACATCGTACGCCTGGCAGATGGTGCTGCGACCAGGCGGAGCAGGTGCAGGCTGGGCGAGCACAGGCGGAGCGAGAACAGGCGGAGGGAGTGTAGGCGGAGGAGGAGGTGCAACACTCTCAGCCCGACACTCACGCATCAAGTCCGAAAGCTGTGCTTGCATGGACTGTAGTAGAGTCCACAACATCGTACGCCTGGCAGATGGTACTGTGATCAGGCGGAGCGAGTGTAGGTGGAGGGAGTGTAGGCGGAGGCGGAGGAGCAACACTCTCAGCCCGACACTCACGCATCAAGTCCGAAAGCTGTGCTTGCATGGACTGTAGGAGAGTTCACAACATCGTACGCCTGGCAGGTGGTACTGTGATCAGGCGGAGCGATCATAGGCGGGGGGGAGTGTAGGCGGAGGCGGAGGTGCAACACTCTCAGCCCGACACTCACGCATCAAGACCGAAAGTTGTGACTGTATGGACTGCAGTAGAGTTAACTTGGGGTCGGCAGACACTAAGTTCTGCTGAGGTAAAGCCTTAACAGCAGAGATCTGTTGTGGCAGAACCTTACTCCTCTTAGGCGTAGTGTAATCAACTGATGACTGAGGAGAGTCAGAGCTAACCCAATGACTGCATTCGGGTTGTGAACTTTAACTTCGTACGTCTGGCATAGGTCTGGACTTAACGTTAAAGAGGTCTTGAGACCTGAGACCAGCGTTACTCTGCCTTTATTATCTCCCCTAATCTCTTCTGCAGACGAGCAAAATAAGGGCTCAATCGTCTGCGGGTGGGAGTGACGGTCTAGGTAAGACACGCCCACAACCACCGAGAATACTTCTGTGCGCCGATCAAGGCCTGCTGAACCCTTATGCCCTTCGACATTGCTTCTCCCCTGGGCTTGGGAGCTTGCAAGAGGTCCCGGACTGGGAGGACGACTGGCGCGCACAAAAGTACCCTCACGCACTAATCACTTATCACTTTGATTTCTGTTTGCACTTATTTCACTGAACTCGAAACTTTAAGTGGTTTGTACCTGAAATACGCAATTCTATCCTTTCTCAAAGTTAGTAATTGCGAAAACAGAATTACAATGTAACAGAAAAATCTAATGAAAGATAATTCAGTGGTTGGAAAGAGACTAAAGACTAGATCACTCTAGAAACGTTTAGTTTCTTCCCCTAAAGAGACTAGGGAGAAGAGCAAACGATAACGACGTTACTCGTACGCCTGGCAGGCTTGAATGAAACGTTTATCCTCTTTCTCCCTCCGTCTCTATCTCTCTCTCTCTCTCTCTCTCTCTCTCTTGACTTAGAACCTGAGAGAAGAGCCCAATCATATATATCGTTAAAACATATTATTGTTAAAGGAAAAAAACTGAAAAGTTCCTTTATTAGAATCAAAACCATTAAGTTAAGAAAGAATGAACAAAACGCTAGACACGGTTACTCTTACTGCAACGTGAAACCGTGAACATTCTTTCTCTATCGTAACGATAGAGTGCAAGTTGAACGTTCTGAACGTCAACAACTGCAGAGACAAAACAAAACGTTAGTTCAACTTTGAAAACAGTACGAGACTGTCAAAGAAAATCTTTCAAACTCTGTGGCGGAAATAGCATAATATGTTAACAGGTAAAACCGAAATGACGGGCTCAAAGTTTATTAACTTCGGTAAAAGACCGCCTACTATTAGGAAGGTCGAATATAAACAAATATAAAAATTAATTTTAATGAGTTTATAATAAAAGGAAGTTAATCGAAGAGGCCTATAAGAGGCGGAGAGATATAAAAAAAATCTATAACTTTTGTTAAGCAAAATTAAGAAAGAGAGTCTATACTCTCTTAGACACCAACACTTCCGCTAAGGGAAGGGTCGGCCATTGAAAGGTGAACGAGAGTTCATACTCTCTCGTCACCATAATTAATCAAATTAATTCCAAAAGCTAACTAAGCTAATATAGAAGTTTCCAGTAAAGCGACAGCCGAAATCAAAGAGAAATACTTCACCAAAGTCGTGAAAATACTCCAAGAACATAAGCGTATCCCAGAACGTCTTGCCGGAAGCACGACAGAGGAATAATTGAGGAGGTGTCAACAAGAAGTACTTGAGTACCTGGCCACAGGTGGCGCTGGTAAATACACCCCCTTCTAGTATTGTGATAGCTGGCGTATCCCTCCATAGAATTCTGTCGGGCAACGGAGTTGACAGCTACATGATTATCGGGTAAGTTTAATATTGAAAAATAATTTTTCATTATAAATAAAAATTTTAAATTGCAATAAAAAGAATCTCTGCTAAAAATACTTTATATTCAGTTATTTCTGCCATAAGCAAGAAAAGTAATGAAACTAATAAGTGAAATATGAATAATTTGTCATGGATGACAAATTATATCTTGCCATTTATTATCAAGTATTTCCAAGATGCCTTATCATTTCTACAAACCTCCCTTAACACTTCTATTGGTTCCTTCTTGAAGCTAGTTGAAATGTTGATGTCCACCCTAAAATCTAATATTCTCCCATTTTCTTATACTGTTTATTGTGATTTCATGGTTAATTCAACTTCAGATTTTCACGGTAAGTCTTTATTGGATTTGCCATGCATTACAGTGTTAATTGTTCATGGAATTTAATGCCGAGTGATAAAACATCCATATTCTCCTTGTACAATGTTATCTCAGGTTATGAGTAACTTTGGACATGAGAAAATTGGAACAAAAGCATACAAATTTAAATTAGGATACTAGTATACCATGCTAGGCAGAATATCTTGGCAATCCACGTTTACCGACGGCTATACAAGCGGATGAGCAACCTGATGGAGTAACGAGAACTTTGGGTGTGGAGGATATTGCCCCTTAAATCTTGATGTAGTCACTAACAGCAGGTTGATGGATTGGGTTTACGGCAATAGAAATGCTGTCTTTTCGGCTTCTACTCTCGATGCCCGGCAGATGAACTTACTGGAATTAGTAAGACTGGCAGGGGCCACTTGCTTCAGTTTGATAGGCAATGCATATCACAAGGAACTGGCTATCCCTTGAATCTAGCCAATGAATCCTCTATGGATTTGTTCAGTCTACAGAAAGAGAAAATGATAAATTGGCCCCCCAGTCCTGGGCGTAGCGGGGTGCTAAGAACATCCCGGTTTATAAATACTGAAGAAAAATTCAATATGGGTAATTGGAATGTTAGAACCATGAATCAGATTGGGAAGTTACAGCAAGTGGAGAATGAACTTATGAAATATAATCTGGATATCTTGGGCCTAGTGAAACAAGCTGTAGGGGGATTGGTAAGGAAATCATAGGCCAAGGCAATATATATATATCTATTCAGGAAGAACAGATGGAGTTGGACGAGAAAGGACAAGAATGATAACGACACCAAAACCAGAAAAGGCATTAACTGAGTGAAGAGCTGTAAATAGTAGATTGTTACTTGCAAAGTTTAAATCAAAGGAGTGCAATATGAGTGTTATATTTTGCTAAGCACCAACAAATAATTCCCCTGAAGAAAGGGAAGATGAATACTATGAGATCCCAGAGAGACATAAGAAAATTGTGATTGGTGACCTCAATGCTAAAGTTGGAAGGAATAATCAAGGTATAGAGAATTCAAAACCTGTAAATACTTCAGTCAACGTTATTTCTATAAACATTTTGTAGATTGAGAACAAAGCCCTCAGAAGAAAATGGGGAGTTAAATGGCAGGACAGAATTAGAAATGAAACTATTAGAAAGATTACTTGAGTGCCATATGTGAATGAGATCATGATGAGGAGCAGATGGAGATGGTTTGGACATGATCTCTGCACTCCCCAAGAGAGATTAGTTCTCCAAACATTTTACTAGGCTCCACAAGGCACCAGAAGAGTTGGAAGACCCAGGCTTACACGGCTGATGACTATGGAGCGTGAAGTAGATGATGAATAGAAAAGTATAGATTTAGAACCTGAAGATAGAGACGGCTTGTGAAATCTAACTAAGGCCCTTTGCATCAATAGGTGTAGGAGATCATGATTATGATAGTGAGTATTACATTGGCCCGAGTAAAATGTTGTGCCATATGGACATTTATTTTGGACAAGTATAAATGAGACTATCACACGATACGCAGAAAGCAGTAACGAGGTGCCCAGATGCCATGTTCACCCAGATAAGGCTTCGGCAGGGAGAGTAGCTAATCTATTTAGCAACAATGCAATGGCTCATTTCCATGATAGCTTCCTAGCAAAAATTGAGTGTGCAAGTGTAATAAGAAAACAAGACCCACTGACCAGAAAGCATAAATTAAGTGATTCAGTTAGTATTAATGAACATAATTGAAGAGAGCCTATATTTTATCAGAAGTTCTCATGGAGGAATCGCCTTGCAAGTAGTAATGCCCTCCTCCTCTCTTGTCTCTATCATACCAGCCACAACTCTCGTCCAAAGTAGTGAGAGTTAATTTAACAATTATTTCTAATTTTAATAGTGAATTATCAATTTTAATTCCTTTCTGATGTAGGGGTTATAATCTGTACAATAATTACCATTAAAAGAATAAAAAATGAGTGTATATTTGTATTTATGGACTTATGGAATGCATTGAATGTTTTCTTTTCTTCTTATGGGAAAACTTGTATTTTGAAACTGTAGTTTAGGTTGCGAGCTCTCTCTCATAATAAATTACAATTGTAACACAAGGTACTACTCTACTTAATTAAGTTTTGAAGGTAGGACTTTTTTAAAGCAATCATTTTGATAATTAAAGTATCTTAGCATTCCCACTTATGGGACATAACACATTTTCTTGAAAGACTCCAAATGTAAATGTAGATAAGACTAGATTGGATTACAGTTAGGATGATGATGATACAGTACTTTAATGCCAAACAGGTTATTGTGAATGGTTGTAGGGAGCTTCATAAGTTTTATCTAGATTTGATATGTTCGTGCAATCTGAGAAGGGTAGTGTGCTTTAGGGAAAAAGGCATTGATCTTAACCTACTCAGCCCTATTTCAAACTCTATGCTAACTCAAGTTTTCTTAGTGGTTATAATGTACTGCCCTCATTACAGGCCAATTCAGAGATTTCTACAGCAAAAATATCACAAATTTTAAGTAATTTGTATTTTTCCTAACAGTACTTACCTCGAACTACTTTCTTAGGAGTATCTGGGATCTCCTCCCAACCGACCAGAATTTTGTGTAGTTTACCCTATCTCCGTTTTCTATGCGGGGGAACCTCTGGCGGAGGAATACGCGCCATGAGGCGACCCGAGGTCAGAGAGCGTGCTCGCTCAGGTCTCGACCTCCAGTAAGTTTATGATAGATAGGTTTCTAAAAGTCCTGTAAGGCACTCGGGGCAGGATGGGTGGGCCATAACCCGAAAGTAGTTCGAGGTAAGTACTGTTAGGAAAAATACAAATTACTTAAAATCTGTGATTTGGTCCAACACGGAGTACTTACCTCGAACTACTTTCTTAGGAGACATACTTTAAGAGGTGGGAGTGGCATTCCAGACCTAGAGACCGTTGACACGGGAAAAAACGAACCTAGATAGGAGGCTAGGTTCTGCCGACCCAAAAATAGAAACGAGAAATTAGGGAAAACTACGCAAAAAATTATCCTAATGTCTAAGTAACTCACCTCCGTATAAGTCATCGGAGACGTATTCATTCACTGACCGTGTATCCCATGGAAGGTGAAGAAATCAAGGGTCATGTAGGGGAAGGGTGATAAGGGGGGAAAAGGTAAGGAAGGAACCTGTGTCTCTTGGACTTACCGCCCACGGCTTCCCCGGGGCTACACCTTAAATCTTCTGGAGCCCAGAAATGACGGGACCAAGCGAGAAACCGTCCAAAGATTTTCTAAAACATTCCTTTAGGTAGTGAGCCGTAAAGGTGGACTGCCTTGACCAAGTGCCTGCCCTCAGGATCTGGCCCACTGCCATGTTCCTCTCGAAGGCCAACGAAGTACGCAGGCCCCTAATGTCATGGGGTCTAGGCTTTCCCGGAAGGGAGACCCCCGAACTGTCGTAGGCTCTGATGATTACCTGCCGTAGCCAGAAGAGATCGTGTTCTTAGAGACCGGCTTCTTCACTAGTCCTGAGGAGATGAACAGACTCTTGATCCCAGGTCGAAGTCTGACAGTTCTCTCTAGGTACTTACGTACCGCTCTGACCGGGTACAGTAGCAAGTCCCTCGGGTTGTCCGAACGCGGAATTGCTGGCAGTGAGAACCCTTCAAACCTAGGGTCCCAAACAAGCTGGGTTCTGGGTCTTGGCTACGAAGTTAGGTAAGAACCTGAAAGTTGCTTCTCGCCACCCCTTCGAGTGTGAGACCTCATGTGACAGCCCACTTACTCTCTTTGCCGACGCAAGGGCTAACAGGAAGACCGTCTTGAGGGTGAGCTCCTTGTCCAGGACATCCTTGAGGGGTTCGAAGGGAGGCTCTGAAAGCACTTTCAGCACTCTAGCCACATCCCACTGGGGAACCCTAGTGGCCTGGGGGGAACACGACTGCTTGAAGCTCTTGATGAGCATCGAGATATGTCTGGAGGCTCCTAGGTCGATGCCCTTCAGGAGGAAGACTTGGCCCAGTGCTCGGACTCCTTTGATGGCTGGTATGGACGTGCCCACTTCGTCCCTCAGATAGACCAGGAAGTCGGCTATCTCGTGAATGGAGGCCGCTAACGGCCTGATGTTCTTCAAGGTGCACCATTTCGTAAAGGTAGCCCACTTTGCTTGGTATACTGCGACCGAGGACAGTCTTAGGTAACCTGACATCCTTGTTGCGATCTTCGACGAATATCCTTCCCTCCTCAGGAGACGCTCGATAACCTCCACGCATGTAGGCGGAGGGACCGAGAGTTTTTGTGAAACCTTTGGAAGTGAGGTTGCCGGAGGAGGTCTGGGCCGTCCGGAAGGGGCCAAGGCGGAAGGCGCGCCACCAGGGCGCTACCAAAATCATCCACAGGTTGTTCGCCCGCCTCACTTTGTTGAGAACTTGTCTGAGCATCCCGAAGGGGGGGAAGGCGTTTATGTCAAGATTGTCCCAAAGATGTTGAAAGGCGTCCTCGAACGCTGCTGTCAGATCTGGCACAGGAGAACAAAACACGGGGAGCTGTGCGTTTAGCCTCGTGGCGAAGAGGTCTATTACCAGAGAGCCCCACTTCAGGACGATGGTCTGGGCCACTCTCGGGTGTAGGGACCATTCCGACCCTACTACTTGACCCACCCTGCTGAGGCCGTCGGCTAGGACGTTCTTCTTTCCCGGAATGAACCTGGCCGTGATCTTGATCTGTTCCTCCTCTACCCATTCCAGGAATTCCGTTGTGAGACTGCACAGCTCCTTCGACTTCAGTCCTCCTTGCTTTTTCACGTAGGCCACCACCGTGGTGTTGTCGCACATCAGAGCCACGGTGTTTCCCCGGAGTAGATGGACGAATTCTCAGCATGCCCTTTGCACGGCCATCAGTTCTAGCACGTTTATGTGACGGCTCCTCTCCTCGAAGCCCCATTTCCCTTTCGCTGACTTGTCGAGAAGATGGGCTCCCCAACCCTCCTTGGATGCGTTCGTGAACAGCAGCATCTCCGGAGAGTCAACTGCGAAGGGTATTCCTTTGAGAGTGTTTGTCCTGTCGTGCCACCACTTCAGAACTTCCTTCGTCTCCGGGAACACCAGGACTATCTTGTGCGGGAAGTCCCCCTGGTTCCAGAGCTCCTTCAGGTTCCATTGAACGCCCCCGAGTTTGAGCCTCCCCTGGGGGACCAACTTCTCCAATGACACAAGGTGGCCTATCAATCTTTGCCACTCCTTGGCTCTCCTGGGCTGGCCCATTAGGAAGGGCCGGAGTATCTGATCTAGGTTGTCTAGCCTCTCCGTGGAGGGGAAGGCTCTCGCCAACCGGGAGTCTAGAACCATCACTAGGTAGGTCATCCTGGTGGAGGGTATCAGCTGTGATTTTTCCAGGTTGATGGTGATACCCAAGACACCACAAAACCAGTCGTCTAGGTACCGAATCAGGCGGATGCCCTGTTCGTGTGCCCAGGATGAGACTGTTGCGAAGACCCTCGTGAAGACCTGAGGAGCTGTCGACAGTCCGAAGCAGAGGGTTCTGAATTGTAACGTCTAGGTACCCCATTTTACTCTTAGGAACTTCCTGCTGGAGGCGTGGACAGGGATCTGGAAGTAGGGGTCCTTGAGATCTATGGACATCATGAAGTCCTCTTCTCTCAAGGCCGCCAAGACTGACTTCGGGGTGTCCATCTTGAAGTCGGTCTTGCACACAAACTTGTTGAGGGCCGAGAGATCTATGACCGGTCTCCAACTCTCTGTCGCTTTCTCCACCAGGAAGAGTCTGCTGTAGAACCCTGGTCCTGGATTCTTGACTGGCTCTACCGCCCCTTTGGCGAGCATGGCCGATACTTCCTCCTGCAATGCAGTTCTTCTCATGGGGTCCTTGGGCACCAACCACTCCACCTGTTGGTCCGGGATCAGAGGGGGCGGTTCTGCTAGGAAGGGCAACCTGTACCCTTCCTTCAGTACTGCTACGGTCCACGGGTCCGCTCCGTGGTCCCGCCAAGCTTGCCAAGAGTGTTTGAGGCATCCCCCTACCCGAGGCTTCGGCAGGAGTAGAGGGCCTCCCTTCCTATCTCCTTCTAGAGGCGCGGCTGGAACGCCCTCTCCTGGAGTTAGAATAGGTTGACCTAAAGTTCGACTGTGGGGCCGAAGTACCCCTACAGGAGGGCTGCGAGGTTTGGTTCCACGACACCGACGGGGAGTCCCTTCAAGGCTGGACCGGCAAAGCGCGGGATGGGTGAGGGACATCTGAAGAGGATCTCCTGTGGGCTGGTCGTCTTGCAGGTGGGGGTCTGGGATCTCCCGCTTCCTTAAGCTTCCTGACCCTCTCCATAGTCTCCTCTATTGCGTTCAGGGGGAACACCGACTCGCCCCACAGAGGTAAGTTCCTCAAGGCTCTCGCCTCTCGGTCGGGTAATCTCCTAACCAGCTTGCTCAGGACTGTGTCCCTCTTCTGCAGGACCCAGTTGGCTGCCTGAGAAAGGGAATGGTATGAGAGGAACTTGAGCGCTTTACCACCCGAACTAATCAGTTCCCTCAGTAAGGACTGATTCTCGGGGACGGAGAGGTCGTGAGATGCCTGAAAGCTCACCAGCGTGCAGGCCCACCAGTCCAACCACGAAGACACGTACACTAGATCCAGGGCCATATCCTTCATCATGGAGGTTTCTGCCGGGGAAAAACACACCGGAGCGGAGGATGCCCTATCTTCAGCCGCTCCCTGGTTCAGGATAGCAATCGCTGGATCAACTGTACAGGGACCTCCGCGGCGCCCCTCCGGGAGATAAAAGCGTTTCTGCGTTTTAAGACCCTGGAGGAGTTTAGAGGTGCTCTGTTTCCTGGGGGCGTCTGCATGGCTGGCTATGAACCTATCTATGTAGTCCATACCCAGCTTAACATCCCTGGAAGAGCCAGCAAAGGCTTCTGCTGCACCGGATTATCCACTAGCCTGCTAAGTCCGGAGAGCCAGGCTTGTTCTGCCGAGGGTTTCGGCTCATCCAACCTATGATGCCGCCTGATGAGGGCTAAGACATCGCCCGTCGAGCATTCTCCCCCTTCTACGAGGCCTTCGGCTATCTGGTCCTCCGCCTGAGCAGCCACGTCGATGACGGAGGGTTCCGCGTGAGGAGGAGGCATCTTCCTCTCACGCCAAGCCATTGGCGGGTCGACTCGCTGAGCGGGCGGCTCCGTTGGGATGGGAGTAGCCATCAGGGGTCTACTCCTTCCTGCGGAGTTCCATGGAGCTGCGGGCTTCCCCGTGCCAGCTGGCTGGTTCTGTCGTTCCGGGAAGGTCGTCGAAGGGCCGGACGCTGGGACAAAGCTGCCAGGCCGAAGGGGCGGCACTCTCCGCTGGGCGGATGAAGCCGGAACCTTCGCGGACTTATGCTTGTCACTCGAGACCTGGTGCGACGACCTCCGTCGATGATCGGGTCTGCTGGAGGAGCCGTGCCGCGAGGTTGGCGAAGGAGCTCTAGGGAGCCAGCCAGAGGTACTCGGGGCTGCTGAAGCTCCTAGGAGGTGGCTACGGGGGATGGTGACTCGCACCCATTCACCTTTCGACGAACGGCTCCTCTTGTGCTTTCTCCTGGGGGATCTGGAATGTCTCCTGGCGTAGCGCGATCGGGAACGGGACCTCTTCCTGCGGGACCTCTCCCGTCTCCTCCTTGAGTCCCTTGGTCCTTCCTCCTCCTAGGAGAATGAGTCCAACCTGAAAGAAGAGACCGATGACTGGTAGGAACGCGAATCTGCTGAGTCGTCCGAAGCGTCTCGAGTTGCTGGTGGAGCTTCGTGCGTCCGCTGGCGAAGAAGGTTGAAGAAAGACGGGCGGGAGCGTTGCCGACGGCGCCGAGGGAAAGCGAGGCACCTTCTTGCGGGCGAACCAGGTGTCGAACTCCTCCTCAGTCTCATGGGTGACCTGAAGGGCGTCCTCGGCGGCGCCCATACGATGGGGTCCAAACTCGGTGAATCTTCCTTCTCGGCGTCTCCCCAGTCGCTAACGTACCTGAAACACAGATCCAAGATGCAGGGGAAGAGGCCATAGCGGGCTTCCCCCACATCGGATCGTCAATAGAGACGGGCCCTGCTGGCACAAGGACCTCGTCTCCCGAACACACTCCCGTCCCTCCCTCAGGCCCCCCACTTGCCTGAACCGACACAATATTCCCACCAACAGACATCACAGACTCCTGGGGAAGAGCAATGGGCCGCTTCCCCGCAACGGACTTACCTCGTCCCCTACTCTGGGTAGGGGAAGACGGCAGAGAACCCCTCTCCGAAGAGACATCGGGCGATGCTAGGGGCGAGGCAAAGCTGGTCTTCTTCGGTGATCTCTTGGTAGCCTTCTTCTTCTTAGTGCCGTAGCGCATCAACTGGCTTTCATTCCAGGACTCGCACTCCGGACACGTGGCTGTAGGGGAACACACACTGCCCCTACACGACGAACACAAAGAGTGGGGGTCGACTTCCGGCTTGGAGAGAAAGGACCCACAAGATTTACCGGCCATAGGTCCAGGGCGACGGCGGGGATGCTCCATAACGAAACACTAAAGCACCAATCGACACAGGAACACAGAGGGAAAGGTAGGGTAGGATAAGGTAAGGTTTGAACACGAGGGGACCACGTGGGTACCGTGTGAGACACAAAGGGTCGCACTGGGTGAAGAGAGCGCGGCGTGTATTTACGTCGCGACCAGAAAACTTACTGGAGGTCGAAACCTGAGCAAGCATGCTCTCTGACCCCGGGTCGCCTCATGGCGCGTATTCCTCCGCCAGAGATTCCCCCACACAGAAAACGAAGATAGGGTAAACTACACAAAATTCTGGTCGGTTGGGAGATCCCAGATACTCCTAAGAAAGTAGTTCGAGGTAAGTACTCCGTGTTGGAACAAACTGCTTTTCTACGTTCCAGTCGGCTCCAATGACCAACAGATCCTGATACAGAAGACTGGGCTGGTAGTTTGGATCCTAATATCCTAACTCAACACCCACTGAAGCAAGTGCTTATGAAAAACTGCTTTAAACCATTATTAATTTTGTGGTGTTTTTTAGGATTCCTATGGAACCAACTACACTCAACTCTCGTTACCAGCAATTACTTAGATTCCGAAAACAGCAGCATCTATAAAATCAATTTTTCCCATAAGAATACACGGTAAATGTCTCTAATGTGGACCTCAAATTCCTTACTTTTTTCATATAACTAAATGAACTGTATTTTACCTGAAATAAATATATGTATTAACTATGCGTTATTATATATAATAACCCTGAAGTTAAAATGAAATTAATATCAATACATCATGGATTATGGTGAGCAATTTGTAAGTCATATCAGTGAAAGCAAGAGTTAGCTAACTGTAGATTCGTAAGTAAATGTAACTAACACTTTAATTACACTTAAACTAAATGCCCTGTGTATGGTTCTGTATAAAAAAAAATATCTTGTAACTGTAACAAATAATAATGCATATAATATTCCCATTGTATTATATTAAGAAATGAAAACAGTAAATTTTAATCTTTTCTACAGTTTAAGTTTATATGTTGATCGACACTATCACCTATGCAATATGTATTCCAAATCAGATGAACGAGGCAAACTTCTGAAAGCTATCTTATTTTCCTAAAAGTAACAATTATTACTTGAACTATCATTTTTAATTCAGCATAATAATTTTAATAATTTCATTTGAAATACTTCTCTCACATTTTATTTACTGTTGAGAGTTTAAGCGCATAGTGGTTTACCAGCACTTCATCCACGTTGTTGATGCACAAAGATTTGTAGCTTTTAGCTCTGCAAATGCTGGACTATAAAGCATATGAAATTATTAATTTTCCTATTACTTGAATGTCATAGCCTTGCACTATACATTGTTATAAAAAAATTATTTTCTTGGTTTCCAGAGACTTTGCAGTGTTATTTCCTAAATTCAGCCATTTACATTTAATTACACAGTTTGCTTAATTATAGGTTCCCACCCACTTTTCTTTGTTTGTTTTCTCCTGTTTTGGACACTGATATCCCCAATTTCGAACATTGTTTTTCATATTTGGCAATAAACTATATTTATTCAAGGATCTCTTTCTCCATAGCATATAAGGGGAATTGTTTACTAATGTATCGTAAAATGGTTGAAATACAATCAAACAACTGCCATCCAATTCGAGTGTTTATAGCAAAACAGCTGATTTTTGTTCATTTGTTATTGTGGCTGTATATATTTACGTAATGATTAAAACGTTACTAACGAAAGTTTTAACAATTTCTTTTACTTTTTTCAACATATTAAACTGGAATATGGAATAAAGAAATGGAGTGAAGGAGGTTAGTCTATTATAATTTGGTTTCTCAAAATAGGGGGTCACTCTATTCCAAGATCAGTTATTACATTTGTTTTAATATTGTAAACTTAAATTTAACCCCTTTCATGCAATGAGTTTATTTCACTCTTTCTCTAACTCTCTCTCTCTAATTGTATGATGGCTTATAGGAGTACACACGATGTAAACAAACTTCATTACAGGAATTTGTCTGCTTTTAACAGTATATTCTATATATCTATTAATATCACTTTATGATTTTTGCCATCACTTTGCTATTTTAATAGTGTACTCTTTTATTTAGTGATTACTAATGCTTAATTTCACATTTTGACTTACGCTTTTTAATATTATGCTGTGTTTGGCAATTTCTAATTCTAAATTTTTCATTTTGACTCACTATGTCTATTTCTAACACTAAATTTCATATTTTGACTTGCAGTCCTCTGCTCTTTTTTAATTTATGCTGTACAGCATTTGGGGATTTCTTACAAAATATTTTAGGATTTCCATCGCTTTGTGTGGCAATATTTTGCGGTTATGAAATGTGGTATCAGATTTCGGGTTTTTGCATTGTTTGAAATTTGTGAAGATCAAATACATTTATAACAATAATTGAATGTAGAAAAAATGTTAAAAAAGTCTAAAAGTCTTGTCTAGAGCTGAAAGATGGTTGCACATATTTCAGATTCCAGTCGATTCTTGCTTGTTTAGCCTTGGACATTACCACATCTCAAATTTTCCCTAGTGGTGTTAACATGGGTTCCAGTACCTGACAGCCTAAACAAATCCTTAGCTAGCGCAGGCACAAAGGGTACCGTTAGTAGTAAAGAAAAGGAAACCCTAAAGCTTAAAGTAGGGGTACTTCTCAAAAGCAAATCCAGGTCAGGCTGGTATGGATATGGAAGAGATCAACAAAGATGATGTATCACCATTTCAGTCCTTACAAAGGCTTATTGCATATTGTAACCAAATAGGTTAATTCGGTTGAGTTCTGACAAAGCTTATCCTCCAATATTTTCTAATGCTACTACTGCAATTAAGTACTTATACTCATAAGTTTTTTTTTTATTATTTTAACATGAAGTGAATGACTTAAAGTCTTAGGTGGAGGGAAAATCTACTAACACATTTTCCTTCTGCTGTTTACACCTTATCTTTTGGAGAGGCCTTCATTAATTTGTGAAACAAATCAATTGCTAAACCTTATCATTGATCCAGATCAATCCAATTCTCTTGAATTTCTTATTGGTGTAAAAAAAGAAACTTGAATACAAGTTTTTCATGTTGGTTAACTAAAGAGATTATGTATATTATACTTGCATACTCTAACATTTTTCATGCATTAACTACAATAAGTTCTCAAATAACAACAATCTCATCTTACAATGGTTTGTGGATACAACGCATCTCCCATAAGCTATTAAAAAATGTTTTGACATCTATTGCTGTTATAAAAGGACAAATATCCCTTTTTGGTGGAGGGAAAAAACAAAGTAACACGTGCCAGAGCAAAGAAAAAAAGCATCTGAGTATACTTGAGTTGCTGCTGCTGCAACATTCTGGATTGTCACTGCCTTTGTTTGTCAGGTTATTTTCCCATTAACTTTTTGAACTTGCACAAGTGCAAGGCAGGCATCAAATAAAAAGAAAGTCATCACCATGGAAGTGAGGTTAGAGATTATGAAACGGGTGAAAAAGAGAGAAAAGCTGACAAAAATTGGCCCTATTCTTAAACTTAATAGTTCAGCTGTTGCCTAAATTAACAAGGATAGATTGTATCCTTGATCATATGAAGGGAACTGCTCCTATGAAATTGACAGTGTTACAAAGCAGCGTAGTGGTCTCATTATCAAGTTGGAGATATTAATAGTTTTTTGGTTGGAAGAATAGTCAACAGTCTAGCCCAGTAAGCCTAATGGTAATTCAAGGGTTTAGTCACAGAAGCTCACAGAAAAATGGATTCCTGATTATAAGACGGACATCAACTACTCTCATTTTTTTTGGAAAGAGTTTTAGCAGCAGTTCAGGGACTTGCCAAGTTGGTTTTTGCCAAGCATTTTTAGAGAGGCCAGTTTTTCTTACACGGATGCTGTGGTAGCTGCAGGTGGTGTAGAGTGGATAGGCATGATGCTTTTGAATTAAACGCTAAATTTGGTTTAAGTTATAGTATAAATTTTCTCAAAGAGAAATAACAGGATGTTGATACTATAGCAGACATATGGTTTTAGGTATTGAAGGACATATTTAGGTGGAATTCTTATTCATCACATTTCTATAAATTGATAGTGCACTTAGCCCCTCTGGATTCATGAGCTATTGTGCGAGACTAGATAGCTTACAGTTGTTGCAATCAAGCATATATTTAAAGAGGATGAATCTCTGATAATTGCTACATGTCGTTTAGTCTTGTGCGAGATTCAGCAATGTGAATGTCACGGGAGGTTTATAGAAATAGAATTATAATGATAAAATGTATTATTTCTATACTCTCCAGACATTTATATCATAGTTCCCCTGCCTCCCCATCAATATCAAGAGGTTGTTGAACATGTTTTGTCTCAAGGGATTACAGGAGTGATGCCATGATTGAAAACTCTAGCATTCTTATTACCATATTTCTGGGCTCAATCCCTGTGCCGCGCAGTGAAATGCTCCTTAAGCACCATTTCAAAGGAATATAACTGCTAATATTACCAGAGAAAAAATGTAAAGGAATGCTAGGTTGAACTAGCTCGCTCACCTAATGGTGTCGGTATAGACTGGGGCGAAATACCAGAGGTCTCGTACCATTAAGACTTCTCCTCTTCGAAATCCCCCAATAGTGAGGTGCCGTTCAACCTCCCCTGCCTCGCAGACCAGTACTACTAACCCTGTTCCCCGGCCACGGGGGCCCCGGAACTAGTTATGATTATATATTAATCACTGTTTTTTGCATCCTTTTTCATACCCGGCTCTGCCGGATTGCTATTGGAATAGTCTCAGTTCTCTGCATGTTTAGTCTAAGGCTATACATTTATTTTATTAACTGGCAGGTCCCGGACCCTCCGGGACCCCTTATAGAGAAACTAGTAGATGCTCATGGACTATTCCTTTTACAGGTGGTCCGTTGCCGGATGACAGCCTGCGCGGCCGTCCTTCACCAGCCTTACGGCCATGCTGTCTGTCGGTCCCACGCAGACTGTGGGATCCAGATGGACGATATTGTGGTATGGCACCCTGACAACTGCCTTATCTGTTATGACCTTATCTCCACCCTCGCTTCAGATTCGGTGAGCCTCTTTCAGTCATTTTTGTATTTACTTCCCTTCACTGGGCGACATCAATATGATAGATAATCATTGACTTCTGTTATGAATCTTCGGGTTCATTTATCATTTTGTCCTCGGGTTTGCTAACCTTATCCCCGTTCTTTCAGAGTTCCCAGGCGGTTAAAACTTCAGCAAGAGCCACTTTGAAATTGTGGGTAGGCGGCTTCGCCCGTAACGTCAAGGCCAGGAAGCCCTACGTCCTCTCAGAAGATTATTGTAGACTTATCTACCCGAACGCAAAATCTTCGGCAGCAGTGCCTAGGCAAGTGGCGGCTCCTATAATTGCTGACATTGCGGAAATCGTAGAACTCAATCTCGTCCAGGATACAGACATCCCTGACGACCCGGACCCCATTGAAGACAATGTTACGGCTCTGACCTTAGACATAGAGCCCATGGTTTTTGACGAACCTGACACAGGTAAGGTTGTAAGTGAGGCAGGTGGGTCTGGCGCTAAGACCTCTCTTCTTAGCCCCTCTTTTTCTCCAACTTCTAATAATTATTCCTTTCTTGGTTTTGAAGGGAACCACGAATCCTCCCCAAGATCGCTCTCGGTTCCTGCCAAGGTCAAATCTCAGAAAAGACCTTTAGTGAGGACTCGTCAGAATCCTACACTACCTGGATCATCGAAGCCCAAGAAGGCTCCCCTCCCCGGAGCTCCTAGTGACTCAACTAGCACTGCCCCTATGTCTCAGGACCCGGGAGTGCAGTCATCCCCCTTAATTACCACAACCAACCTCGACCCGGAGGCCCTCACGAATATGTTGTCGAGGGTCGTTACAGAGCAGATTAGTTCTATACTTTCTGCCGTCACCAGAAGACTAGATACCCTGGAAAGTGGACTGCCTCAACAACAGCAGTTCCTCATCCCGGACGCCTCAAAACTTCCACCCTTCACGAAGAACAACCCGTGGAAAATGGCGCTCCACTGTCCTTTCACGGACGGAATGTTGACCATCGAGGGTTTTGGGACCAGGCCCATTGAAGATTTTGAGTTCTTCCCTCCCGGTCTTCAATTTCCTTTCCCCGGCTTCGCCCGGCTTACGGAAGAGGCTCTTGTCCGACTAGATAAGGTCCCTAAAGAGACCGTTATCTTTCCGAAGGAACAGGCTCAGTCTGTTTGGGTTCGAACCTTAAATGAGTGGGGTTGTACAAACACCATGCTGACCCCCCACAAGAGTACTTACACCATGTTTCTTGTGGACGAACAGACCCCCACTCCTTGCGTCACCAAAATGGTTGAATTAGCCCTTCAGGCAGTGACCGAAGATAAGCCTTTGCCACAACTCCGGGAGACAGATCCTACATCTCTGCTGTTCCCATCAGATAATGAATGTTGGCTTAACATTCAATCGACATTCACTTCTGGTAAGCTATCCGCGGACTGTGCATCGACGCAATTCAGTGAACGCCTCCCTAGACTACCTGAAACCTTAATCCGACTCGAGTTCGAGTCCCGGTCTAGGTTTAGCCGGAGCCTCAACATCTCGACTATGGCGGAGATGTTTTCTCTTACTTATGACGAGGAACATTCTTTTAAAGTTATGACTAAAGCCACCCTGCAATCTTTGTTAGCAGACTGCTACGACTTCTTGGTGACCAAAAGACGTTGCCGTAAGCATGTCTTATCTGAAGCCACTATCCGCCATGAGCCAAATAAGCTCATTAAAGCCTCTGCTTGGGGCCCGGACCTTTTCCCGGAGGACATGGTCAACTCGGTATTGAGCGAAGCTGCCAGAGTGAACCAGAGCCTCAAAGTCCGTTGGGGTCTCACTCCCAAACGGAAGTTCGAACAATCGAGCATTCACTCCCGGGGCAGAAAAAGGCTACGCCCTTATAGCTCTACCCAATTCCGCCAACCTATTCAAGTAGTCCAGTCGGCCCCGGTCTCTCAGGGCATCCAACCCTCCACCTCCAAGTCTCAGCCCCAAGTGAAGTATGTCCTCGTCCCTGAAAACCAAGTGGCTTCGAACTCGTTTACCTCTCCTGTTTATAACCCGGTCTATGAGTCCCGGTTTTCCTCCCAAGGATACCAACGAGGCAGGGGCCCCGGTTCGAGGGGTTCTTTTCAGAACAGAAGCAAAGGGAGATATTTCTCCCGTGGAAAAGGGTCACGTGGTGGCCGAGGCGGTAAAACCTCCAACTACTGACGGTCTTCAGGTAGGAGGGAGACTTTATGTGTTCCGGAGTCGCTGGAAATTCAGTCCTTGGGCCTTCAGCATAATCTCCAAGGGCCTGGGGTGGAGTTGGATAGAAGGGCCTCCTCCACCGAACAGATTCCATCAACCCTCGACACCGGACCTACTTTTGTTTACCCAAGATCTTCTTCGCAAGAACGCGATCAAGGAAACGAAATATCTGAAGTTTCAAGGTCGCTTATTCAGCGTTCCGAAGAAAGACTCCGACAGCCGAAGGGTCATCCTCGATCTGTCTCGACTAAACTTGTCCATTCAATGCGACAGGTTTCACATGCTTACCGTCTCGCAGGTGCGAACCTTGCTTCCCCGTGGGGCCGTCACCACCTCCATCGATCTTACCGATGCTTACTATCACGTTCCAATAGCGAGACACTTCCGCCCATTCCTAGGATTCAGACTGGACGACAAGGCTTACACGTTCAAAGTGATGCCTTTCGGGCTCAACATCGCGCCCAGAATCTTCACGAAACTGGCGGAATCGGTCATTTAGGAACTCCGATCCCACGGAATCCAAGTCGTCGCATACCTGGACGATTGGCTAATCTGGTCAGACAACGTCGAGGATTGTCTCAAGGCAACAAACAAGGTGATCCAATATCTTCAGTTTCTGGGATTCCAGATAAACTTCGGAAAGTCTCGTCTGACACCAAAGACCAGATTTCAGTGGCTGGGATTACGGTGGGACCTACGTTCTCACACTCTATGTCTCCCCAGGTCCAAGAGGATAGAGATTGCGAAAAATACCAAACGCTTTCTCGGGGAAAAGGTAACTTCCAGAAGGAACCAGGAGAGGATTCTAGGGTCCCTACAATTCGCTTCAGTGACAGACCTCCTTCTGAAAGCGAAATTGAAAGACATCAACCGAGTTTGGCGCTCCAGAGCGAACACCAAACGTCGGGACAAGAAGACACGCCTTCCTTCCATTCTTCGGAAGAGGCTTCTCCCATGGACAACCGCCAAGAGCCTATCAAAATCGGTTCCGTTGCAGTACCCCCCTCCAAGGATAGTCATCCACACGGATGCCTCCCTATCAGGTTGGGGAGGCTACTCCCAACACAGGAAAGTTCAGGGCCTTTGGTCCACAATGTTCCAGCAATTTCACATAAACGTCCTGGAGGCCATGGCTGTCTTACTAACCTTGAAACGTCTTTCCCCGGCCAAGAAACAACATCTGAGGATAGTCCTCGACAACGAAGTCATAGTCCGTTGTCTAAACAGAGGGGGCTCCAAGTCAGGTCCCATCAATCACGTGATGGTGGCAATCTTCTCCCTGGCGGCCTCAAACCAATGGCACCTATCCGCCGTTCATCTGGCTGGAGTTCGGAACGTTGTGGCAGACGCACTCTCCAGGACGGTACCGTTGGAGTCAGAATGGTCACTAGATCGCAAATCCTTTCAATGGATCCTCTTCCAAGTGCCGGATCTCCAGGTAGACCTCTTCGCGACGGAATCCAACCACAAGCTGAAATGTTATGTGGCCCCCAACCTGGACCCTCGGGCTTACGCCACGGATGCCATGTCTCTCGACTGGAACGCCTGGGAAATGATTTACCTTTTCCCACCGGTGAACCTACTGATGAAAGTGCTGGACAAACTTCGAACCTTCAAAGGTCAAGTAGCCCTGGTGGCCCCCAATTGGCCCAAGAGCAATTGGTTTCCTCTTTTACTGGAGCTGAATCTCCACCCTCACCAGATTCCCAACCCGACTTTGACCCAGATAGTACAAACGTGCACTGTGTTCGCTTCCTCAAACATTCAGACCACCCTAACTTTATGGACTTCATGAAGTTTGCGGCACACAAAGGGGCTAACATAGACCCCCAGAATACTTTATTTTTAGAATCTGACAAGAGAGACTCCACTCTTCGTCAATATGACTCAGCGGTCAAAAAACTAGCTAAGTTTTTGAAAGATTCTAGTACTGACTTTATGACACTAAACCTAACGGTAACCTTTTTCAGAACCTTGTTTGAGTCGGGCTTAGCAGCCAACACTATTACTACCATCAAGTCTGCCTTGAAGAAGATTTTTCTAATCGGCTTTAATATAGATCTAACAGATTCATTGCTAGCTTCGATCCCAAGAGCCTGTGCCAGACTGAGACCATCTTCTCGTCCTAGCCCGATTTCCTGGTTTCTCAATGATGTTCTTAAACTAGCGTCAGAAACCGTCAACGATTCATGTGAGTATATCCCTCTACTCAGGAAAACTCTCTTTCTCGTGAGTTTGGCATCTGGCGCCAGGATTTCGGAATTAGCTGCCTTATCAAGGGATCCAGGCCACATAGAGTTCCTTCCGTCAGGAGAGGTCCTCCTCTCCCCAGACAAGGTCTTCTTGGCCAAAAATGAAGACCCTCAGAATAGATGGTCCTCCTGGAAAATCATCCCTCTCCTTCAGGATCCTTCCCTATGCCCGGTTACCACTCTAAAGTCCTTTCTATCAAGGACTTCCTATAAGACCTCGGGACCCTTGTTCATCAGGGAGCGGGGAGGGACTATAACTTTGAAAGGGATCAGACAACAGATCTTGTATTTTATTAAACAGGCCAATCCAGAGTCTTTTCCTCACGTCCACGACATTCGGGCGGTAGCGACCTCAATAAATTTTTTCCATCATATGAACTTTACAGATATCTCTAAATATACCGGATGGAAATCCCCCTCAGTGTTCAAGCGGCACTATCTTAAACAATTAGAGGCCCTTCAACTCGCTACCGTAGCTGCAGGGAGCGTGGTATCCCCCGGACAAATTCCTTCTAACTAATCCCTGAATCCTATATCTTCCACCTTCTTCCTCTTACCTGCCTCACTTACAGTTCCTACCTGAGTTCAGTTTGTTGTATCACACCCATGGGTGTTCCTAGTTCGTAACATTGCCATTTTATTATCATTGTTCAATTTATTCTTCCATACGAACTGTATTTCTTTAGTGTTCAAGTGTATGTAATTTGTTCCAGTGTTTGACCTTAATTGGTTTTGTTTTAAGTTAATGTTCTTTTGTCTTCCCTTCCTGGGATATTATACCTTATCATGCTGATGTTATTAAAGACGTCCGTCTTCTACGTTAACTTTTGATTAAACCACTGTTTGTTATGTTGATTTTTATTTGTTCCCGTATAGTTAATAAAGTTTGGGTTCGTTTTCTCTGGTACTATTTCACTGCGCGGCACAGGGATTGAGCCCAGAAAAGGGATTTTGACGAAGGAAAAATCTATTTCTGGGCGAGAGACCTGTGCCGCCCAGTGAACCCACCCTATTTGCTCCCCCCCTGTTCAGACCCCAAACTTAAGGGTGCTGTAAGGAGTGATGGGCAAGCGTGGGTTGGGTTAGTAGTACTGGTCTGCGAGGCAGGGGAGGTTGAACGGCACCTCACTATTGGGGGATTTCGAAGAGGAGAAGTCTAAATGGTACGAGACCTCTGGTATTTCGCCCCAGTCTATACCGACACCATTAGGTGAGCGAGCTAGTTCAACCTAGCATTCCTTTACATTTTTTCTCTGATAATATTAGCAGTTATATTCCTTTGAAATGGTGCTTAAGGAGCATTTCACTGGGCGGCACAGGTCTCTCGCCCAGAAATAGATTTTTCCTTCGTCAAAATCCCTTAATGCAATACAAACTCAATCACTCTATTACAGTGAAAAAAAAATTGCATTTTTTTAGGTTTTAGAGCAGGCATACACCAGTTTCATGAATGAAGTAATATGAACATCAGCTGTGTAAAGAAAAAATCAATATTATCAAAATTCTGTTTTACAAAATATTCTAAGACTTCTAAAATTTCTCCAAGGGAGCAATAGACAAGGATGGTGGGAGAATCTGGTACGCATTCTTTGCAATGTAAGATATAGAAGCAGTAGTCATTTTGAGCTGTTCTCAAGATACTGAATTTACTTCAAGATGAATAATAAAATAGTATTGAAAACTGGAAAATCTTCTATCAAAAAGGAAAGGACACCATAGTGTTTGTACAGCTACCAAAGGATAAATTATATCCAAACAATATTTGAGTTAATGTAACAGTAATATTAAACTAATACCTGTCACTATCAATACGGTAAGACAACCCAGAGTTACGAAGATCTGATAAGCGGCACTTGATGAGGAAACCCAAGAATCCATCATCTTCAACGCTAACAACAGCTTTATCTTTAAGTGGCGTTTCCATTTCTAAACTTGTTACATAACTGAATATCAAGGAACCTGAAAAATATGAAATTCTAATGACAAAGCTTTTTAGATTTATTTCATCTGTTTATAATATATAGACCAGATATAAAAGTAAAGAAACTTTTAATCTGGTAAAATCTTAACGAGTCTTCCATATTTCTATGTCATCTAAAAATAGAAATCCTAATGGTAACACTTAGATAAAAATGAGCATATATCACTTGTAATGTTATTTCATATAAAACATTATTTGGTATTACTTAATCTTGATATCAAGCATTGAATAATACAATATATCTCGCATAACTTACCACAGCTTTTGCCATCCAATGTCCCAAGTTTTTTTCCGGTATCATCAAAATTATTTTTCCTTTTTCTCTGAATTTCTTTCCCTTTCATATCAGAACTGATCAATTTGGATTTGGGGATACCTGATATTAAGCATTCTTTTGCTGCCAGAGAAGAATCTGATTCTGTGTTGCTCTCCAAAAACATCCCCTTCTTAACAGGAGAACCAGACAAACTAGAGGGACTACAGCTTCGAGAAGATAGTGTTACAACATCATCACCTCTGTCAGCTGTACTGGTAAGAATACAGGAGGTAGTATAACTATCTGTATCGGCCCCAGCTATTAACCTCACTGCTAGAGCCTTGCCATCATGTGTTAAACTGTACCTAAGAAATTGAGAATGAAAATGTAGAATGTGATTGGAAAACTTAGCAAAGCCTATGGAAAAAGCATTGTACCAAGGGAATGTGGAAAAATAAAAATCAACTACTTATATGACTAACTTTGGAAATACCCTATACAGTACATATTCATTTTAATAATCAAACCTGGAGTTCATTTACAGGATAACAGTTCCATAACACAAGATTAAAACAGACAAAACCTTAAATAACAATTACGTTTATGAAATATGAACCCAAAGTTTTCCTTATACTATGCTGTATAGACCCTTACAATATCAACCAGGGATTCTGGCATTGACTGAAGAACAAAGATATGTGTGCTTTAGGATGCAACCAGAGGTGTTTCTCACTCACTATGTACCAAATCCCATTACTTAACTTTGTAAGAGAGAACAGCTCAAGGAAGAAATTATTTGCAGGGGCTGAGAGGATGATTTTCATATTCTGAGGACTTCAACAATAATTCAAATACATCATTACTTGAACTATGTCATTATTTACAGGGGCAGCCTACAACCCTTCAATACTCCTGTTGATTCAGGCTACAGAAGCTTCTAATAAGAACCAATGATACTGGGATCAACTGTTATTTATTGATTATACGCACATCATTATGCCTTGCCTCACTAATTATTCACATCATTTGGAGCTTACCAGCAGGGGATTGCTAAAGATTTACAAAATATTATGGAAATAACATAAAAGACATACTTGGATAATAGAAATATAAAACCATGTATATCCGATGTATTCGTTGCAAGCACATAACTTGAAGTGGGTACCACGGTCCAAATATACCAGGTCAGCCAACGCACAGCTTAAGGTGTGAATCACCCATACTGTGACCTCACATGCCCTTGTTTCACATACGTGGCTAACCAAAACAAAGGACTGTGGCCTTAGGCAGCTACCCATAGAGGCAACGTGGACAATAGGAGTTGCTGTGTCCATATATCTTTTTATTCATTCATTCATTTCGTCAGTGATAATGCCAAGTAACTGCGCAGTATTTGGCTGTTATAATAGACGTGTAAAAAACTAAAAACTATGACAATGGGGCAGATGTCTTATACAAACCGCATGGAAATGTAAGGTGGCCATATTGAGAGGTCTTATAGGCAAATGGAAACAGCCAATTTACTATGAGTTCAATCAAGGTGATATGCATAAAGAACTATTAGAAATAATATCAAAGATAGAGGTTGTAGGTTATGCCGTGGTACCAGTGGTGCATGACGTAGGTTCTATAAATCTCCGTACTGTATGTGGAAACGCCTTAACATTGACCCTCTTGAAAATCGATATCTTTCAAAAATCCTAAGGCAGAAAGAGAAGTTTTTGTTTTCTCAGATGTTCCAATTTAATCAAATTACTTAGAAATAATTTTACTGACTCCAGTTTTTTCCCAAGTGTATTTCAGGTGATGGTATATGAGAAATGCTTAACCCTTTTACCCCCAGACTATTTGGAACCACAACCCTTAACCCCCTAGCCGTTTTTTTTTTTTAAGCACATTTTGCAATGTATATTTTTTAAATTGCTCTAACAGCCTTAATTTTCGTCATAGAGAGGTCAGGTTGGTCTCATTCTTCTGGAAAATGCCTGAAGTCTTATAAAGTTATCAAAAATATGCAAAAAAAAAAAAAATGTAAATAGCAGTTTTTTGCAAGGACGTACCAGTACGTCCATGGGGGTAAGGGGATGAGTTTTGTGAAACGTACCAGTATGTCCATTGGGGGTAAAAGGGTTAATAAAACCAAATCAGAATATGGGCTTGCATATAAGATCAATGAAATGTATCCAACTGTAACAGGTCAACAAACACAGCATGTTAAATTAGCAGTTCAATTGCTATTTAGGTTAAGTGCCTACTCGTTAAAATATTTAGGGGAATAGGGACTTGGAGTGTCCAAACTGGAGTCAAATATCTGACTTTATATCAGAGAGAAATTTAGCTTAGTAAATAAGTTTCAATTCACATTACTTACTAATTATTTGAAAACAACGATGGTATTTGTACAAAAATACTTCCGACCAATCAGGTATTAGGAATCTTTTCCAATCTGAAAGGGCACCCCTGCGAGTCGGTGCAAATCTGCCTCACTAAAATAAATTGACTATAGTGAGGGTACTGTGTATTTTCATTATTTTTCACAATGGGAAAAAAAATATTTTTACTTTTTTAAACTCAATGCAAATTATATGAGCAAAATAGTGAAAACATACCAACATATCTATACTCTTATCTTTTTTAATGAGGCAGATTTGCACTCACTCGCAAGGGTGCCCTTTTAGCTCTGAAAAGTTACTTACAAGCTGATTGGTTGGAAGCATTTTGTCCAAATGGCATCATTGTTTTCAAATAATTACCAAGTACTGTAATATGAATCAAAACTTATTTACTAACCTAAATTTCTCCCTCAGATGTATGATTTGTCAATAAATAATGTTAACAAATAAAGATACTGTATTATTAAGTGTTGTGATAGCAAGTCTAAATTCAATAACATCATCTGCCAAAATCAAAGACAGGAGCTGGTTTTCGGATGCACGCTGCATAAATTTGCAACTTTTGCATATTTTAACAAAAAAGTGTGATAAATTACATTAAGCTTAAGAAAAACATGTTATAATAAATATTCTTTCAATATCAGAATCTACAAAATACATGTAATTAATAAAACTCGCCATAGGTGAAAACTTGCGGTTACGTAAAAGGAACAGCCTACAGTCAAACATTGAAGAGGGGAGCACTTTCTTTAGCAAGAGGAGGGATATAGGGATCAAGATTACATACTCAATCTTCTTTCTTGTAACCTAGATGTCTAAAAGGTTAACTAAGGATGCAAAACAAAAAGGTTTATCAGGAGGAGGATCTAAATAGATTAAAGCACTCAAGACTCTACAGGAGCCATTATCGTTGTCATCCCATCTATAATTAATTAGCCTAGTCTTCCATGGATTTTCCCCATAACTAAAAGGAAAATAATTTTAGCACTTTGAACTTTTAAATTGATCGGCAACTACTGAAACACTTTTAAAGTATATGAGAAGGACTGTAAAGCAAGAGTACTCTTCAAAACAGTTTTAAATCACAGCATTGCCCTCACCACAATACGCAAAAAGAATGGGAATCATGATTTCCCAGAAACAATTCCCTTGAACACTCCACAAGGTAATTGCTAATAAATACAGAAAAAGACAATGCATAGTAATAAGGGATGTATGTGGTAAGAGATTAGTTTGAGGTAGTATGAGGAAGGGTAGTGAGTGGTGGAATGGAGTGAAGATGAAGGTGGAACAGTAGAAGAGGGCTTTTGAAGGACGACTGCAGAGTAAGAATACTGAGAAATATGAAATATATATATATAGGGAAAATGTAACAGTATTGAGAAATATGAAAAATATATAGGAAAAAAATTTGGAAGTAAAATAGCAGCTAAGCTGAGGCAAAAAGGGAGTCTCAGGGACTGGGAAGTTCATATAAAGTGAATAAGAAGTTTTGGAAAGGAGTTAAGAGAGTAAGGAAGAGAGGATCGAGGAGTGAATAGGCAATGAAAGACGAAAATAGAAGGTTATTGAAAGAAGAAGAGGAAAGAAAAAGATGGGCTGAATATTTAGAAAGGTTGCTGAATGTTGAGGATGATAGGGAGGCAGATATAATTGCTGTTGTAGGTGTTGAAGTGCCAGTGATGGGAGATGACAATTAGAGATTACCAGAGAGGAAGTGAAGACAGCACCAGATGAGACAAGCAAAAAAAAACACCTGGTATGCATAGTATAATAGCCGAGATGCTAAAGAAGGTGGTTTGACTATGCTGAATTAGTTGGTGAGATTATTTAATATATGGCTCGTATTGCCAATGGTGTCAGTAGACTAGGTGTGTGCATGTATTGTTCCATTATACAATGGTAAATGAGATGTGCAAAAGTATTGTAATTGTGGGGATATTAGTTTATTGAGTGTGGTTGTATAAGTGTATGGTAGAGTGTTAATCAATTAGGAGTAAGGATAAAATGGAGGATGCAATCTTAGAGGAGCAGGGTGGCTTTATAAAAGGAAGGGGTGTATACATCAGATTTTTATAATTTGGCAGATATTGGAGAAATATTTACTAAATGGTAAGGAGGTATATTTTGCATTTATAGATCTGGAGAAAGGTTTAGATCAAGTTGATAGGGAAGCGATGTAGAATGTGATGAGGTTATATGGAATTGGTGGAAGATTGCTCCAAGCAGAAAGAGTTTATATGTAGGCAGTAAAGTGATTGTTAGGATAGGGAATGAAGTGAGCAAGTGGTTTCGTGAGAGTGGGGATGTGTGATGTCGCCATGGTTGTGTAATTTGTTTGGTGATGGAGCTGTAAGAGAGGTGAATGCTCGAGTGCTCAGTCAAGGATTGAAACTGATAGATGAGAGTGATAATGTGTGAGAGGTGCATCAGTTGTTTGCAGATGATACTTTATTGGTTGCAGACTTAGAAGAGAAGCTGTGTTGATTAGCAACAGTATTTGAAAGGGTATGTGAGAAAAGGAAGTTGCAAGTAAATGTGGGTGATAATAAGTATTTGAGGTGCACATGAAGTGAGGGTGGTGCTAGATTGAATGTCAGGTAGTAAGGAGAGTTCCTTGAGGTAGATCAGTTTAAGGAGGATTGTTGTTGCTGCAAATGGTGGAATGGAGGCAGATGCACATCACAGTGAATGAAGGATGTAAAGTGTTGGGGGCAGTGAAGGGTATGGTAAAGAACATAAGGTTAGGAATTAATGCAGAGAGCTCCGTATGAGAAAGTGTTTATACCAACTCTGATATATGGATCGGAGTTGTATTAAATGAGTGATAAGAGACATAAATTGGCTGTGTTCAAAGTGAAGTATCTGAGGAGTATGGCCAGTGTATCCCAGTTAGATAGGGTTAGAAATGAAATAGTAAGAGTGAGAACGGGTTGGAGAAATGAATTGGCTGTTCGAGTGTATATGAATGTGTTGAGGTGGTTAGGCCATTTAGAGAGGATGCAAAATGGTTGTCTGCTGAATAAGGTGATGAATACAAGAGTTGATGGGAGAAGTGCAAAAGGAAGGCAAAGGTTTGGGTGGATGGATGAAGAAAGATCCTAGGTGACAAGAGGATTGATGTGAGAGAGTTAAAAAGTGTGTTGGAAATAAAACTGAACGCCTAGTGATTGTGATGCACTTCCGATAAGCCCTACTGCTACATCAGGTCACCTTATGGTGACTGCTGAGGTAGCTTCAGTAAGGAAGGTAGCATCAGCAGGGGTCAGCACATGAAGCTTCATTTGTGGTTTAAGACTGAGGGAGGGGGGGGGGGTCTGTGGCAGCCTAGCAGTATCAACCAAGGGTCTTGGCAAGAATGAACCTGCCATCCTCACCTCGAGCCTCACACAGATATTTATTTATTCCTGTGCTGCAAGTGAGGCATTCAGTCAAAAAATGCCTCCCTTTCAAGGATATCAAACAGTTGTCACAATATGGTTGGTGTTGGCTGGCAGAAACTTGTGTCATCCGAGTGTGACCAATGCGGAGAAAACAAAGAGTAGTCTCCCACTTTCGGGACATCCCGTTATACCTCCAAGGGGATATAACATTACTTATTTCTCTCATCTAATTTTCAGCTAAACTATCCCAATGCTGTTGCCAATTATTATAAATAAAATTCTTAATTGTAGGTAAAAAATCATTACAGGGAATGGGATACCTTCTGGGTAGCAATTCGGCAGCAGCATTCTTTGCCAGTGAATCTGCCTCCTCATTTCCAGACAAACCTACGTGCTGGAACCTAGCAAAATCGAACTGTTATACCTTTGAGGCCAATAATTAAGTCACTCTAAAATATTTAAAACTAAAGGGTCACTGGATATAAAACCTTCTAAAACTTGTAGGACACTTCTTGCATCACTAAAAATTATAAAATTGCCCTCCTTTTTAATGATATTTTCTCAATAGCAGTTAGTATGCCATATAATTCAGCAGCAAATATGGAAGATATTAGAGGAAGTGCACCTCTACAGTTAAAAGAACTACTATATACTCCAAATCCAATGCCAGCATCAGATTTGGAGCCATCAGTATACATAGAAGTCAAATCCTCATGTTTTTCCACATGTTCCATAAAAACAGACCTGGCTTCTAATTCAGTTATGATCTTATTTAATACCAATAAAATATCTATAAAAAGATATCTGGTAATTTCCATGGAGTGTTTGGTGATATCCTAAATGGAAATAACAATTTCTTCCTATATCTTCCTATGTGGCCGCGGGGGCATATAAAAATTAGAATAGCGCCAACGTTATCCCTGCGTGTCGTAAGAGGCGACTAAAAGGGACGGGACGAGGGGGCTGGGAACCCCCTCTCCTGTATCTACATCCTGTGAGACATCAACAAGGAGATGGAGCTGGGGGGAGAGTGACTGCTCCCCGCACTCTAGTTTTGGGGTGTTTGAATGTGTGTGGATGTAGTACGATAGAGAGTAAAAGATGTGAAATTGGAAGTATGTTTAGGAATAGAAGGATGGATGTATTGGCCTTGTGTGAGACGAAGATAAAAGGAAAGGGTGAAGTGATGTTTGGTGAAATGTCTGGTAAAGTGTCTGGGATTGAAAGGGGAAGAGCGAGAAAGGGTGTGGCTTTGTTGCTGAGTGAATGGATGACAGGTAAAGTAGTGGAATGGAAGGAGATATCATCTAGGTTAATGTGGGTAAGGGTTAGGTTGGCAAGGGAATGTTGGGCCAGGTAGTGAGAAAAGTGAAGAAGAGCGGAATGAGTTCTGGAATGAATTAACTAGGTGTGTAGAAGGACTGGGTAGAAGGAATTATGTAGTTGTCATGGGTGATTTAAATGCTAGAGTGGGCGCTGGAGAGGTAGAAGGTGTCATTGGGAAGTATGGTGTACCAGGTGAAAATGAGAGTGGTGAGAGACTGGTGGATATGTGTGTTGAGCAAGAGATGGTGATAAGTAATAGCTTTTTTAAAAAGAAAGATAAAAATAAGTATACATGGGTAAGAGTGGCAAATGGAAGAGTAGTAGAAAGGGCATTAATGGAATATGTGTTGATAACTAAAAGAATGTTTGGAAGATTGAAAGACGTGCACGTGTTTAGGGGTATGGCTAACGGTATGTCTGATCATTTTTTGGTGGAAGGAAAATTAGTTGTACCAAAGAGTGGGGGAATAGAGTAGGTGAATGTAAAAGGGAGCTAGTGAGGGTGGAAGAGCTAATAAAAGCGGGGGTAAAAAGTAAATATCAGGAAAGGTTGAAAATGACATATGACGAAGTGAAAGTAAGAGAAACTGGCAATTTAGAGGAGGAGTGGAAGTTAGTAAAAGAAAATTTTGTTGGGATTGCAAGTGATGTGTGTGGCAAGAAGGTTGTTGGAGGCAGCATGAGGAAGGGTAGTGAATGGTGGAATGGAGTGAAGGTAAAAGTGGAAGAGAAAAAGAGGGCTTTTGAAGAATGGCTGCAGAGTAATAGTGTAGAGAAGTATGAAAAATATAAAGAGAAAAATGGAGTTTTTATGATAAAACTAAGTTTTATGAATACTTACCAGGCAGTTATATATACATAGCTAATAATCTCTATTTCGGCAGAATTTTTCTAAACGCGGCAACTGCCTTGTGGTGGTTGGGTGGTTACACCCGTTAAAGGGTGGTACGAGGAATCATTCCCGTTTTCTGTTCTTCAGTTCATCTATGCCCGACCTGTCTCCTGAGGGGAGGTGGGTGGGCCTTCGAATGTATATATAACTGCCAGGTAAGTATTCATAAAACTTTGTTTTATCATAAAAACTCCATTTTTATGAATAGAACTTACCTGGCAGTTATATATACATAGCTGATTAACACACTTGGAGGAGGGTGAGAGACAGTAAACATCGTTGGGGAAACAACCAAAAAAGTTGTAGGAGAAAAAAAACCTTGATTCCTTACCTGCTAAGGTAGCTGACTTCAAAGATTCCTGCCTCTTGAGTCGCTTTCCCTTAGGAGAGTCAGCCAGGATGTGACCTGCAGTGCTGAAAACACTCAATCGAGTCTGTCAACGGGGTGAGACCAACAATCTGACTAGACTTCAGGACTACCTATTGGCCAATATAAAAAACTGCAACCTTACCAAAACCAACCACCTAACCTTTGCAAAGTAGATAAAAATTATCTAACTAAACTGAGGTGACTGTACACAAGTCGAAGACCTCAGACAACCATTAAAAACACCAACCCACACACAAGTATACAAAACTAAGGTTGAGGGGAGGTAGTAACTCCTTTGCCTAATACAGAAGCCGTAGCTACGTATGGGCCCAAGGTATAGCATTTCTCATAATCCACTCTCACCTCTCTGAGGTAATGAGAGGCGAACACAGAGTTGCTCCTCCAGAATGTCGCATCCATAATTTGTCTGACCGACATGTTCTTGCAGTAAGCAAGCGAGGTCGCAATGGCTCTCACTTCGTGAGCCTGCAATTTTAAAAGTCCGAAGTGTTCCTCCTCACACAAGAGATGCGCTTCTCTTATAACTTCCCTCAGGAAAAAAGACAAAGCATTCTTGGAAAGGGGCTTCTGAGGATCTTTCACAGAACACCACAAGGAGCTAGAAGAGCCTCTCACATTTTTTGTGCGAGACAAGTAGGCCTTGAGGGCTCGTACTGGACAGAGGAGCCTCTCTTGCTCTTGACCCACTAGGTTAGTCAAGTTAGGAACCTCAAAGGTCCTTGGCCAGGGCTTTGAAGGGTTCTCGTTCTTAGCAAGGAAGTCTAATCCTAAGGCACAAACTGCCCCATTCAGATTGAAGCCTACCTGTTTTTCAATTGCATGGACTTCACTGACTCTTTTAGCTGTTGCCAAGGCCAAAAGGAAGAGGGTTTTCTTCGTAACCTCCCTAAGGGGAGCTTGTGAGATGGGTTCAAATCTCTTGGTGCACAGACATTTAAGCACCACATCAAGGTTCCAAGAAGGGGGCTTTAACAGGACCTGCTTGGTTGTCTCAAAAGACTTCAAGAGGTCATGTAAGTCCTTATCGTGAGACAAGTCCAAGCCTCTATGCCGACAGACTGAAGCGAGCATACTTTTGTACCCCTTGATTGTGGGCACAGCCAGCTTAGCGTCCTGCCTGAGGTACAACAAGAAATCAGCAATCTGGCTCACAGAGGTAGTGGATGAGGAAATCTTGTGCTTCCTACACCAAGCCCTAAAAGTCTCCCACTTGGACTGGTAGACCCTCTGTGAAGAGACCCTCCTCGCTCTGGCGATAGCTTTCGGAGCTTGCGCTGAAAATCCTTTCGATCTGACGAGCTTCTCGATAGTCTGAAGGCAGTCAGGTTGAGAGCGAGGGGGTTTTGATGATACCTCTCAAAGTGGGGTTGTCTGAGCAGCTTTGGACTTGCAGGGAGGCTTCTTGGAAAGTCCATCAACAAGTCCACCACCTCCGTGAACCATTCCCTCATCGGCCAGAAAGGAGCTATCAGGATCATTCGTCCCGAATTGAGGAGAGCGAATTTCCTGACTACCAGATTGATGATCTTGAACGGGGGAAAGGCATATGTGTCCATCCCCGTCCAATCCATCAAAAAGGCATCCACTGCTATTGCCTCCTAGTCCGGAACCAGGGAGCAATAGTTGGGGATCCTCTTGGATAAGTTGGAGGCGAAAAGATCGATGAGGGGTCTCCCCCACAGCCTCCAGAGACTCTGACAGACCTGTTGGTTGAGGGTCCATTCTGTAGGAAGGACCTGCCCTTTCCTGCTGAGCATGTCCGCCCTCACATTTCTCTGTCCCTGAACAAACCTCGTCAGCAGACCTATCTTGTTCTCCTTCGCCCAAAGAAGGAGCTCCCTTGCTGTTTCGAACAGAGACAGAGAGTGATTACCCCCTTGCTTTCTGATGTAAGCAAGAGCTGTGGTGTTGTCTGAATTGACCTCCACAATCTTCCCAGACACCAAGTCTTTGAAGGCCTTTAGCCCCAGAAAAATGGCCATCAGCTCCTTGTTGTTGATGTGCCATTCCAGCTGATTTCCTTCCCAATAGCCTGAGACCTCCTTGCTTCCTAGTGTTGCCCCCCAACCTGACTCTGATGCGTCTGAAAACAACACTAGGTCTGGGTTCTTCTTGTGTAAGGAGATCCCTTCCCCTAACAAGGCTGGATCCAGCCACCACTTCAGAAGATTCTTGACTTCTGCTGGAATGGGGAAGGAAAAGGAGTCTTCCTGCGTCTTTCTGTTCCACGTTTTCAAAAGAAAGTGCTGTAGAGGCCTTAGATGGAGTCTTCCCAGAGAGACAAACTGTTCAAGGCAGGATAGAGATCCCAGCAAACTCATCCACTCCTTCGCTGAGCCCCTCTTCTTGTCCAGGAAAGCTCTGACTTTTTCGAGACACTTGGTCTGTCTTTCATGTGAGGGAGAAGCCCAAAAAATAACTGAATTCAGAACTATCCCCAAATAGAGAATAGTCTGATTCGGCTTGATCTGAGACTTCTCCCTGTTGATGACCAGGCCTAGATCTTGAGCCATCATAAAAGTCTTTCGTAAATCCTCCAGACATTTCTCCCTCGATCGTGAACGAATCAGCCAATCGTCCAGATAGGAGGATATCCTTATTCCCTCTTGATGCAGCCAGCCTGACACATTCGCCATTATCCTGGTGAAGACTTGAGGAGCCGTGCTGAGACCGAAGCAAAGAGCTCTGAATTGGAAGCACTTGCCCTGCATTACAAATCTCAGGTACTTCCTTGAAGTCGGATGGATGGGGGGTATGGAAATACGCGTCCTGCAAGTCGAGGGACACCATCCAGTCCCCTGGACGTACTGATGCCAGCACCGACTGAGTCGTCTCCATGGAGAACTTTGTCCTCTCCACAAAGACGTTGAGAGAACTGACATCCAGGACGGGTCTCCATCCGCCCGAGTTCTTGGGGACTAAAAACAGGCGATTGTAAAAGCCTGGGGAGGATAGATCCTGAACCGGTTCTATCGCTCCCTTGTCTAGCATTTGGTCGACTAGGTCTATTAGGGCCTTCTGTTTCCCCGGATCTGTGTACCGGGCTACTAAGGCCAGCGGAGCATCTGCGAGAGGAGGTTTCTTCAGAAAGGGGATCTTGTATCCTTCCTTGATGACTGAGAGGGACCAGGTGTCTGCCCCTCTCCTCTTCCAAGACTGCCAACAACCTGACAGTCTTGCGCCTACTGTCTGGAGGAAACGAACTTCATTTTCTGGAGCGAGGTCTGAACGAACCCCTAGTAGATCTTGGTCCTGACTCTTGCTTTCTTCCTCTAAAATATGGTCTTGAAGAAGTAGTCCTGCCCCGGGAAGGGCTGCTGGAATTTCTTTTCCTCTCGTTTCGAAGAAGAAGGAGTGGCTGCCAAGGGCTTACAAGCTGAACGAGATGATAGGTCTTGGGTGGTTTTTTGGGCCAGCGAAAGCGTAATGTCTCTAACCAGGGACTCGGGAAAAAGATGTTGAGACAGGGGGGCGTAAAGAAGCTCAGACTTCTGCGCAATGGTAACAGACCTTGAAGCAAAAGAGCAAAGCAGGGCTCTCTTCTTTAGTATCCCAGCTGAGAACAGCGCAGCCAACCCCTTTCGCCCCATCTCTGAGGGCCTTGTCCAAACAGGACATAATACTGGTAAGGTCCCTAGTTCCTTTCATCTGGTCAGTTTTTCTTGCCAGAGTCCCTAGCGACCAGTCTAGAAAACTAAAAACCTCAAAGGCTCTAAAAAGGGATTTTGACGAAGGAAAAATCTATTTCTGGGCGAGAGACCTGTGCCGCCCAGTGAAATGCTCCTTATGCACCATTTCAAAGGAATATAACTGCTAATATTACCAGAGAAAAAATGTATAGGAATGCTAGGTTGAACTAGCTCGCTCACCTAATGGTGTCGGTATAGACTGGGGCGAAATACCAGAGGTCTCGTACCATTTAGACTTCTCCTCTTCGAAATCCCTCAATAGTGAGGAGCCGTTCAACCTCCCCTGCCTCGCAGACCAGTACTACTAACTCAACCCACGCTTGCCCATCACTCCTTTCAAGCACCTGATTCATATAAGTCCAACGTATTTTTTCTCGTGTTTTCCATTGGATTTATCATCAACTTTCTCTCGATGGCCGATTCCCAAGATACCCCATCGAAGTTAAGTACTTTATCCATGAGTTTTAGCGAGATTGGGCAGTGTAAACTTTGTTTTTATTATTGAGAAGTGTTTATATATGAGCGGCGTCCCCGTTCTTACTTTCGCCTCTGCCCTTTGTCTCGTTAGTTCGTCCGTCATTAATATTCGTTCGAACCTTTAGGAGTTTTTTCCTTATATTCATATAGTACACCGACTTTATGCTTTCATATAGCATTTATTTTATGTTATCCTATGATATCGGTGTTAGCGTTTCATCAGGAGTAGGTTATGTTGGTATGCCTGCATTCGTGCATGTTGGTGGATAGCGTCACCATTGAGATTGTTTCGCTAGTTCTAGGAGCGTTAATATCGACCATCTCACTTATTATTAGTAAACTTTTTGTTTTATTACGCTCCACCTAGTTTTACATTTGGTTCGAGTGGGACTCTCGCGTATTTTGTGGTTTGTACTGTCCGATCTACCGCTTCAGTAACTAGGTTGGTACCCCTGCTTTCCATCTCCTGATGGCGTCATGCTCCTCCCTTACCACTCGCCCGAGTCCCTCTCTCGCCATATTTTTTCTGCATGCCTAACCTTACTTACGTGATTTCGCTTTTAATTCATTAATTATTTTTATGTATTTGTGCATTGATATTATATTTATTGCTTTACTCCGTTATGATCATATTTTTGGGATTTTCATGTCATGTTGAGGGGATCTCCAGTTGGTAGCCCTGTCTACCACTGCGCACTGGCGATTCCCCGGTACCATTACCCCCCCCCCACAGGTTGGGGAGGCTATTCCATCCCCCCCCTTCAGTGTACACCCTTCCTCTCACTCGATGGTTGTTGGTTATGACATACGGGTCAAGTATGCTTGTACCTCAGTCTTCCCTCAACGTTCCGACATATTGAGGATTGAGTATACCAACGGGGTATGACTTAGTCTCATTCATTCATACCGGGCGGTTTCGTCTCCCCCCTCCCGTCGCCCCGATTGGCCATCGGTCGGGGAGGGGGAAGGCCGGGACCACCGGGGACTATCACACGTGATTAGTCGGTATAACTGCACCTTGGTGTAACCTTGCTTTTAGCTACGGTTGTTAGAATGAGCACTTATATTAGGAGTGTCTCCACCTACGGTACCTCCTGCTATTATCGTCCGTATAGGACTTATTAATATCCCATATCATTATATTATATTCTACATGAATCATTACCTTTGTCCCGGTACCTCCGGTAGGGTAGGGGGGTTCCATTGGCTCCCCCCGCGCTCTCCCGTTGTACCCTCCCGTCATCAGACATCGGAGCCGCCGGGCTCTTAACTACAAGATCGGTTGACACTGACACAGTTTTGATTAATATCCTCCCTCCGGGAGCCCTATTCATTACAGACATTAGTTTCAGATCATAATTGGCGTTCTCTATTTATGTACTTTAAGGATGTATCTTAGGTACTTTAAGTTTACTTTAAGTTACTTTAAGTTTACTTTAAGTTTACTTACCAACCCTGTTCCCCGGCCCCGGGGGCCCCGGAACTAGTTATGATTATATATTCATCACTGTTTTTTGCATCCTTTTTCATACCCGGCTCTGCCGGATTGCTCTTGGAATAGTCTCAGTTCTCTGCATGTTTAGTCTAAGGCTATACATTTATTTTATTAACTGGCAGGTCCCGGACCCTTCGGGACCCCTTATAGAGAAACTAGTAGATGCTCATGGACTATTCCTTTTACAGGTGGTCCGTTGCCGGATGACAGCCTGCGCGGCCGTCCTTCACCAGCCTTGCGGACATGCTGTCTGTCGGTCCCACGCGGACTGTGGGATCCAGATGGACGATATTGTTGTATGGCACCCTGACAACTGCCTTATCTGTTATGACCTTATCTCCACCCTCGCTTCAGATTCGGTGAGCCTCTTTCAGTCATTTTTGTATTTACATTCCCTTCACTGGGCGGCATCAATATGATACATACTCATTGACTTCTGTTATGAATCTTCGGGTTCATTCATCATTTTGTCCCTCGGGTTTGCTAACCTTATCCCCGTCCTTTCAGAGTTCCCAGGCGGTTAAAACTTCAGCAAGAGCCACTTTGAAATTGTGGGTAGGCGGCTTCGCCCGTAACGTAAAGGCCAGGAAGCCCTACGTCCTCTCAGAAGATTATTGTAGTCTTATCTACCCGAACGCAAAATCTTCGGCAGCAGTGCCTAGGCAAGTGGCGGCTCCTATAATTGCCGACATTGCGGAAACCGTAGAACTCAATCTCGTCCAGGATACAGACATCGCTGACGACCCGGACCCCATTGAAGACAATGTTACGGCTCTGAACTTAGACATAGAGCCCATGGTTTTAGACGAACCAGACACAGGTAAGGTGGTAAGTGAGGCAGGTGGGTCTGGCGCTAAGACCTCTCTTCTTAGCCCCTCTTTTTCTTCAACTTCTAATAATTCTTCCTTTCTTGGTTTTGAAGGGAACCGCGAATCCTCCCCGAGATCGCTCTCGGTTCCTCCCAAGGTCTAATCTCAGAAGAGACCTTTAGTGAGGACTCGTAAGAATCCTACACTACCTAGATCATTTAGACGAGATGATCCAGCTCCGACATCGATCACATGACCTTGGCTGAGTTGAGAGCATGCCTTCTAGCTGAGTCCACTAAGCCAGAGAAGTCACTCTTGGAGGAGGAAGGCACTCCCAGACCCAAAGGTTCCCCAGTTTCATACCACATACCAGCTTTTGAAGCAAGACGACCTGGTGGAAACGAGAAGGAAGTCTCAACTGCTTGTCTCCGCTCCTTCATCCAGTCATCAATCTTCGCAAGAGCCTTCTTTGCGGAAATCAACAGTTTCATCTTGATGAAGGCCGACTGTTTCTTGGCCTTCTTTCTGTTAAATTGGGATTGAGGAGATTGAGCGGCAGCAGGTTGGAATTCCTCTCCAAAAAGTTTAAGAAGGGAGCGAGAGAGAACTTTGTAATCTCCAGCAGCGTCGGCAGGTTTATCATCGTCATCAGAGACCTCCTCGAGGTCCTGATCCACATCTGCAACATCCTTCGAACGAGAAGAAGGCTCCTTAGAATCCGACAATGGCAAATCAAAGGAATCGTCCTGCAAAAGAAGGGTTGCATCCTGGAGCCCAGCGCTAGAACAAGAGGCAGTATCGTCCCGAAGAGGCAGGCTGGTATCGTCCTGGCGCCGAGAACGAGAAGCAGTATCGTTCTGGTGCCGTGAGCGAGAGGCGGTATCGTCCTGGCGTAGTGAACGAGAGGCGGTATCGTCATGGCGTCGGGAACGAGAGGCGGTAACGTCCAGGTGTCGAGAACGAGGGGCGGTATCGTCCTGGCGAAGTGAACGAGAGGAGATATCGTCCTGGTATCGTGAACGGGAGGAGGTATCGTCCTGGTATCGTGAACGGGAGGAGGTATCGTCCTGGCATCGAGAACGAGAGGCAGTATCGTCCTGGCATCGAGAACGAGAAGCAGTATCATTCGAGATAGTATCGTCCCGGTATCGAGAACGAGAAACCGTATCGTCCTGGTATCGAGAAGAAGTATCGCCTTGTGAAAGCGCACATTCCTCATCCTGGCGCAGAGAGGGAGAAGTTTTCTTAAGAGAAGAACTCCGTTCTCTCTTAGAAGTAGACTTCTTAATAGGTAACGAGTCGTCTTTACGTCTATCAGACTGGGCGTGAGGGCGGCTAAATGCTTGCACTAACGTAAAAAGTTGTTCCTGCATGACAGACATAAAGGATTTAGCAACATCAGCTGGGTCTCGCGGTCCCGAAGGGGAGGGTTGACGAATAACACTCGTAGAAGGGGGAGGATCTTCGGCAGTAAAATCCTGACTTGCAGGCTTAGGCTTCGCCCTTTTCACAGGCACGGAGTCGAAATCATCCTCCGACGGACAAGGTTCATAACTGCTAGAACCGGGAGAGAAAGAATGAGACATTTCGTCTCGGTTCCATCTCCTCTTAGTAGGTCTTGACGCTTCAAACTTCCATTTACGTCTGGGCGAATTCGGAGAAGAAATTAACACATCCGACACGTCTTTTCCGTGACGGTCAAGAACAGCCAGGGAATCGGCAACAGGGCTGTTTGAGGCGACGGCTGCCCGAGGGTACGTACCTGTCACCCCCTTTCGGTTGTCGACGTACCTTCTCCCTTGGTCCTGGGAGCTTGGTAGAGGTCTAGGCCTAGGGTAATGACAGGTTCGGTCAGTCGCCACCTCCACTGCACTAACACAAGCACTTTCACTATCCTTACCTTTAAAGGCCTCCAGTTGTTCTTTAATGGCCTTCAACTCGGCAGCCAAACTAGCGTACCGAGGGTCATCCGCAGATACGGATCCTGTAGGAGGTGCAGGAGTTACTAACTTACGGGAAGGATCAACTTCCAAAGAGGAATCAATTATAGGTTCAAAAGATAAATCTACACTAAGTTAGTCTTCCTTACCACTAACAGACTTAGACTTAGACCTAGAAGCTCTCCTAACTCTATCGAGCTCTAGTTTACGCACATAGCGCTTCATAATCAACCAATCCTTTTCATCCAAAACTTTACATTCCCCGCACCTATTATTAAGGGCACATTCAAAGCCCCTACAATTCAAACACACGGTGTGAGGGTCTACCGCCATTTTCGGTAGTCTGACCTTACATTCCTCATTCGCACAGACACGGTAATGACTTTTTTCATTCATAATGAAAACTGCAAAAAAGCAAAGAAATAACAAAAACACAATTGCCAAAACCCCAAATCAGAGCACTTCACCAAATAGCAGACTGGTACAGCGATACAGGGAAAGCGAAGAAAAACTCTTAATGACGGACCAACGTGTTGTCGATCCGGCCGGCAGAGATGAACTGAAGAACAGAAAACGGGAATGATTCCTCGTACCACCCTTTAACAGGTGAAACCACCCAACCACCACAAGGCGGTTGCCGCGTTTAGAAAAATTCTGCCGAAATAGAGATTATTAGCTATGTATATATAACTGCCAGGTAGGTTCTATTCATAAAAATGTGGAAGTAAAGCGCAAGGTATGTGAGGCATAGAGGACAGCTGACCTGAGGTGGGGTCAGGGATTGGGTCATTCATATTAAGAGAATAAGAAGTAGTTTTGGAAAGAAGTGAAGAAAGTAAGGAAGGCTGGCTCAAGAATTGAAGAGACAGTGAAAGATGGAAATGGGAGGTTGTTAAAAGGAGAGGAGGCAAGGAAAAGATGGGCGGAATATTTTGAAAGTTTACTGAATGTTGAGGATAATAGGGAGGTAGATATAATTGCTGTTGCAGGTGTTGAGGTGCCAGTGATGGGAGATGAGAATGAGAGAGAGATTACAATAGATAAAGTGAGGAGAGCACTAGATGAAACGAGAGTAGGAAAAACGTCTGGTATAGATGGTGTGAGAGCTGAGATGGTGAAGGAAGGGGTTGTGACTGTACTTGAATGGTTGGTGAGATTGTTTACTATGTGTTTTGTGTTGTCAATGGTACCAGTAGATTGGGTTTGTGCATGTATTGTACCACTATATAAGGGTAAGGGAGATGTGCACGAGTGTTGTAATTCAAGAGGTATTAGTTTGTTAAGCGTAGTTGGAAAAGTGTATGGTAGAGTAATGATTAATAGGATCAAGGATAAAACAGAGTATGCAATCTTAGAAATACAGGGTGGTTTTAGAAGAGGTAGGGGTTGTATGAATCAGATTTTTACAGTAAGGCAGATATGCGAGAAATATTTAGCCAAAGGTAAGGAGGTGTATGTTGCGTTTATGGATCTGGAGAAAGCGTATGATAGTTGATAGGGAAGCAATGTGGAATGTGATGAGGTTATATGGAGTTGGTGGAAAGTTGTTGCAAGCATTGAAAAGTTTCTACAAAGGTAGTAAAGCATGTGTTAGGATAGGAAATGAAGTGAGTGATTGGTTTCTGGTAAGAATGGGGCTGAGACAGGGATGTGTGATGTCGCCGTGGTTGTTTAACTTGTTTGTTGATGGAGTGGTGAGAGAGGTGAATGCTAGAGTGCTTGGACGAGGATTAAAACTGGTAGACGAGAATGACCATGAATGGGAGGTAAATCAGTTGTTGTTTGCGGATGATACTGTACTGGTTGCAGACACAGAAGAGAAGCTTGGGCGATTAGTGACACAATTTGGAAGTGTGTGTGAGAGAAGGAAGTTGAGAGTTAATGTGGGTAAGAGTTATGAGATGTACGAGAAGGGAAGGTGGTGCAAGGTTGAATGTCATGTTGAATGGAGAGTTACTTGAGGAAGTGGATCAGTAAGTACTTGGGGTCTGTTGTTGCTGCAAATGGTGGAGTGGAAGCAGAAGTACATCAGAGAGTGAATGAAGGTTGCAAAGTGTTGGGGGCAATTAAGGGAGTATAAAAAAAATAGAGGGTTGGGCATGAATGTAAAAAGAGTTCTATATGAGAAAGTGATTGTACCATCTGTGATGTATGGATCTGAGTTGTGGGGAATGAAAGTGACGGAGAGACAGAAATTGAATGTGTTTGAGATGAAGTGTCTAAGGAGTATGACTGGTGTATCTCGAGTAGATAAGGTTAGGAACGAAGTGGTGAGAGTGAGAAAGGGTGTAAGAAATGAGTTAACAGCTAGAGTGGATATGAATGTGTTGAGGTGGTTTGGCCATGTTGAGAGAATGGAAAATGGCTGTCTGCTAAAGAAGGTGAAGAATGCAAGAGTTGATGGGAGAAGTACAAGAGGAAGGCCAAGGTTTGGGTGGATGGATGGAGTGAAGAAAGCTCTGGGTGATAGGAGGATAGATGTGAGAGAGGCAAGAGAGCGTGCTAGAAATAGGAATGAACGGCAAGCGATTGTGACGCAGTTGCGGTAGGCCCTGCTCCTGCCTCCGATGCCTTAGATGACCGCGGAGGTAGCAGCAGTAGGGGATTCAGCATTATGAAGCTTCATCTGTGGTGGATAATGTGGGAGGGTGGGCTGTGGCACCCTAGCAGTACCAGCTGAACTAGGTTGAGTCCCTTGTCAGGCTGGAGGAACGTAGAGAGTAGAGGTCCCCTTTTTTGTTTTGTTTCTTTGTTGATGTCGGCTAGCCCCCAAAATTGGGGGAAGTGCCTTGGTATATGTATGCATGTATGTATATCCTATATCAAGACTGTTTATTGTTTTACCTGATAACCATAAGGCTGAGGAGATTTTGGGTGTAATTAAAAATATCTACAATGCCTTTCAAAGTTTGCAGTCTGATAGGCTAAAGAATTAGGAAGTCTTTGCAACCTAAACCAATACAAAACAATGCAAGACTTTCGGTGAAGGTCTAAAGGTAATTCTCCAGTGTTAACAAGGAGACTTGGGATAGGAAAAATTCTAAACACTCATGTAGACAATCTAATACTAGCATGATGTATAGAATCTATATCTTTAATAAGCTTGGGATGGCTGAAGAATATATTTCACACCTATTACTAATTTTTGAAAAAATTAAGGCCTTGTATAATTTCAAAATAGTTTTGCAGTCTGCCCCCATGATGTATGGGAGAATACTTTTAAAAGATTCAGAGCCTCAAGACATTTAGCTTTTAACACCTTTACACATGAAGTCCGTTGACCTTTGATGTATATATCCAGGTCCGGATTTACTCCCCGGATACAACAGAAATGGACAACAATAGTTTTGCTTGTCGAAAACTTAAATTCATTCATATCAGTGCACTGAATAATTTTGTCAATTGAAAGTTTAGTTTTCTCCCAACCACTACCATTCTAGGTCTAGCAAATGATATGGAGAGATCATCTATAAATAGTGTTGTGAGAATATCGAGGAATGACAGAAGATATCCCGTTAATGGCTAGTGCAAATAGGGTTACACTTAGCACACTACCCTGGGGAACTCCTCCTTCCTGACATTTCCTCTCTGATAGAGCTTCCCCCACTCTCACTTGAAAAAATCTATGTAAAATAAATGATTAAATGAACAATGGTAGCTCTCCTCTTAATTCTAAATTATGAATGGTTTTAAGTATACCATATCCCCATGTAGTATTTTATCCCTTTTCAAGGAAAAAAAGAGACTTATATGGTACTGTTTGCAAGCAAAAGCTTCACAAATAGAGGGCTCAAGTCGTATCAACAAAGTCGTTGAGTGCATTTTTTTAAATCCACACTACTGTAGATAGGTGATAAAATACCATTCTTTTCAAGGTACCACATCAGTCTTGCATTGACCATCTTCTCCATGATCTTACATAAGCAATATATTAATGCAACTGGTCGATAGTTTGCAGCTAAAAACTTATCTTTACCAGGTTTTAAAAAGGCTAAAATAATGGCTAGTTCCCAAACACTATGATCATGTTACAATCTGTTAATAATGCTTATAATAAATAACTTGGTATTAACAGGTTATGTTTAATCATTGCTTATGGAATTCTATGGGGTCCAGGGGCAGTATTATTACAAGTAGCAGGTGCAGAAACAAATTATCTTTCAGTAAAAGGAAAATTTTATGACTCTTCCCTTCCTGTTGCAAAATTCAAAATTTTCTTTTCTTCAATGCTCCTACAGTGGTGACCAGGAGCTGCTACACACTTGCATGATACATTTGAGAAATGATTAGCCAGGGCATTGCTAACCTCAGTTGCTTCAGTTACATACTGACCATTCACCTTCAATATTGGTGGTGGGTTGGGGGTAAATTTGCCTGCTAAATTTTTTACTTTCCGCCATTCAGAAGATAGTGGTGTTCTACTGTTGACTGAGGAAATAAAAGATACCCAAGATTGGCGCCTAGCAGAAATTCTTTCATGGTACGACGGAACTGTGCTCTACATATTTTGTATATTATCAAATTCTCCTCTGTACGGTGTCTATGCAATCTAGTCAAAGATTTTCTTGTGGCTCTGTACATGAGAGTTAATTCTGAAGACCACCAGGGGACTGGTCGTCGTTTAAATAACCCTGTGGTTTTGAGAATCTAATTGATTCCTGCTGTATGGAGAGTTTCATTCAGTAAGTCTATGTCATCAACACTTTCAAACAGTTCTGCACTACCCTTGATTTCACTTAGCTCACGAAATTTAACTCAGTCCGCCTTGTCAAGATTCCATTGTGGCAATCTTTGTAAAGGGGGACCATTGTTGGTGTTTCTGATTGGAGCATGATCACTAATATGCCAATCATCTAATGTCCTCAAATCAAAATTAAGAAGGCAGTTAGAGCTTGCAATTGAAAGATCAATGCATGACAGAGTTCTTGTCTGAACATGAAAGTGCGTGGGCTCTCCTGTATTAAGAAGTCCGACATCCTCATTTTCCACAATTGATGATATAATATTGTCCTTGGTGTTTGCTAAGCAATCGCCCCAAAAAGGATGTCAACTGTTCAAATCTTCAAGTAAAAGAAAAGGTTGAGGGAGTTGTTGAATCACCTCTACTAAATTATCATACAAAATATTATCATTTGTAGACAAGTACATAGAGCAAATTGTATATTTTCTCCTTATATCAATCTGTACAACCATTGCCTCTAGAGGTGTACGAATAGACAAAGATATTTGGGGAACATCTCGACGAACGTATATGAGACTTCCGCCATAGGTTCCTACTCGGTCATCATATGGTGTCCTATAAATAATAAATTTGCGAGGTCAAGAATTATCACCAAGTTTGCTCTCTTGTACACACAATTATGAGGGAATGCTTATGAATGAGGAGCTTGAGTTGTTCTTATTTGGCCCTCAAACCCTGACAATTCCATTACAAAATGTAGGAATAAAACTATGGTTTACTTTTTGGAAGACCCCTAGGATGAAGTCTTCCCATTAGCAATTTTTGATCTAACACTATTTCCTGGTGGTTTTATTAGAGAGGGTCTTGATAGATTGGGTTTTGCGTTTGTGATTTTCTTTAAACTTCATCTAATTGTTGAGGGGGGTGGTGGACCTCAACTTGAATTTTTGATTTATTTAAATTGTTTTCTAGTTGATCAGAAACATCTTATTTATTTGACATCATAACTTTGATGTTTATTATGGAAGGGGGTGATAGAGATGAAGGTCTCTCTCTTTTCCAATTAATAGGTGGTGAGCTACCAGGTTTTTGCACCTTCCCCACTACAGGTGCACCTGGTAACTCGGTTTCAAATGGAACCTCCATTAAGTCAGGCAAGGACATGGCCAGAGAGAGGTTAGTACTTTTGTTGGTAATGGGGGACCAAGGTTGTACAAAAATAGGCAATGCCCCAGTTTTGATACACCGTGAAAAAGCCTCAGAAGGCAATAATGCTAGGGTTTCTACTTTTTTTCCGACTCAATTTGCATATTTTAAAATAATTTCCTATTACCCCTTTAGATTCAGCTACTAGCCACATTGGTGAATTTTGGCTTTCTCTTGAAAGGCATAAGTAAATTTACGTCTTTTTCAAACCAATAGGCAGGTCTGTATAGATCTAATTCTTTTGGGACCCTATCACAAGGAGCTCCCATGATGTTCAAATTGTAAATTTCAATATGTTATTTTTATAATAAAATAAATTTTTGAATATACTTACCCGGTGATTATAATAGCTGCAACTCTGTTGCTCGACAGAAAACTCTACGGAAAAAATTCGCCAGCGATCGCTATACAGGTTGCGGGTGTGCCCAACAGCGCCATCTGTCGTCCAAGTACCCAGTTCTCAATGTAAACAAAGAACTCAATTTTCTCCTCGGTCCACTGCGTCTCTATTGGGGAGGAAGGGAGGGTCCTTTAATTTATAATCACCGGGTAAGTATATTCAAAAATTTATTTTATTATAAAAATAACATTTTTCAATATTTAACTTAGCCGGTGATTATAATAGCTGATTCACACCCAGGGGGGTGGGTAGAGACCAGCATTATATGTTTACATTATTATGAGCTAAGAATTTTTATTTCATTTTAGAAGTTATCAAAATAACAAAAACAAAATAAATAGGTACCTGGTAAGGAAGTCGACTTGAACAATTACTCTGCCTTTTTAAGTACGTCTTCCTTACAGAGCCTCGCGATCCTCTCAGGATGCTGAGCGACCCCTAGGATCTGAAGTATCAAGGGTTGCAACCCATACAACAGGACCTCATCAAAACCCCTAATCTAGGCGCTTCTCAAGAAATGACTTTGACCACCCGCCAAATCAACCAGGATGCGAAAGGCTTCTTAGCCTTCCGGACAACCCAAAAAAACAACAATAAAAACATTTCAAGAGAAAGATTAAAAAGGTTATGGAATTAGGGAATTGTAGTGGTTGAGCCCTCACCCACTACTGCACTCGCTGCTACGAATGGTCCCAGAGTGTAGCAGTCCTCGTAAAGAGACTGGACATCCTTAAGATAAAAAGACGCGAACACTGACTTGCTTCTCCAATAGGTTGCGTCCATTATACTTCGCAGAGATCTATTTTGTTTAAAGGCCACGGAAGTTGCGACAGCTCTAACTTCATGTGTCCTTACCCTCAGCAAAGCTTGGTCTTCCTCATTCAGATGGGAATGAGCTTCTCGTATTAACAGTCTGATAAAATAGGATAAGGCATTCTTTGACATAGGCAAAGATGGTTTCTTAACTGAACACCATAAAGCTTCAGACGGGCCTCTTAAAGGTTTAGTTCGTTTTAAATAGAACTTAAGAGCTCTGACAGGGCATAAGACTCTTTCTAGTTCATTTCCAACCATATTCGATAAGCTTGGAATATCGAACGATTTTGGCCAAGGTCGAGAAGGTAGCTCGTTTTTGGCTAGAAAACCAAGTTTTAAAGAACATGTAGCCGTTTCAGATGAGAAACCGATGTTCTTGCTGAAGGCATGAATCTCACTGACTCTTTTAGCTGTAGCTAGACAAACCAGGAAAAGAGTCTTTAAGGTGAGATCTTTCAGGGAGGCTGATTGTAGCGGCTCGAACCTGTCTGACATGAGGAATCTTAGTACCACGTCTAAATTCCAACCAGGTGTAACCAAACGACGCTCCTTCGTGGTCTCAAAAGACTTAAGGAGGTCCTGTAGATCTTTATTGTTGGAAAGATCTAAGCCTCTGTGACGGAAGACTGATGCCAACATGCTTCTGTAACCCTTGATAGTGGGAGCTGAAAGAGATCGTTCTTTCCTCAGATATAAGAGGAAGTCAGCTATTTGAGTTACAGAGGTACTGGTCGAGGATACTGATACTGACTTGCACCAGTTGCGGAAGACTTCCCACTTCGATTGGTAGACTCTAAGGGTGGATGTTCTCCTTGCTCTAGCAATCGCTCTGGCTGCCTCCTTTGAAAAGCCTCTAGCTCTCGAGAGTCTTTCGATAGTCTGAAGGCAGTCAGACGAAGCGCGTGGAGGCCTTGGTGTACCTTCTTTACGTGTGGCTGATGTAGAAGGTCCACCCTTAGGGGAAGTGTTCTGGGAACGTCTACTAGCCATCGAAGTACCTCGGTGAACCATTCTCTCGCGGGCCAGAGGGGAGCAACTAGCGTCAACCTTGTCCCTTCGTGAGAGGCGAACTTCTGCAGTACCTTGTTGACAATCTTGAACGGAGGGAATGCATATAGATCTAGATGAGACCAATCTAGGAGAAAGGCATCTATATGAACTGCTGCTGGGTCCGGGATTGGTGAGCAATAAATTGGGAGCCTCTTGGTCATCGAGGTTGCGAAGAGATCTATGGTCGGCTGGCCCCAGGTGGCCCAAAGACTCTTGCATACATCCTTGTGGAGGGTCCATTCTGTTGGAATTATTTGTCCCTTCCGACTGAGACAATCTGCCATGACATTCAAGTTGCCTTGGATGAACCTCGTAAGTAGCGATATGTTTAGATCTTTTGACCAGGTGAGGAGGTCCCTTGCGATCTCGTACAGCGTAAGTGAGTGGGTCCCTCCTTGCTTGGAGATGTACGCCAAAGCCGTGGTGTTGTCCGAGTTCACCTCCACCACTTTGCCTTGAAGGAGAGACCTGAAGCTTTTCAAGGCCAGATGTACTGCCAGTAGCTCCTTGCAGTTGATATGCATTGTCCTTTGACTCGAGTTCCATATTCCCGAGCATTCCCGACCGTCTAATGTCGCGCCCCAGCCTACGTCTGATGCGTCCGAGAAGAGAACGTGGTTGGGAGTCTGAACAGCCAGGGGCAGACCCTCTCTGAGGTTGATACTGTCCTTCCACCAAGTCAGGCAAGACTTCATCTTCTCGGAAATGGGAATCGAGACAGCTTCTAGCGTCTTGTCCTTTTTCCAGTGAAATGCTAGGTGATATTGAAGAGGACGGAGGTGTAGTCTTCCTAATGCTACGAACTGTTCCAGGGATGATAGCGTCCCTATCAGGCTCATCCACTTCCTGACTGAACATCGTTCCTTCTTTAGCATGTTCTGGATGCATAACAGGGCTTGGCTGGTTCTGGGGGCCGACGGAAAAGCCCGAAAAGCTAGACTGTGAATCTCCATCCCTAAAAACACAATAGTTTGGGATGGGACCACTTGAGACTTTTCCATATTGAAAAGGAGACCCAATTCCTTGGTCAGATCTAGAGTCCACTTTAGATCCTTCAGACAGCGACGACTGGAAGAAGCTCTTAGAAGCCAGTCGTCCAAATAGAGGGAGGCTCGGATGTCCGCTAAATGAAGGAATTTGGCTACATTCCTCATCAGCCTCGTAAACACAAGAGGAGCTGTGCTTAGGCCAAAGCACAGGGCTTGAAACTGGTAGACAACCTTTTCGTAAACAAATCTCAGAAAAGGTTGGGAGTCTGGGTGGATGGGGACGTGGAAGTATGCGTCCCTTAGGTCTAAAGAGACCATCCAGTCTTCCCTTCTGACCGCTGCTAGAACGGACTTTGTGGTCTCCATGGAGAACGTCTGCTTTGTGACAAAGACATTCAGCGCACTGACGTCTAGCACCGGCCTCCACCCTCCTGTCTTCTTTGCCACTAAGAAGAGACGGTTGTAGAAGCCCGGGGTTTGATGGTCCAGGACTTTGACTACCGCTCCCTTTTCTAGTAAGAGAGACACTTCCTGTTTCAATGCTCGTCTCTTGTCTTCCTCTCTGTACCTGGGAGAGAGATCGATGGGAGACGTTGCTAGAGGGGGTTTTCGTACAAACGGGATCTTGTACCCCTCTCTGAGCAACTTCACAGATTGTGCATCTGCGCCTCTCTTCACCCAGGTCTGCCAGAAGTTCTTGAGTCTGGCTCCCACTGCTGTCTGAAGAAGCTGGCAGTCAGACTCTGCCTTTAAAGGACTTGGTTCCTTTCTTCTTTCCACGTCTCCCTTCGGCACGAGCACCTCCTCTGCTGGAGGCTCTGCCACGAAAGGGCGGAATAAATCGGGACGCTGGAGTGTCCATCCTTGGTCTAGCTGACAAGGTAGGCAAAGGGGTGGCTTTGCGAGCAGAGGACGCAACCAGATCATGAGTATCCTTCTGTATCAAAGAAGCAGCAATCTCCTTAATCAGGTCCTCTGGAAAGAGGCACTTGGAAAGAGGAGCAAACAGAAGTTCGGATCTTTGGCAAGGTGTAACTCCAGCTGACAGGAAAGAGCAAAGGTTCTCACGCTTCTTGAGGACTCCGGACACGAAAGATGCAGCAAGCTCATTAGATCCGTCACGTACGGCCTTGTCCATGCAGGACATGATGAGCAATGAAGTCTCCTTCTCTGTCGGAGAGATCTTCCTGCTTAGAGCTCCCAGACACCAGTCTAAAAAGTTGAAGACCTCGAAGGCTCTAAATATCCCTTTCAAAAGGTGGTCCAGGTCCGAAGATGACCAACATATCTTTGAGTGTCTCATGGCTAGCCGGCGGGGAGAGTCTACAAGACTTGAGAAGTCGCCCTGGGCAGAGGCAGGACCTCCCAAGCTGAGAACTTCTCCCGTGGCATACCAGACGCTCGATCTAGAAGAGAGTCTAGCAGGGGGAAACGTAAAGGCTGTCTTCCCTAGACTCTTTTTGGACTGCATCCATTCTCCTATCACTCGTAAAGCTCTCTTGGACGAGCGTGCGAGGACGAGTCTAGTAAAGGCAGGCGAGGATGACGGCATACCTAAAACAAACTCTGACGGAGGAGAGCGCGGAGCCACAGACACAGACTGGTCCGGAAACATCTCTTTGAACAGTGCTAAAACCTTCCTAAAGTCCAAAGAGGGTTGCGTAGACTTAGGCTCGTCAAGATCCGAATGTGGTTCATCTACGTGTGCAGCACCATCATCATCAGAAAGACCATCATCCGAGTATTGAGGAGGAAGCGGCAATGGAGTAGGTAACGGCTGGTTAGCTGAGTCCGGTCGCACGGGTGCACGCGTGACTGAACCGGACGCAACGTCATGGAACTGTTGCCCAGTCTGTGAGCTGGCAACAACCATAGCAGCGCGGGGACGCACAGCGTCTACTCCAGATTGTCTAGCCTGATGTGGGTGAGCAGTGGCAACCACACTGGGTTGCGGAGGTTGACGCACCGCGTCAAAACAAAACAACTCTGACGGTTGTTGTACCTCACGAACGTCAACGGAAGGCTCCGTGCGTCGCTGAACGTCAACATGCGGCTGGCAGGGCACACTGGAACGCATGGGTGGCGGAACTCTCTCAACTGGAGTGCGCAAGAAGGTCGCCTCAGCGTCCACAGGACGCACAACCGAGTGTGTGGTTGGTTGTAGGCAAGAGGCTGTACTAGCTGGTGCAGCAGCAACCTTCTCCGCACGCAAGTCCTGCATCAGAGACGTTAATTGGGACTGCATGCTCTGCAGCAAAGACCACTTAGGGTCTGCAGGAGCAGGTGCGGCGACAGACGGTGTGACTGTCTGAGGCGGTACCGCTTTGCCTCTCTTAGGAGGTGAGCAGTCATCGGATGACTGCAGCGAGTCCGAACTGACCCAGTGGCTACAACTGGGCCGTTGGACTTGCGCGGAAGGGACCGACTTGCGCTTCAACGGTCGTGAGACCTTGGTCCATGGTTTCTTGCGAGAAACCTCTTCCGCAGACGAGGTATAAATGGGCTCTCTCGTCTTTGTGTGGTGGGGGCGATCTTGGGTAGATACGCCCGAAACCACAGAGGGAACGTCTGTTCGCTGATTAAAGCCTCTCGAACCCATTTGTCGTACGACATTGCTTCTCCCCTGGACTTGGGAGCTTGCAAGAGGTCCCGGACTAGGAGGACGACAGGCACGAACAGACGAACCCTCAAGCGCAACACTATCCACAACACTATCACTCACTTTGTCACTTCCCACTGCACTTTTACACTTCAGCTCCTTGACATCTGCCATGAGCTGATTACGGTCACTAGCCAGTGACTCAACTCTCTCACCCAGAGCTTGGATGGCACGCATCATATCAGCCATCGAAGGTTCCTGAGTGCCAGAAGGGGGGTTAGGAGCAACCACTACAGGGGAAGGAATAGGTTGTGGGGCATGAGGAGAGGAAATGTCAATAGATCGAGAGGAACTTCTCCTAACTCTATCTCTCTCTAGCCTACGTGTATATTTTTGGAATTCGATAAAATCGAATTCCGAAAGACCAACGCACTCCTCACATCGATCTTCCAATTGACAGGTTTTATCCCGACAATTGGAACAAACAGTGTGAGGGTCGATAGAGGCCTTCGGAAGACGCCTTGAACAGTCCCTAGCATTACACTTCCTAAATTTTGGGACTTGAGAAGGGTCAGCCATTTTGAATTGGTCAAAGGGGAAATCAAAAACTATCCAAAGTCATCAACAAATAATCCGTAATCAACAAAAGAATGCAAGGATTTTTGAAGAGAAAGCCTGCACAGCGAAAGCTCAAAACTAGAATAGTGTACTTCACCAAATAGTTGTGAAAACAAATCCAGTTAGCAACAGCGAATTAGTAGGTCTTGCTGGTAGCATGACAGAGAGAAAATTGAGTTCTTTGTTTACATTGAGTACTGGGTACTTGGACGACAGATGGCGCTGTTGGGCACACCCGCAACCTGTATAGCGATCGCTGGCGAATTTTTTCCGTAGAGTTTTCTGTCGAGCAACAGAGTTGCAGCTATTATAATCACCGGCTAAGTTAAATATTGAAAAATTCATAATATTGCAAACTGCATTAAATGCTTCGTCATGACTATCAAAAGATATCCATGAATCCTAAATTTTATCTTTGAGTCTCATCCTTATTTCCTTAATTAACCCATAGCACATATATGCTTTATGTATATCATCATAATTTGTCTTTAATGGAATTTGGTAACATGGAGTTTTTATGATAAAACAAAGTTTTATGAATACTTACCTGGCAGTTATATATATATAGCTGATATCTCTAAATCGGCAGAATTTTTCTAAACGAGGCAACCGCCTTGTGGTGGTTGGGAGGTAGGTGGTAACACCCGTCACAGGGTGGTCCAAGGAATCATTCCCATGTCTAAGACTTCAGTTCATCTATGCCCGACCTGTCTCCTGAGGGGAGGTGGGTGGGCCTTAGAATATATATATAACTGCCAGGTAAGTATTCATAAAACTTTGTTTTATCATAAAAACTCCATTTTTATGAATAGTACTTACCTGGCAGTTATATATATATAGCTGATTCACACATTTGGAGGAGGGAAACAGACAGTAAACATCGTTGGGGAAACAACAAAAGAGTTGTAGGGGATAAAAACACCTTGATTCCTTGCCTGCTAAGGTAGCTGATTCAAAGGTACAGCCTATAGAGTGGCTTTCCCTTAGGAGTTATCCAGGAGTAAGCCTGCAAAGCTGCAAAAAACTCAATCGAGTCTGTCAAAGGGATAAGACCAACAACTTGACTAGACTTCAGAAACTACCTTCGCCCCATATAATAAAAACTGCAACCTTACTCAAACTAACCACCTAACCCTGCAACATAGACATAAACTATCTATCTAGACTGAGGGAACCGCACCACAAGACGAAGTCCACAGACCATCATAAAAACACAAACCCTCATACATGCATATAAACCAAGGTTGAGTGGGGTTATTAACTCCTTGCCTAATACAGAAACCGCAGCTATGTATGGGCCCAAGGTATAGCACTTGCCAAAGTCTACTCTCACCTCTCTAAGTTAATGAGAAGCGAAGACAGAGTTGCTCCTCCAGAAAATAGCATCCATGAATAGCCTAACTAACATATATTCCTGCTATGCCAGAGAGGTAACAATGGCTCTCACTTCGTGAGCCCGTAATTTCAACAGGGCAAAGTGTTCCTCCTCACATAAGAGGTGGGCTTCCCTAATTTTCTCCCTCAGGAAAAAGGACAAAGCATACTTAGACGGGTTTTGGCGGACCTTTCACTGAACACCAAAACAAGTTGGATGCACAGCTCACGTTCATAGTGTGAGCCAAAAAAAAAAACTTGAGGGACCTAACTGGGCAGAGGAGTCTTTCCTTCTCTCGACCCACTAGGTTCATGAGGTTAACGACATCAAACGTCGTAGGACAGGGTTACGAAGGGTTCTCGCTCTTTACGAGAAAGATGAACCTTAAGCCACAAACTGCCCTATCCTAATTGAAGTTCACCCTCTTCCCAATCGCCTGGACTTCGCTGACCTCTTGGCATTCGCTAGAGTCATAAGGGAGAGGGTTTTCTTTGCCACAACCCGAAGAGAGGCTAGCGAGATAGGTTCAAATTTCTTGGAGCACAGAAACTTAAACACCACGTCGTCTGAAAAGACCCAATGAGGTCCTGCAAACCTTGATTTTGGGACAACTCTAGGCCTCTATGCCTAAAGATGGCGGAGAGCATACTGCTGTATCCATTGATGGTAGATACAGCCAGCTTAGCATCCTGTCTGAGGTACAAGAAGTAGTCTGCAATCTGGCTCAGAAAGGTAGTGGATGAGGAAACCTGTGCCACCTGCACCAAGCTCTAAAGGTCTCCCACCTAGATCGGTAGACTCTTTGTGAAGAGATCATCCTTGCTCTGGCGATAGATTTCGTCGCTTGTGCCGAAAAGCCTCGAGATCTGACAAGCTTCTAGTCAGTCTGAAGGAAGTCAGTTGAGAGCAAGGGGGGTAAGATGATACCTCTCGAAGTGGGGCTGTTTGAGAAGATCTGGACTTGCCGAAGTCTTCTTGGGAAGTCCATCAACATGCCCATCACTTCCGAAAACCTTTCCCCTAGCAGGCCAGAATGGAGCCGCTATGATCATTCGCCCCGAATCGAGGAGAGCGAATTTCCTGAAGACCAGATTGATGATCTCGAACGGGGGCAACACAAACATGTCCACCCTTGTCCAATCCATCAGGAAGGAGTCCACTGCCAGAACTTCCTCATCTGGGACTAGGGAGCAGCAGTAGGGGGTCCTCTTCTTCCAGTTGGAGGCAAACAGGTCTGATACAGGTCTGCCCCACAACATCCAGAGACTGACAGACTTGCGGGTTGAGAGACCATTCTGAGGGAAAAACAAGTCTTTTCCTGCTGAGCATGTTTATCCCGATGATTCTTGCCCTAGAACAAACCTCCTTTCTAGATCCAAGAAATCAGAACGAAGGCGTCCTTGATCTTGACACACGATTCGACTAGTGTCATCACGAAGTCCCAGATTCTCATGTTCAAAGTCATGATCCATGCTAGAACTCTGACATCGAGCGTCCTGAAAGACGAGGCGCCGATCGTTCTGTAAGACGTGGCGCCGATAGTCCTGTAGGACGTGGTGCCAAAAGTCCTGTAAGACGTGGAGCCGAGAGGTTAACAGAGCGAGACGCTGAACGTTCTAAAAGACAAGGTGCTGAGCGTCCTGGTGTCAGAAGAGACTCTTCTTGCTGACAGGAAGACCTAATTATTTGATAGGCTCAACATTATCTAAAAATCAAGATACAGGGACGCTCTGATTTCTCCAGAGAGCAGCATTCCGCTACATAAAGCAGAAGTTACGTAAACATGAGAGGGGCGGAGCTGAGATCAAAACACACGCCCAAAACTGACCCTTTCTTCCTTGTAAACAAACCACAGATAAAGTTTGATTGCATAGCCTGCCACTTAGACTCCTCTCTAGAACTGGGAGAGAGAATCGTTGTAGCTAAAAACTAAAGGAGGTTTCCCTATAAAAGGAAAAAGTAATCCTCCTTTAGAAGAAGTACTGACCAAAGGTCTGCTCCCCTCTTCTCCAAAGATTTTGATGTCTCCGTGGAGGACTTTGACTTCTGAACGAAGGCGTAAAGAGCATTTACGTCCAGGACCGGACAAAAGATTCCCTCTCCCAAAAGAGAGACATTGAAGCTGCAAAGTCGGTTAGGCAGAAAAGTCTTATCGGAGTAACTAACAAAGGAGGATTCACTAGGAAAAAGATTTCGCATCCATCCCAGAAAAAACACGGACCAAAGGTCTGCTCCTCTCTCCCAGGCTCGCCAGAAGTAGCAAAGTCTGGATCCTACTGTTGTTAGTCATCAAAGGTTTCTGTTTTAAGAAAACAAAAATTAATATATTCTTAAAGCTCCATTAATGGCCACGTGAAAACTCAGAGGGTGGGGAACATGGAGCAACAGAACTTAGGATCCTCTCCTTCTGTTAACCTCAAACAATTCGACAGGAGAAAAGTGATCACTAAAGTCATCCTTGACAGAGAGCTTATAAGACGTGACATCGCCCGAGGCTGCCCTCGTCCCGAAAGACGAGGCTGCCCACGCCCCGAAAGACGAGGCTGCCCACGCCCCGAAAGACGAGGCTGCCCACGCCCCGAAAGACGAGGCTGCCCTCGCCCCGAAAGACGAGGCTGCCCTCGCCCCGAAAGACGAGGCTGCCCTCGCCCCGAAAGACGAGGCTGCCCTCGCCCCGAAAGACGAGGCTGCCCTCGCCCCGAAAGACGAGGCTGCCCTCGCCCCGAAAGACGAGGCTGCCCTCGCCCCGAAAGACGAGGCTGCCCTCGCCCCGAAAGACGAGGCTGCCCTCGCCCCGAAAGACGAGGCTGCCCTCGCCCCGAAAGACGAGGCTGCCCTCGCCCCGAAAGACGAGGCTGCCCTCGCCCCGAAAGACGAGGCTGCCCTCGCCCCGAAAGACGAGGCTGCCCTCGCCCCGAAAGACGAGGCTGCCCTCGCCCCGAAAGACGAGGCTGCCCTCGCCCCGAAAGACGAGGCTGCCCTCGCCCCGAAAGACGAGGCTGCCCTCGCCCCGAAAGACGAGGCTGCCCTCGCCCCGAAAGACGAGGCTGCCCTCGCCCCGAAAGACGAGGCTGCCCTCGCCCCGAAAGACGAGGCTGCCCTCGCCCCGAAAGACGAGGCTGCCCTCGCCCCGAAAGACGAGGCTGCCCTCGCCCCGAAAGACGAGGCTGCCCTCGCCCCGAAAGACGAGGCTGCCCTCGCCCCGAAAGACGAGGCTGCCCTCGCCCCGAAAGACGAGGCTGCCCTCGCCCCGAAAGACGAGGCTGCCCTCGCCCCGAAAGACGAGGCTGCCCTCGCCCCGAAAGACGAGGCTGCCCTCGCCCCGAAAGACGAGGCTGCCCTCGCCCCGAAAGACGAGGCTGCCCTCGCCCCGAAAGACGAGGCTGCCCTCGCCCCGAAAGACGAGGCTGCCCTCGCCCCGAAAGACGAGGCTGCCCTCGCCCCGAAAGACGAGGCTGCCCTCGCCCCGAAAGACGAGGCTGCCCTCGCCCCGAAAGACGAGGCTGCCCTCGCCCCGAAAGACGAGGCTGCCCTCGCCCCGAAAGACGAGGCTGCCCTCGCCCCGAAAGACGAGGCTGCCCTCGCCCCGAAAGACGAGGCTGCCCTCGCCCCGAAAGACGAGGCTGCCCTCGCCCCGAAAGACGAGGCTGCCCTCGCCCCGAAAGACGAGGCTGCCCTCGCCCCGAAAGACGAGGCTGCCCTCGCCCCGAAAGACGAGGCTGCCCTCGCCCCGAAAGACGAGGCTGCCCTCGCCCCGAAAGACGAGGCTGCCCTCGCCCCGAAAGACGAGGCTGCCCTCGCCCCGAAAGACGAGGCTGCCCTCGCCCCGAAAGACGAGGCTGCCCTCGCCCCGAAAGACGAGGCTGCCCTCGCCCCGAAAGACGAGGCTGCCCTCGCCCCGAAAGACGAGGCTGCCCTCGCCCCGAAAGACGAGGCTGCCCTCGCCCCGAAAGACGAGGCTGCCCTCGCCCCGAAAGACGAGGCTGCCCTCGCCCCGAAAGACGAGGCTGCCCTCGCCCCGAAAGACGAGGCTGCCCTCGCCCCGAAAGACGAGGCTGCCCTCGCCCCGAAAGACGAGGCTGCACTCGCCCCGAAAGACGAGGCTGCACTCGCCCCGAAAGACGAGGCTGCACTCGCCCCGAAAGACGAGGCTGCATTCGTCCTGAAAGGAAAGACGAGGCTGCATTCGCCGTGAAAGACGAGGCTGCATTCGTCCTGAAAGACGAGGCTGCATAAGTCCTGAAAGACGAGGCAGCGTTAGTCCTGAAAGACGAGGCTGCGTCAGGACGAGGCTGCATTCGTCCTGAAAGACGAGGCAGCATTCGTCCTGAAAGACGAGGCAGCATTCGTCCTGAAAGACGAGGCAGCATTCGTCCTGAAAGACGAGGCAGCATTCGTCCTGAAAGACGAGGCAGCATTCATCCTGAAAGACGAGGCAGCATTCATCCTGAAAGACGAGGCTGCATTCGCCCTGAAAGACGAGGCTGCATTCGTCCTGTCTTGAAAGACTTAGCACCGAGCGTTACGGCAAAATGATATTCACTATGCCGCTCAGCGCGTTCGGTTCCGACCAGAGGGTTCATAAGGCCAACTGGCGCTCTGGGACAAAAACCAAGTCGATGATGGTTTGTAAGCATTGATATTAGCAGAGAATATCTATGACTTAAGAATTGCCATTAAAATCAAAAGTGATGCAATGCAAAATTCTAAAAGCAGTGTAAGAATCTTAACGTTCAACGCTCTTTGCTTTACCATGGCAAGGGCGAGCATTCTGGGAACGTTAACATGAACGCTAGCGAGGGCGTTTGCTCGTGAGCTAACGCCTCTCGTTTCCTTTCGCCGATCGACGTTCCTTCTCCCATGGGCCGGGGAGCTTGGAAGAGGTCTAAGGCTAGGAAAACAACGTCCCTGTGCTGAAAGAATCCAATGCCTAATTTAGCACTGAAAACTTGCACTATTAAACTCTTACACAAAAAACCATAATTAGTCCTGTCCGTTGTGAGAGAACTTATTCTTCTGCCACGGGCTTGAATGAGAAAGCAAAATCGTCTCTAGTACTTGCTATAAAAACTGTAACAAAATATTTTTTATAGAATATAAAACTGACATTTCCATAATAAAATAAACTTTCAAACATACTTACCCGGCGGTCACAAAAAGAAAAAACCACCGGGCAAGAGTTGAGAATAAAAAAGGGATTTTGACGAAGGAAAAATCTATTTCACTGTCAAAACAAACTATGGTACTTAACATTGGAATGTGTGAAGATGGAGCTTCGGACATGACAAAATAAATCCACGATAGATAAAAAAGACCGAGAGCACAACGAAAACATTCAACACCTTGAATTCCAAAAAGAAGGATGTTGTTCAGATGGCGCTCGCGTCGTGGCGTGGGTGGTGCGGCGATGGGGATGTGTCTAGGGCCTCTGTATCGGCCCATCCCTTTGGCGAAGGAATTAACTAAATGGAAGACAACCTGTGAATAGTGGATTTCACGCGCCTTTGCTTTATACACGACACCCAAAAGGTGCTCGCGCGAGGGTTGTAACCTCAGCATTCCATGCTTTTATCTTTCTCTGGTATAATTGGAAGGTTTTTATCAGAAAAGGTATACAAGAAGGACTTTTCGCCCGGCGCCACAGGTTCGACCCAGAAATAGATGTTGAAGACACTCACACGGTAGTTACATATAACCACCGGTAAAATTAAATGTCATAAATACCTACCCGGCAGTTACATACAAACGCCGGGAAAGTTATACGTTAAAGATTAAAATGAACAGAAAAAAGGGAAAACAAATGTAATCCACAATTAATTCAAAGGGAATTCAAAAACAAGCGAGTTGTAATGATAAAAAGAACAGATATAGCAATAACGTATCTATACATATAAATGTAAACAATAGGAACATATAAATGAAAAAGCTACTAAAACTAGAATTTCCATATAATTAGTTGTTGTTGGAGAATAATAGCCAACACTTAAATTCCCATATCGAAAAGAATGCTACCAAGGCATGTTGGGACTGCACCGATAGTAACGAGTAACAGCGCAAATTAACCATACGCTAGTTCTATTTAATTTATGAAATTAGATCGATGATTTAAAGAACGAACACCAAATGGACAAACATTTCTTTAAAATTTTACATTAAAAGTTAAAAAACTTATATAAGTGGAATTCCTCTCATTCTTTGCATAAAACAAATAAAGAGAATTGCAAGACATACATGAAGATTACATCACACGACTGACGTCATAGAGTTGCCTGAACGTATTTCCGTCATCAGGATTAAAAACTTCGCAACTAAAATATAGTGCACAAACAAAACCTCTGCATACTAACTGTGAGGATCAACCAACACTTTCGGTAACCTAATGTTGCATACATCACTCGCACAAACACGAAAATTAAGTTATAACTCATGATAAACAAAGTAAATAATAAAAATAAAACATGATTGCCAAAACCCTAAATCAGTGTATTTCACCAAACGAAGTCCAAAAAAGCGAAGAAGGGAAAATGATTCGAAAAACTCTCAATGGTGGACCGACGATGTTTTCGATCCAGCCGGCAGAGATGAACTGAAGTCTTACATGGGAATGATTCCTTGGACCACCCTGTGACGGGTGTTACCACCTACCTCCCAACCACCACAAGGCGGTTGCCTCGTTTAGAAAAATTCTGCCGATTTAGAGATATCAGCTATATATATATAACTGCCAGGTAAGTACTATTCATAAAAATGAGGGATTCACAGTTTCCTTGTGTTACCCAAATTACTATATTTTTTTAACTTCAGTAGAGTGGTCTTTTTTTAGTTACAAGGGCGTCAACAGAATTATCCTTAACTAAATTAGCAGAGGTCTTCAACAGTGCTGGGGGAGAGTCAACGTATCCAGGGGATAGGGGTTCATTACCTGAAGAATCCATGAAGCAGGGGTCAAGATTGGTTAGTCGATTGGTTTAATTTACCTGCTCGAGAAAATTAAGGCATCACACATTAGAAAGGAAATTTAAATTTGTACTCTCCACTATCAGCACAATGAGAGTATACTTCCCAGATGGCCCACTCCATACCCTAACCGAAGGATAGCAACAAAGCAGATCAACAGTAGAGGCACAGGTGTAAGCTGAATCTGCCTGTTAGGACTGAGATTATGGAAACTGAGGAATCATTATCCCCATATTTGTAATGATGGTCTTCCAGCTAGAAGCCGGATCTACCCAGAGGATTGGATGCCCCCCGGATTCCCAAGACCCAACTCTTGAGAATAGTTCCGCCAAAAAGGTCAAAACCATCTTCGGGATGGCTGAGATCATCTAATGCTCGCACATATAGCTTTGAATGCAAACAGATCCCAACCGTGATACCTTCTACCATTCATCAAAGCAGGCAGCAATAACAGATGTAGAAACATCCACGCCATTAAAAAAAATGACCAATAGAATAAAAATAGATAAACATACTGTACAATTACACACACACATACATACATACATCCATATACCAAGGCACTTCCCCCAATTTTGGGGGGTAGCCAACATCAAATAAATGAAACAAAAAAAGGGGACCTCTACTCTCTACATTCCTCCCAGCCTGACAAGGGACTCAACTGAGTTTGGCTGGTATTGCTAGGGTGCCACAGCCCACCCTCCCCCGTTATCCACCACAGATGAAGCTTCATAACGCTGAAACCCATACTGGTGCTACCTCCGCGGTCATCTAAGGCACCGGAGGAAGCAGTAGGGCCTACCGGAACTGCGTCACTATCGCTCGCCATTCATTCCTATTTCTAGCACGCTCTCTTGCCCCTCTCATATCTATCCTCCTATCACCCACAGCTTCCTTCACTCCATCCATCCACCCAAACCTTGGCCTTCCTCTTGTACTACTCCCATCAACTCTTGCATTCATCACCTTCTTTAGCAGACAGCCATTTTCCATTCTCTCAACATGGCCAAACCACCTCAACACATTCATATCCACTCTAGCTGTTAACTCATTTCTTACACCCGTTCTCACCCTCACCAATTCATTCCTAACCCTATCTACTCGAGATACACCAGCCATACTCCTTACACACTTCATCTCAAAAACATTCAATTTCTGTCTCTCCGTCACTTTCATTCTCAACAAATCTGATCCATACAACACAGTTGGTACAATCACTTTCTAATATAGAATTTTCTTTACATTCATGCCCAACCCTCTATTTTTTTTATACTCCCTTAATTGCCCCCAACACTTTGCAACCTTCATTCACTCTCTGACGTACATCTACTTCCACTCCACCATTTGCTGCAACAACAGACCCCAAGTACTTAAACTGATCCACCTCCTCAAGTAACTCTCCATTCAACATGACATTCAACCTTGCACCACCTTCCCTTCTCGTACATCTCATAACCTTACTCTTACCCACATTAACTCTCAACTTCCTTCTCTCACACACCCTTCCAAATTCTGTCACTAATCGGCCAAGCTTCTCTTCCGCGTCTGCAACCAGTACAGTATCATCCGCAAACAACAACTGATTTACCTCCCATTCATGGTCATTCTCGTCTACCAGTTTTAATCCTCGTCCAAGCACTCGAGCATTCACCTCTCTCACCACTCCATGAACAAACAAGTTAAACAACCACGGCGACATCACACATCCCTGTCTCAGCCCCACTCTCACTGGAAACTAATCGCTCACTTTATTTCTTATCCTAACACATGCTTTATTACCTTTGCAGAAACTTTTCACTGCTTGGAACAACCTTCCACCAACTCCATAGAACCTCATCACATTCCACATTGCTTCCCTATCAACTCTATCATACGCTTTCTCCAGATCCATAAA